>NC_134408.1:54585580-54919330 GCF_038048845.1 Mixophyes fleayi
GGATAGCAACCAACCATGAGACCAAGTGTGTAAGCTGGGAGGCCGGGTAATAAATAAGATTTGGCAGGACCAGTCCTCCTGAATTTTTGGTGCTACACAGCATGTTAAATCACACCCTCGCTCTCTTACCACCCCATACCAGTGAAATGAAATGTTTATTAATATTTTGGAACACATACAAAGTTAGGTACGCCAGGAAGTGCTGGAGGGGGTATAAGTACTTAGGTTGAACCACTGTTTTTATAAGGTTTAGTTTACCAGTGACTGTAAGAGGAAGTTTCCGCCATGTGTGGCTCTTGGACTTTAAATATTCAGTTATTGGGTCAATCTTAAGTAAAACATATTCAGATGCCCGGCCTGTCACTCATATGCCCAAATACTTGAACTTATTCTTTCAGAGAAGTGACTGACAAAACACAACACCAGACTGAGGTTGCCACCACAGCGGAAATACCACTGATTTTTCCAGTTGATCTGAGTCCTGAGTAGATTCCAAATTCACCTCTAAAAGGATGAGTCAAGGATCCATCAGGCTCCTTGAGGAAGATAAACATGTCATCTGCACACAGTGCTATGCTGTCAGTGGCTCTTCCCATCTCTATGTCTCTAATGTTAACATGGGTAACGAATCACACATGCCAGGGGTTTAAATGCTAGGTCGATAGTGGGCAGCCCTGACAATATTCCCGATCCAGACCAAACGGGGCTGTTGTGAAACCATTAACACTTATTCTTGCTGATGGCGCTGAATGAAGTAATCAAACCAAACTGATACACCAAAACTCTCCAGTACCTGCCAGAGATAGCCCCACTCAACCGAGTCAAAAGCTTTGGCCGCATCCAGAGACATGATCTCTGTCCTCTCCCCAGCCGAGCGGGTCCTCTGAATCTGCGTAAATAATTTTCTGACATTAGTAATCGTGGATTTGCCAGGCATAAATCCCGTTTGGTCCAGGTGGACAATCTCGTGGATAACCCCATTGAGTCTTATGGATTAAATATTTGCCAGAATCGTGGCATCTGTAGTAATTAGAGAGATAGGGTGTTATGAATCTGGATACAAAGCATCTTTACCAGGTTTAAGTATAAGGATGACTATGGCCTCAGACACCAGAGGGGGGAAGTGATCCATACTCCAGCAACTGGGAATATGTCTCTAACAATTTGGGGGACAAGAAATTGTCTGTATTGCTTGAATACCTCTATTGGAATACCATAATAACCCAGGGGTTTACAGGTGGGAAAGACGAGATGGCCGCTGCAATTTCCTCCTTAGTGAAGGGGGAATAAAAGGGGTCAGCCACCACTTGGGACAGTCTTGGAAATCTAACACCACTAAGGTAGGATGTAAGCTGGGTGGGTGTATGTGATGATTAGGTATTATTGCTATTTTTCCTTAATATTCATGTATGACAATGTGTATATTGTATGTAACCTTTCAAAGTTTGTTTTGCTGATTGACCTAAATGACCTGTGCAATTGTCAAAGAGTCTTTTGAAATTAACCAGGCCCAGGGACAGATAAGCATTTCTGAGGAGTTTGTGTTTTCAGAGGATGTGGACCTGACCAGCCGGGCAAAACGAGCAGAGGTGAGAATCATGCCCTCTGAGATGCCAGACATTTCTCAGGGATACATAACTCACTTTGAAAGCACTGTGTCATTTTGGGAATCAATCTGTCCTGATTGACAGCTAACCTCCAATGGTGGGTGTGAGAGCTATGTTAGAAAGGTTTAAATCAGCTGCCTTACCTAATAAAAAATTGAAATGTGAAAGGTTGAAGTGTGCCATCCTTATCAAAGTATACTCATCTCACACCAAGTCTTAAATCTAGTGAGTTAATGACTCTGGTTTTATATCCTATTTTAATTTTGAAACGTATTTGTGCAACTTATTTGTATGTCTTGTAATTAACTGTTTTGTAATTAAGCCTTTGGAAACATTTTTCGGATTAAATAAATTAAATCTAGCATATTCTCTGTGATTCTTTGTGAACTTACAAACTCAAGTGAGGCTCATGCTACTTGTCCATGTGATTTAAGTATGAAACAACAGTACGTGACCCAAATAATAAAATCTCTAGGTCCCGACATCTCTGCTCCTGATCTCCCTCCCTCTGCTCATTACTCTCCCTCCCTCTGCTCATTAAGTTTCTTTATACTTGCTATTTCCTCTATAAAAGTACCCCACAGAAAGGCCTTAAAAAAGTCCCACAACACCGCTAGGTTAGCTCCCACCTCATTATCCTTAAAGTATCCCTCCCAGAAGCATGCCTGGCCGGTACCCCTGCAAAGTCTAGACAGCCAGTAGGGATTTAGTTTTCAAAACGATGGTCAAGATAGATGAATGGTCAGAGATGCCCCTAGGACGGTAGTCCACCATAGAGACCAAAGGGACCAGGAAACGTGAAGCAAGGACCATATCTATTCTTGACAAAGAGTGGTGGGTATGGGAATGACAAGAAAGTGCCTAATATCTGGGTTTCTAAATCTCCAAACATCCACCAACCCCAGGTCATCAATGAGTTTGCCAAAAGTAGTAGGCCTACTGGGTATGAACTGGGGGTCCTTGCGCCACATATCCTTGGATACATCTATTACATTATTGAAGCCTCCTTGACACAGCACCGGAGCGTCCGGAGTTGTGGCGACAAATGCGGCCACTTTACACTTTATTTAACTACTGTATGGGGGGGATGTATACAGCGAGGACAGTTAATTGAGGCCCGAAGAAAGACATAGCTGCCACATGGGTCAATTTGAACCTGGTCTAGTACAAAGTTAAAGTGTTTTCTAACTAGCACTGAAACACCTCTGAAGTAGGTAAAGTGGATGGCATGGTAGGCTCTTCCCACCGAAGGCTTCTTGAGGGATTGAACCTTACTGCCAATAAGGTGGGTTTCCAGGAGACACACCACATCAGGAGTGGACTTCCTAACCTGATGTAACACCAGTGAGTGCTTAATTTTGTTTTTTAACCCCCTATAATTCCAGGCAAGTAGACGGAGAGTCCCCTGGGCAGGCTTACTTACATTTAAGTTGGCCGTAGTATGACTGAACCTCAAACAGCCCTGCACATCAACTATTTCAATACAGCAGCAACAAATTATCCTGAATTGTGAAGAAAAAGATAGTTAAGAACATGAGAACACATGATAAAGCGACCAACAGCTATCTCAAAAACTTTTCCCACCCCACCATGTACACTCATTCTAAGGCATATCTGAATCCCTTTAAAAAACCGCACATCCCAACAATTACCCCCTAAATACTAGCAGGAGAAAAGCTAGACCCCTACAATCTAGTAAACAGAAAAAGTCTGTCTCCGCTAATACACTTTTTCCCATTTCAGTTGCAAAATATAGAAATATCCCACATTTGCAGAACGAACACTATACACTGTGTACAATTCAAGGATCTCGATGCCAAGCATGTGGTTGTCTTTTAAGCCAGTTCTCTGCCTCCTGTGGAGTAGTAAATAAATGGTACCTTTCATCCGCCATGATCCTAAACCTGGAGGGAAATAACATAGTATATGAGAGCTTGTGCTCATGTAGCTTCTTCTTAATGGAGGTGAACTGTGAGCAAGCCCTCTGAACCTCCACTTTCTCTGGCAGCCAAACAAAGTGAAGATTGTTGAGGCATAATCTGCCTTCCATATCTGTCATCTTAACTCAGCACTGGCCAATCTGGGAAGCCCGACCAGATATCTCGCCATGAGGGGGGCGGTAGAATCTTCATGGTTGGAAAGTCTATGTTCCATCTCTACCACTCTCTTACCCATCTTTTGAATATCAGCAAGAGGTCAGCCTGCCCCTCTCCAATCTGAGAAAGTGATAGCCAGCAAGATTTGTTGGAGGGTAAGATCTGTGAGTTAGCATCTGTCTCGGCGGGAGGTGGAGAAGACTGAGGCATAAGGGACTGTGAAAAAAACGCCTTGGATCCCTTAGCTGAGGTGGACTGACATGCAAATGTCTACAGTTTAGCTGCAGTCGCAGCTGCGTGGCCCGACTTGCCTATATTTACGAATGCCAAGGCTGCTTTGTGGTGCAAAACTGCTCTCCTCCATTACTCAGCCGCAGTGCTGCAGGCTCCACCTTAGCAGTGTACAAGAATAAGTCCCAGACTACAGATCCCAGTGCTGTAGGTGTAGATAAATGTAGTAAACACAAGAGCAAGTACCAGATTACAGACGGCAATGTTGGATATACATAATAACAAGCTTGGTAGCAGACTATATCTCGACATACAGACACCCATGCTGTATGCATAATGTCCTTGACTTGTCACAAGAATGACATCAGGATATCAGAATATTTGATTGGATGCAACAGTAGAGCTATAAAGTGCACGTCTTACTCAATAGCTGGCTAGGCCACGCCCCTGTCTGTTTCTGTATTCTATTAATAAATACTTATTTGTATATCAAAAGGTCTCCATATAGTTTTTCACCTATGTCTTTGCTCTGATTTTGTAAGAAATATATTTAATTTCCCTAATAAGGAACTACTATATGAGTATTTGATTTTCTTGGGGGATAATGAAAATAAAAGAAAAGCTGTAGTATCCCAAAGTTGTTACCATGAAGGGATACAAGGTATTAGGCAGCATGAATGCATTCACTATAAGTGAAACATATCCATTCAGTTAGTCTAATAGCTATATTATCGTTAGGATTGAGTTATCATTCATACTTTTCATGAGAAGGATGGTAGATATATTGTGGCATCATTCACTGCAATCAGCACACATCCACTCATTCTGATAATAAAAAATCAATTGTAATATCCCAAAGTTATTATAATACCAGAATATAGGGTATCAGACAGTGTTAGCTCATTCACTATAAGTAAGACATGTTCATTTAGTTAACCTAATAGCTACAATATCATTAAGATTGGATTTTCATTAACAGCTTTTATGAGAGGAATGCTAGATATATTGTTGCACCTTTCACTGCAACTAACGCACATCCATTGAATTAGTCTAATAATTAGAAATCAGCTGTAGTATCCCAATGATATTATAATAAAGGGATATTGACTATCAGGTTGTGTGAACTCATTTGATGTAAGTGAAACATATCTATTTAGTTAGTCTAATAACTACAATATCATTAGGATTGAATTCACATTAATACTTATTATGAGAGGGATGCACTGCAGTTGACAAGCATCCACTTAATTAGCCTGGTTGTTGCACTAACACTACACTATTATTGCCATTCACACTCTGTTATCTAATCAATATGTCTAGTGGATTCCCTCTCCCCTTCCCCTTCATTGTGCAAATTGTATTAGAAAATCAAATATCACATATACTAGTACAAGATGCGTTGATGAGTCCACAGACATACACAGTAAAACGCAACACACATTTCACTACAATAGTTTTTTCAAAGCAAGGGGTCATTTAGATTGGCTTTAAATAGTGTTAATCAAGCCCTCTTATTGATGTCACCACTAACAATCTATCCTTACTCTCCTCATATTAATAGGGTTACAATCATAAATCATAATTGACATTACTCTCAGCAAATCTGATGTTCTTATAGTCCAACCTTTCAGCTTGCTTATTGTCCTATATTTGTCTTATATTCACTATGCTGTATACTGTAAATATCATTATTTTACTATAGGCCATGCAGAGAGATTATTTTTGTGCTGAGAATCAATTTGGAATCTATTGTGGAGTAGGTTTTATATTATTGATATCCATATATAAATGCTGTAAAGATCTATTTAGATCTTATATTCTTTGTATTCTGTTTATGTCTAACTATAACTACCAATCACTTACTGTTCATCATTATTTGCTTTATTTTGTTTATATCATTATTTGAGTGAAGTGCATATAAGCTATTGACCATCATGATAACCTGACACAGTTAGACAACATAATCTAAAGAATGATGGTGCAAAAATAGGAAAATGAAATGAGTATACTTATTCATCCTGTACTGTGATAAAAAGATTAATAATCCTAATAGTCAAACTATTATGTGATTAAATGTAATATAGCTCTGTGATTTATTTAGTGAACTTTGAAAAACTATTTTGTTTATTTATCTTTACTTTATTTTATTTTATTTAGAGAATATAGTGAGTGATGGTGTTAATAAAATTGCAATAATTATTTATAAAAATGATTAATAAAAAAGTGAGTCTGCCTACTTTACTTGTTATTTAGTGGTAAAAATTGATATTGGGTCCATTATAATTTTTGGATTAAAATTAACATGTCTCATATTTACTGTGTATATGTATAATAAATGATGAATCTCTTAAATTTTATAATCTCAAAATATTTCTGGGATTAGGGAATCATATCTCTATACTGAATTGGTAAATTATGACCACTGGTAATCTTGTCAAGTGGGTGGATAAAATTATTCTTGATAATAAAATGATAAATTATGTAATAATCTCCATTGTTAAATTCACTTAGCTGACAATTGCCTCTATAATGCAGCGCTCAATTCAATTCATATTATTAGTATGGCATTAAATGAGAAGATGTTGGTGCTATTGCCACTATCTATATAGTTTAGTTAGTATTTAGAATACTTAAACAAAGAAAATCTCTGTGTTTTTAATTCCCACAAATGTAACCAATAGTATAGGTTGAAGAATTATTAATCAAAGACATTAATAATCCCTCTCATTTCGATCACAACCCATAGAGTCACTCAATTATTACATATTATATTTTTTCGAAAGATATTATCATTCTAGCTATAAAGTTTTCTATAATATTGTTATTTTACCAGTGGCAGAACTACCATTGGTGCTGAAAGTGCAATGCACCTGGGCTCATGGAGATAATGGGATCTTGTGCATGGTAGTTGCTGAGGGTCATGAGCCCCGGTTCCCTCCTCCTCGCCTCCCTGGACTGGAGGCCTACAGCTTGGTAGTTCTACCTCTGTATTTTACTATATATATATATATATATATATATATATATATATATATACATATATATATATATATATATATATATATATATATATAACTAAACCAATAGCTGAACTGATGGCATCATGACCTCCCAATTGATCATTTGCATTATACAGATAAATGTGAATTAAATAATTGTATTTATAGGTATACCATATAGTTGTTATAATCATTCAGTCATACTTCCCATTAAAAAGATTTTTTTAGATTCTCTTTTTAATAATTCTTGTTGAATGTCTCCACCCCTAATAACTAAGTTGACCTTTTCCATTGCGAAAGGTCTTTAGAAACTTTGGGTTAACCTCATGAGATGTTAAAAAATGTTTTGCCAATGTAGTTAGTGGATTACATTATATTTTGCCTTTTGGAGCATTCCTAATATTGCTCACATGTTTTAGGAGTTGTTTATTGATAGGTCTGATGGTCATGCTAATATAATTGAGATTACAGGGGCATGTGAGGCAATATATTGCACCTAGAGATTTGTAATTTAGGAATTCATTTATTTTCCAAGTTTTAATATACTTGTCTTTGTATTCTTTAGTCTGGATAGTGAATTGGCATGCTTTACAGGTGCCTTTATTCTTAGTCAAGTATTTTTTGAGTGTGGAGAGATGAACCAAATAATCCTCCAACTAATTTAAATACTCTTGTCCATAGTTTCTCTCAAGTCTTCATTATGTTCCAGTGTTTCTGTAATATTTTCATTATTTCTTCCCATTCAGTATAGAATTTACTGACCATTCTCACTTTTGAATCTTCTTCCTTCAGTTTCTGTGGGAGATCATATATATCTTTTATTCATCTGTAGTCTTCTTGATAGTTAAATCAAGGAGATTAATAGTTGTTTTGCTTCTCTCCGTGGTCATTTTAGGATTCAGATTGTTCTTGTTTGATCTCTCTGTTAATTCATGAAATAGATTCTCCTTCCCATAAAATCAAGATATAATTAATAAATCTTATCCGAAAGGCTATGTGGCTAGTATAGCTCTCATTCACATCATTGAATACCAATTTTTTTCCAACTATCCTAAGAAAATATTTGCATAGGTGGGGGAACAAGATGTTCCCATTGCAGTTCCTCTGATTTGTAAATAAAATCTTTCATAGAAAACAAAATTATTTTTCTTTAGAATGAAGTCTAAGCGTGTTAAGAATGAAATTTTGAATTATTTTTTTATTTCCATATGAAGAAATTATCTCCTGCATGTATTCCCTGTTCATGATCTATGATCATATAGAGAGACTGTACATCATACGTTGCCAGTTTAGCATAATTTTCAAATGATATCCCTTGTATTAAAGATAAAACATCAAGCGTATCTCTGGTGTATGATTGTAGGCTTTTCACAAATTGACGTAAACGTAATTCAACAAATCTGCTCGCTTTCTCAGTAAGTACCCCCATCCCGGAGACTATTGGTCTTCCTGGCGGGTTCTTTGAATTTTTAGGTATTTTAGGTAATACATAAAAAGTAGAGATCCTAGGGCTTTCCATATGAAGGAAATCTTTATTTGCTTTTGTTGTTGTCCCTTCATTAAAAGCTCTGTTTACAAGGTTTTTATTGATTAGAAGAAAATTGTCAGTGGGATTAAAAATAAGTTGTTTATAGTAGGCTGTATTTCCCAATTGGTGATATATCTCTGCCATGTATTTAGTACAAGGCCAAGCACAATGGTACCCCCTTTTTCTGATGGCTTAATCTCAATGTCTTCCCAAATTTCTATTTCTTTGAGGACAGTAGGTTTGTCCTTATTCATATTTTTCTTCAATTTATAGTTGGTTTTGGACTTAGTTAAAAGATTATCAAGACATTTTCACACTAAATTCATGTATGCTTTAGCTTCAGGGCAAATTGTCACATCTGAAGAGAATGAGGTTTTTTTTTTAATATTATTAATTTGGGATTGTATTTGGTACACTGTTCTTCTGTTTGAATGGATCCCCTTAGTTCTTTTAATATGGCTAATGCTCGTTGTTCATCTTCTGTGTTGAATGGGTTGTTAGCAAAGATACTATCTTAATCAATGGGTATAAAAGGGCTTGTATTAATAAATTCCCCAAACTTATATCAGTCTTGCCACAGAATATTAATTAAAAGTAGCACTTTATAAAATAATATCTTTAGAAGTTTCATAGAAAATAGGGCTAAGTCTTTTTCCCATTCAAACCTATCAAAGATATTAGTTAGTGAAAAGGATAGGTGTCTACTGAGAAGATAAATTTGTAGGAAGCTTACATTTTTTTCTGAAAGGTTGATGACTCTTAATGTTGTTTCTATGTATTTGTCATCTGTGACTCAAGCAAAAGAGTAGTTAAACTTCCTGTCCCTCCAATCTGTTCATTTTTATTTGTTTTTCTGTCCCCTTTGTATTTGTATTCCCACTTTCTTTCATACCGCACCCTAATAAAATCTATATTTGGGAATAGGCGCTCTCTATTTGTGGATGGGGTATTTGACATTTCCCCTTCAGAAGAGTCTACATCTGAGTTGGTGTAAGATACCTTCGATTTTCTAGTTTTGCCTTTGTCCTATTTGAAAATTCTGTTTTGGACATAATCTTTCTTGTCCCTTGTAAATTTATTGAAATCTAAATCAGTTTTAAACTTTTCATAGTTGTTTTGGAATTGGTCTATACCCTCAAATTATTTTATCTTACTTCCAAGGGTAGAGATTTCCTGTGTACATTGTTAGTAAGATGCTATCATGTTTGATTAGATTGTTAATGAATTAGTTAGAACGTTAGTGAGTGTGTTTTTCCACTCCGTCTTCAAATCCTCTGCAGCTAAATCAAAATCTGGATATAGTTTGGGTCTAAGACCTCTTGGTACCATCTTTTTTTTTATATAGTTGTAAATCATGGTTTTATTCCAAAATGTTTTTTTTCATTTGTACATCACTGACTTTAAATCAAATAGATGGTCTGACCAGTCTTTGATATTGCTTTATTCTCAATTGTATTTACTAGAAAATAGTCTCTTGACTATTACTCAGTTCACAGCAGATACTGAATGATGTCATGGTGCTAAAAAAAATTAAATTGGGTTTATAACTTTATTGTTTTTATATAAAGACTTCAAAAGACAAAACAAATTATAAACCACTATCTACAGTGGTGATTTTTTTTTAACATTTCATGAGGGCAACCACAATTTTCTAAAGGCTTTCATGTTGGAAAAAGTCAACTTAGGCATTAAGGGTAGATACATTTAGCAGAAATTATTAAATAAAGAAGTTATAAAAATCTTTTAATGTGAAGTATGACTCCTTTTGGACTAAAAGGTCATAACAACTATATGATATATCTAGAAATATAAATATTTAATCTAGATGTATATGTATAATGCAAATAATCAATTGGGAGATCATGATAGAATACATTCAGCTGGTAATTATATGTATATATAGTAAAATAACACTATTATAGAAAACTTTATAGCTAGAAAGATAATATCTTTAGAAATACAATAATATGTATTATTTGTGTGACTTAATGGGCTGTGATTGAAATGGGTGGAATGATTAGTGACATAATTTTCCTACCAATTCTGTTGGTGGAGACACTTGTTGGAAAAACAACCACAGATAATTTTTTTTGATGATTCTAATTACTTACTACATTATATAGATAGTGGCAATAGCATCAACATCATCTCATTAAGAAAGACGCTAATAATATAAATCAAATTGAGCACTTTATTATAGATACAAATGAACTATTTGTCAACTAGGTGAATTTAACAATGGATATTAGATATATAATTTTATCATCAAGGATAATATCCTCACACTTGACAAGATTAGCATTAGCCATCTCTTAACAATACAGTAAAGAGATATGACTACCCAATCCCAGAAATTTAATTAGATTATAAAATATATGAGATTCAACATTCATTATACATATATAAATGAATATATGAACTATTAACTGGAAATATGAAACACAACATTCATTTTAATACAAAAATTACAATGGGCACATTATCAATATTTATCACTAGATAACAAGTTAATAGGCAGACTCACCTTTTTTATCAATGATTTTTATTAATAATTACAGCAAATGAATAAACATCATCACTCACTATAGTCTCTAAATAAAGTGATAGCACTAAATAAGATTTGTAGTTATTACATTTTTTTAAAATATAAATACGAAACTACATAGCATGTAATCACATAGGTTATCTATTAATCATTTAAATATTTGGATTATTAAACTTGTTATCACTGTACAGGACAATTGATTACACTCATATCATGATTCTAATAATAACACAATTGTTTAAAATGTTTTAATTCTGCACTAATTAGTTTGCATCATTCTTTAGATTATGTTATCAAACTGTATCAGGTTATTGAGATTATCAGTATATTATTTAAACTTCAATCAAGTAGTTATGTATAAAAAAATAAAGCAAATAATGATATCAATGATTGGTAGTTATACAGATTACAGAGAATATAAAATCTAAACAGATCTTTACAGTATTTACATATGGGTATCAATAATATAAAACATACTCCACAATTGGTCCCAGTTTAATCCTTGGCATAAATATAATCTCCCCCATTGCCTCTAGTAAAAAGCGATATTACAGAATATAACATAGTGAATATCAGACCGATATAGAATAATAAGCAAAGCTGGGAGGTTGGACTACAAGAACATCAATGTTGGGATTGGCTATGAGAAATGTCAATCATGGATTTAATCCTAGTAGCATGAGGAGGAAAATGGTAGGTCATTAGCGGTGACGTCAATAAAGGCGTTTGGCTAAGACTATTTAAAGCCAAGCTTAATGATCCCTTAGCTTGCCTTGAAAGAGCTATCGAAACGCATGTTAGTGTTTTGCTTTGTCTGCCTGAGGGTTCATCAACACATCATATACTACTATATGTGATCTTTGACTTATAATAGAAATTGCCCAATGAAGGGATAAGGGAGAGGGAATTCGCTAGATATATGACAGAGTGTGAATGACAATAATATTGTTATTGCAACAATCAAGCTAATTGAATGGATGCATGTCATTTTACATTATGAATGTAAATTCAATCCTAATGATATTGTAGTTATTAGGTCAACTAAATTTGCAGGCAAATTCAGAATTGTTATATAGGTAACAGACAAAGAGGAGTGCTCCATTGCTAAGAGTCAATGCTGAAATACAAATAGGAGGGCTAGCAGGCTTGTCTTCTGAATTTGCAGGCAAATTCTACTGCGTTATATAGGTAACAGACAAAGAAGAGTGCTCTATTGCTAGAGTCATTGCTGAAATAGAAATTATAGTGCTGTCTGGCTTGGTCTAAATCTGCAGTTACATTTTACTGTAACATAGCTCACTCAGAAACAGGAGAGGTGGCAGGGTTCAGTGCTGAAACAGAAAATGTAATAATAGGGATGTCAGTGTTCTTCAAAATCTCCAGTGACATTGTATTGTGCCATAGTTCATACAGAAACAGGAGGAGTAATTTTGTTGTTGTCACTCTCCAGTTTCAGTCATGATGATACTAATCCCTCTACCACATGTGCTAAAGCCTATGCTCAAGTGCATTGTGGTTTTAAGTCAGGGAAACAAAAATGTAAATAAAAAGCTTGTACCCTTTTAAAGAAAAGAAAACCTCTCTAAAAAAGGTGAAAGTTTACTGTAGAAAAACATAAAATTGCCAAGATACCATTCTACCCAAAACATTACCAGGCATACTAGCATCTAGTAGCTCCCTTCTCTTAGCTAGACTTCAGCACCTGCAATCTACACTGTCATCATATTCACCCTTATCATTGTGTACATCTTCCTCAAACAATACTAATTCATCTCCGGTGGAATCCACCGTCACAGAAGTCTGTGTACTTTGATGTAATTGCAGATAATGGCCTTCCTCATGGAATTTGTAGTTCATTTTATGGCAGAGCTGTAACACTTTTTGGGCAATTATTTTAGAGCAGAGCAAATGTCAAAATGTTGTGCTGACTCATCTACTGGGTGTCTTGGGAAGGCTAAATTTTTTCCGAGAAGCAGTTGCCAGAGAAACTGAAGGAGGAGATGTCATTACAAGATGTTGATAGCTCTTGGATCCTGAAGAAGCAAAACAAGTGCTAGATCTACAATTGCAATATAGTTAGCGGATTTGCTTAGTTTAATTTCATCCTTCAATTTCTCTAGTTGTTTCTCAAAAAGTATAATTAAGGCAATCACTTGACTCAAGCTAACCATGTCTGCACTCTCTTCACAGGTGACTACTTTGTTGGACTAAAGTACATCCCCCCTCAAATTCTAGTCTTCTTGCAGCTGCTGCATTCTCTTTCATGCTGTTGCAGAATCCCGAAAATGATGTTAAATTTTTCGGGACTCAGACAGCATCTCCTGCATGTCTTTGTCATTTTTTAAAAAGTTTTGTAACACCAAGTTGATTGTGTGAGTAAAACAGGAAATGTGATGGAATTCTCCCTGCTGTAAAGCTCTAACAATATTGGAGGCGTTATCAAAAATCACAAATGATCAGGAGATTCCAATCAGGATTAGCCAGGTTGCAATGACATCCCTTAGTTTTTGTAACAGATTGTCAGCTGTATGCCTCTTAGTGAAGCCGCTGATACACAGAGTAGCCTACTTCTGAAAAATGTGAAGTACTTGGAAACATGCTGCTGCTGTTCCTGCTGGTGAAGGCGAATCACCAACCCAGTGGGCTGTCACAGTCATGCCCACAGTTTGCCCAGTTTTGCTTATCCCCATATCTGTGGTTAAGTGTACAGTGGGAAGAAATGCATTTTGTAGCCCAATAATTACATTTTTACCAACTTTCTGGTAGAGGTGCGGAATAGCTTTTCTAGTAAAATGGTGTCGTGATGGAATTTGGTAATAGGGACAGAAGACCTCAAGAAACTGTCTAAAACCAGCTGCATTAATAGTGGATATTGGATGCAGATCTAATACTAGCATAGTCCCCATGGCGTCTGTGATCTGCTTTGCGACTGGGTGACAGCTTTCTTACTTTCTTCCTCTAGCAAAGGATTATTTAACAGTCAATTGTTGTAAACTACTAGTAGTATTCTTCTGGGTTGAAGATCGATCCTCAGCAGCAGCAGCGGGACTAACAGTCAATAATTCTTTAGTGGAATCATGGTTAGTGGAGGAGTCATCTAGCCTTAGGAACTTGGATGCAGAACTAACTCCCATCACTTGTGAGGATAATGATGATGAAGGTGTTGGGGGTGTAGATTGCAGGTGCTGAGATCTAGATGATAGAAGGGAGGAAGATGATGCTACACTGCTTGTTGTTATTTTTTTTAACTTAAGTTTCTGCTTTTCCCAACAGCTTTCTTTGAGCTTGTTTCAAATGCTGGATGAGAATCCTAGATGGTTAAGGTCCCTACCTCTACTGAGTGTGGCTTCACAAATGCCACAAATGGCTAGACAACTGTTGTTAGGATTTGTGTAAAAATAATTGCACACATAAGAGGTGGATTTTTGGTCTTATGCCGAGGCATGGCAATGGCCTTTTTCTTATCACTGGCAAGAACTGCTGCAATCTTTGTTTGAAAGTGTATGAAAATAATATTGTGACCTTTGAGGTGGTCAAAATTGAATGCAAATGACTTGAAATTAGTGTTAGTGAGGTTAATAATAATGTAGGATAAAAAAAAGAGCAAAATTATGTGATTTTAGCATATTGTAGCAATTTGTCTAAAAAAATATAGATCTAAAACCAAAACCAAAACACACGAGGGTGCTTTTGCCAAAACCAAATCCAAAAACAAAAAACACGAAGCTAATCCAGATCCAAAACCAAAACCACTTAACGGGGATCACTGAGCATCTCTACTAAATGGACATGTCTCACTTACAGTGAATGAGTTCAGACTAAGTGAGTGGATGTGTGCCAATTTCAGTGAATGGTGCCACAATATATATATACAATCACTCTCATGCAAAATATGAATGGTAACTCATTCCTAACAATATTATATTTATTAGACTAACTGAATGCACATGTTTTACCTATAGTGAATGAGTTCATACTGTCTGATACCTAATATCCCTTCATTATAAGAACTTTGGGACACTACAGCTGTCTTTTTATTATTACTACCCCCATGGAAATCAAATATAGACTCATAGGGCAGTACGGTGGCTAAGTGGTTAGCACTTCTGCCTCACAGCGATGGGGTCATGAGTTCAATTCCCGATCATGGCCTTAACTGTGTGGAGTTTGTATGTTCTCCCTGTGTTTGCGTGGGTTTCCTCTGGGTGCTCCGGTTTCCTCCCACATTCCAAAAACATACTAGTAGGTTAATTGGCTGCTAACAAATTGACCCTAGTCTGTCTGTCTGTGTGTGTGTTAGTGAATTTAGACTGTAAGCTCCAATGGGGCAGGGACTGATGTGAATGAGTTCTCTGTACAGCACTGCGGAATCAGTGGCACTATATAAATAAATGGTGATGGTGATGATGATATACTAGTCTCTTATTAGGAGGATTAAGTGTATTTCATACTAAATCACAGAAAATACCTTGGTGAAAAGCTATATGTATCGCTTTTGCTAAACAAATAAAAGTGTGTAATTATAGAATAGAGACACAGACAACAAATCATAGCAGTTTTTGACTGCATTTTAATTCACTTTATTACACAAGTTTTGCGCATTATTAGTTCACACAATTTTATGTTTTGCTACTATCCAAGTATTTAGGATTAATGAATATTTTATTGAGAATACATAAAGGTTGAATATATTTTAAACATCGCAGAGTGCCCCAACAAAACACAATATTTTGTTTTTCTCCTTCCAAATAATATGGATATTTACATGTGTGTGGATGCACATCCCAAAATATGGAATTGTTCAATTCTTTGTGTAGATAGATTAATTTACTTAAATTATAAGGAATGTTGAATACTTGATGTAGTTTAGATAATTGTGTTACTTATAGGATATTGCCTCCTCCACCTTTCACTCCATTTGGTGAGTTCTGTCACTGATTCACCTTGCTTTTATTTCAAGGAATGGATGGCTTGTTGATCTTCAGTATAGTTTAATGATTTTATTTGTTTCACCTCATTTAAAAGTAAGAGACATTCTTTTTGAGGTTTTCTTCATCAGAGTCATAATCAATGGGGTTACTCAGAGCTGTTTTGTATTTTGGGCCTCCCTTTTGATAGAGAGATTTTGTCAAGGAAGCATGAGAGTTCAGCATGTCCTGATTTTTACCCCTCTTTAGTCATCGTGAGAGCCAATATTGAAACAATATATGAGGAAAAGACTGCTGAAGGCGAATTTAGTGCTTGGTTCAGATCAATGTCCAGATGGAAAAGCTGGAGAGAGCATGCCATACCGCCACACTATCTGTACAATATGTAGTATTATGGTCACCATTAGATAGCGCGAACGGGTTGGGTACTAAAACGCGATGCTGGAAACCCCGACAGAAGTGAGCATGACATGTTGAGTCCGAATATTGAAGAGCGCCACCTACTGTTCTTATCAACTGTTCATTATAGTGACTTTGAGTGAATGCGATTAATGAAGAGAGCGGCACCACAGATTGACGTCCATGTGGACACCAACGCTAATCTTTCTACACTTAAGGGGGCAGTTATAGAAAAGTTTAAGGCTACATTATGTAAGCCTTACTTAATAACATTGAAGTGGCGGCACCTCTTCCAACTGCCCCTTTAAGTGTACAAACATTACTGTCGGTGTCCACATGGATGTCATTCTGCGGTGCCACCTTCTTCATTAATCACATTCACTCAAAGTCACTATAATAAACAGCCGATAAGAACAGTAGGTCACGCTCCTCAATATTCGGACTGAACATGTAGTGCTGACTCCTTTCGGGTTTGCCAGCATCTGGTTTTAGATTACCACCGGCGTGAACTCCACTGCTACAGATATATTTAGGAAGCATATCTCTTGACAGCGATTGTTGTTGAATTTAGAAAAAATGTTTGCTGATTCCATGGTAGCCACAGGAAGACAGCAGGTGGGAGAATCTGGAATAGTATTGTGGAGGCTTGGAGCAGGGTGATAATGCTTGTTTTTTATAAATGGCTACTATATGTTGGATGTCCAGGACAAGGGCTGGCTGGGCTGTTGGGAAGGGTGGCATCTGCTCCCATGGCCTGTCCCATAGTGGGCTAGCTTGGGTCGAGTCACTGGGTAACCTGCATTTTCTTCCCTTTAAAAAGTTCCTAAAAGAGCCTCACCCGCCCCTAGGCTAAAATTTTCCAGCCATCCCCTGGTCCAGGATATGGCAACAGAGCTCCATTTGAAACAAAGTAGTATAAAATATCAATTAATTCTGTTAAAGAGTATACCAGCAATATTATTGTTATATCCTATGTGCAGTAGAATGCAACGTTGGAGTAGAGGACTGTATTCAAAGAGTATCAACAGACCAACAATATGCATGGTATCCTCTGGCACAGAAAGCCCTCTCTCACAGCAAGGAAAGGTTTTTCCAGTATGTCAGGAGGTTCCAGGAGCAATAGAGGTGGAGAAATGTGGCATTGTACTCAAGGTCATGAAGGGATTCCTTCCTTTGTCTCTTCAGAGGGAGAGCTGAGCAAAAGCGGAGTCGTGTCAAGCCAGAGCAGACAATATTGGGTGGATTATGGCTTCCAGTGAAGGTAAGGGTAGAGGGATTTGAGAGATTAGAAGGCTCTTTAAAAAGGGAGTCCAGGTATACTCACTGCAGTGCTCACTCCCAGTGAGTGGAAAAGCTGACTGAACGGAAAAAGGCCCCCTGGGAGCTCGTGTGTGAGGAGCTTCATGGCTCACTGAAGTCCACTCTTCTATAAAGTTAAGAGAATGAGAGTATTTTCATTTGATTGGCTAGCTGTGTATTTTTCATGAGACGTAGAGACTCTTTACCAAAATACACAGGGAATACAGAGAGGTGGCATAGTTGCAAATCCTTGGGAGTTTTGTTTATTTTTTCTCTAGTCACTATCGCACAAAGCTGATTAGAAAGAGTAGCTCATCTAAATTTTTGAATATTTTTACCTTTAAATAGAATGTTAACTGTGCTTTTAAATAACTCCCTGTAACAAGTGAAGATTGGTGGAAGGGGCTCTTGACTGGAGCTAGGAGTAAAAGAGTGGTAAGGGGTTAAAGCATATGCAAAGGACAGGTGACAGTTGATATGCAGGGATTGGTTAGTTTGTTAATGAGAGGGTTAAGGGAAATCTAGTTGGTTCACTAGTGCTTAAATGTGGAAGGGTTAATTAGTTGTTTTTTGTGACTGAACAAATTCTTTTCAGATATCCTTTATTTGGCTTACCTGGATTTATTATTGTTTGTAATAAGGCTAACACTTAGGGTTACTGCCATTAGGAGTAGTGGAAGTGGAGGGAGTTGGTGATGCTGGACCTGTTCCCTTACCATGCACTCGGCAGTCAAGGCTGTCTTAGCACCCTAGTATCTAAGCCTCCCACCTGCTCAGCCCACAATTAGGTAGATGACAAAAGAGAAACCCTATTAATATCCACAGCTCTTGCACCAGGAAGGCAAGGAGACTTTTAGGAGCAACTTTATCAATAGACAGACCATTGAGAAAAGACTTTGCTCCCAACTTTGTGATGTACCAGTCCAGCCATGACAGAAAAGGAAGTAGAAGGAGATAGTCCAAGAATGACAGTGGTCTTCCAGTGGAGAATTGCTTATATCATTGGAGGAGTGGGCATTGGATTTAGAAAGTACCTGTGGGGATCATTGGTGCAGAGGAAGTTCAAGGACCTGTGGAGAGTGCAGTAGAAGCCCATAGTGTAGTCAGGTCTTGACTCATGAGACAACTGAAGTTGAATCAGAAGGCACTGCTGAAAGGCAATGCAGCTGCAAGGTACAACATGTTAATTGTTACACAGAACTTTGATTACATAATATTTCAAGATTTTGGGATCTTGGATTTGTGTGGTTCTATTGAGCACCATGGAGCAGATGGTGATTTGGTTCAGTGGCTTTTTATTTAGCACCAAATAAGATGGAGACTCCTAGGGCATCATAAAATTTGTGGGAATGGAATTTTTCAGATGGAGTGTAGTCTTCCACAGGATAAGCTGCTGTATGTGTGATAGAAAAAGTCCCTTTGCAATCATTACTGGGAATGCTGAACTTCACATCTAGAATCATTGTTATGAATGGATTTTAATCTATCATATGACACTGAGAATAGCATTATTGTATGGCAGTATGTAATGTTTGCCTCCAGCACCCCAATAAACCTATAGAGGCACAAGAGGTCTTTACCTTTAGCAGTCACTATTTCCCAGATAATGCTATGTGCTCTGGGTATTGGCGAGCAGCAGATACGATGGATGGTAACAAGCAAACGTCAGTACCGGTGGCAGACAAGAGCACCAATAATATGCTGAGGTCAATTTGTGCAATAGATGAAGAGCTAAACTATGCACCAAAGAGTATACACCCCTTTAAAATAGCTATCGAATAGGGTGTGAGGGGAAATACCAATAAGAAGCCAAAATGTCCATGATTTCAGATTATTATTGGTCCTCCAAATCTCAACCACCCCCAAAGCATCACACAGTAATTTTTTCAGCCAGGGCTGTGACTAACCACAGAGTCCCAGGATAAACAGCTACACAGAGCAGACTGAAGGGCTCTGGGAAGTGGGTAAATCTAATAAACTACATAAAGTAGGGCAGCTTTAATAAATAATGAACTGTAAAAATGTGTTTACTACAGTAATCTTGAATGAACAAATAAAAAATTAATTTTTATTTTTTAATATTGTTGAAAAACTTCTTATTGTGTTGTTCTACACTATTTGATGTTTCACACGTATACTGTATGTGATTAACTATATGGGCCTCACTTTAGCAGTGCTACCCAATCAGCATTTCCTTCAGCTCTGTACAACATTTTTTTTACTCTGCTTGGCTATTTGATCTATCCATCCATCACATCTTTGTACAATGTATAAAAATATGGTGCAATATCTGTGTGATATTTCTGCACCACTGACTAACTGATTCACAACCTGCTGCCTGCCTGACATTATGATATATAATGTGGATTATACAGTGTTACTACTGGATGTGCCAATTTTTTAGAAAAAATATATTTATTTATGGAGTTATACGATACATGAATATGGTTCCCGAAGCATGCGCATCTTGAACACTTCAATATGGCAGTTGGCTAAGTTACTGTATGTTAAGCTAATGGAAATTTAGTGCTCTGTGAAACCTCTGCAACATGATATAATGTGTTTCTATGAACTGCAACAGCCATTTACAGAAATTTAGGTGTCATGTCAATTCATGTTGCTACATCTGACATTTTAAGAATTCAGACAGAAGTAACAGTTTCGCAAAAAAGTATGTTGGACGAATATTACAAATATTGCTACAATCTGAATTGTGGAATTTTAGATTACTTCTTTTCATGTTCTATTTTAATTTAAGGTTGATAAACTTTTATTGTTATGGGAGTGTGGCATGGCATCTGTGCTCTCATAAAAGTTACAATAATGCATTCTCTGAATGTTGAAATGTTTTACCATTCTCGGGGAATCAACTAAAATAATGTTGATTTAAGAAATTAAAGAAAACATGCCATAATTAACCTTTATGATTTTAATTTATGGCCTCCTTGCACATTTACTAACCATTGTTAGTGAAACCATAGAACTCAAAATCTCCCATATCTATCAACCTATTCAAATATTTACATTATTATTCCCCAAACATTTTAATATAAAATATAGGATTAACCTGAAAGATAACCAAATACAAAGATTCTAAACTTTGGCAAAATTTTGGAAATCGGGTCACATTTTAACTTTAATAATTATAAGTATGTTTGTACCACTGTACTTAAAATGATATAGTTAAGCCGAAGGCAATGTTCATCATACTGTAATTCTATTTTTAACGAAACTACTCAGAACAGCCAAAGGAAATTCAATTTCTGCTAAATGTTGCTGCAAAATCAGATTCATCACCTCAGGGATTAAGAAAAATGCTGAGCCAATTTAATGACAGAATTTAGTTTATTATTTATCTTTTAGAATGTAAATTATTGATTACCATTAATTTTTTATCATTTTGCTGTCCACTGACTAATTCATAGGGAAAAACATAAGCCTGTGTTACAATGAACAGTCTCCACTGTTTTATGCACAAAAAGAATCACCACTGCCTTTGACAGATGATAATTTGTCAAAATGAAAAATTAACACCTGCTCTCTTAATTTATCATATTCTGCCACTGTCCTATTAATGGAATTTCCTGTATACTTGTGCAGCAGTTTCTCATACTAAACAAAATTGGCAAACTGAATAAACAGATCAGCTGATTGTTAAAGTATATACTTTTTAACTAAAAGTCAACAGAGAAATGATTGACATGTTTATTTATTAGATATATTCAGAACAAAAAACTATTGAATAATTTGTGTGCTGTATAACTTCCCTTGTTTACATAACTTAAAAGATTAATCCAAAAATAAAATACAACATATTAGTACTAAAAGTACGATTAACATTTACAAATATATATGGAAAATCGTCATCAGCTTATTAGAATAGCAAATTTTTTACATCAATTTATTATCTTATCTAATAAACCTATTGTAGAGCGCTTGCTTTTTTTACAGTATGACAGTTCTCTCTTTTCTTTGCGTCATAAACTCTCTCCTCAGCTGTTCTTTCTATAGCAGAAAAACCTGTCTCTTTAAAATTTGAATTTCATATAGTTCTTCGGTAAAGATTGAAATTTATGAAAATGGAATTTCCACCCGGTTAATCCTTATAACCTTAAAAATCCAATTCTAAAATCCAGATTATTTCCATGCTCTCTCAAATTCTCCACAGTAGATGTTCCTTATATAATTTAGTTCCCTTGTTTTATACCTTATCAGAGGATGATCACTTAAATCTTGTAAATTCCTTCCATGATGCACATGCTATCTATGACCTGTACAATTACAATATTTGTAGTTTTGCTGACTTTAAATCTACCAGGGTTCAGAGAAAAATAATTTCGGAACCAAATTACCTATATAGCTTCTCATGATTGGCTGTTGATACTCTTAGCTCAATGGCCTGAAAGCAATAAACATTTAAGGACTAATTTAGAGGTGGACACCTATGCGCTATTGACGTATGTTAGAAAAGATGATTGCAAGAAACAACGTACTTGCATTAGTATGTGGAGTCGAACACATGTTGCAATAACTCAAAGAGTAATACTTACACCAGGCGTACCAATGTGTGTAGGAACAACTGATTAAAGCACATGATACACAATAATTAAGTATATGTGTAAGTACTAAATGCAGAGGTGGCATTATGCTCTTTAACTAATAATATAATAAAAACACGATGTAATACTTTATTATGTTGCACACAAATAGAGTAATAAGGGCAGATACAAAGAGATAATAATGATTTATTAATAAGTCAAAGTTGCATTTACCACTGTAAATAATAAAAGCATACAATACCTTCATATCTGTTGATTATCTCTTTAAAAAGTCAGAAGTGTCAATCCTGCAGTAGTCTGTATGAAAATGTGTTATGTTATGCGATTGCTAACTAATTAACCTAATATACAGTAAGTGCAATACTAGTGTTTTCAGTGCTATCAGCTGAAGAGCATAAATCTATAATTACCCAATAAGAAGCAGCTGCATAGTACTGTTGATAAGTGGAAATTTGCACCAGCAAAGGTGAAAGGTGCATTTGCATTTCTAATTGAGCCACAATAATATCAACACACCCGTACTGTTAACACCCTATGCTTGCTCACTCCTTCACCCTCCCTGTTCCACATCTACAAGCTGTTATGTCCTTATCTAATGTTTGCAATAAAGATTCTCCAATGCCAACTCTGTGGTTCCAAATCACATAGGTTTGTATTATACAAAAGTATAAGAAGACAAGCATATGCATTATATATTTATTTTATATTAACTAAAATAAATAGATTAAACTTATTTGCATTGTATTTGCTAAAATAATTATTCAATTGTATACTAATTGCATTGCAACCTATATTAGTGATCAGAAAATATTGATTACAACTTTCATCCAAGTCACAGACATGCAAAAATCCTAATAGACTTATGTGAAAATCATTTTTGATACTCATTTGCATTGTGAAAATACAGCACAAAACACAAAAAACAGACATACATTAATCTCTAAATGAGCTCTTTAATATTCTTTTAGGTATATTTTACATCCTAATGCTCAGGAGAAACAGCTATATTAATGTGGCTGCCCTAATTTATTGTTATGTTATATATGCCAGAATTAAAAAAGTGGTTACCCCAATTTCTCTCATTTTTTTTTACATATCTCAGCTTAAATAGAAATATACATCCCACCTGAAATGTGCAGTCTACTATTAACCAGAAAGCAAACCAGAAAACAAAGAGTATAAGTAGACAAACCAGTTCCCCCATCAAATTATTTCTCTAAGAACAATATTAGTGGGAGACCAGCCCCTTATGGCCCATGTTTTGTGGTCTGCCAATTAAATTTTTAGCAATGGTAAAAATCTTACCTTGCAATTCAAAATGAACACATAAGTGTGTACACAAATATATATTTGAAGCACATCAAGCTTTAGAGTATTAAGATACGGCATAATCGAAATTCCATTAATCATCATCAGCATGATGTGCTAAAAAAGTATTAAATAAATCTATAGTTTTTAAAAAATGGTGCGCCCGCGACCCTTAATTGCTCAAAGCTCCAGCATTCATAGACTGCGCTGATTCCAGGAATTGGTTGCAGCAATTGTGTGTGTGTGTGGGGGGGGGGGGGGGGGCAGCATGGGTCCCCCTGCAAAAGTCTGAAACAGCAACAGGCTTTGGATTGCCACAATATAACAGTGAAAACTGTGACACAACCTCAGCCTGTTCAGCATGGGGCTGAAATACCATGGGCAATCAGGCCCACACAAAAAATGATGTGCCCCTCAAGAAAAAAAAAACATGATCTGAAACACTGAGTATCCTTTCAACAGCCACGTGCGATGGTTTTTGGAGTAATAATGTTAATTAGTAAAACAATAGCATTTTTATATGTGACACTACTTATCCTAGCAAGCTCTTGCAGCCGTAAACTGTTTAGGCATGCTGACCCTTGTAGAAATACAAGTGCCTGCACGCCCATGTCTGCCAGGACATTCTGGCACTTGTATAAATGCTGTAGTGCTACATAAAATAACTGTAAACCTACATACACCATGAAAAAGTCCTCTCTTTAAATAAAGACACATTAATATATATATATGCCACAGATCTGATGCTTTTATAGAAACTCTTAAAGCAGCACATACACATCTAGGGGAGGGCTGGCAAATTTTATCCCAGGGGGCAAGACTCAACTGAGGAACATTTTAAAGGGCAAAAAAATGCAGGTGACTCAGCTACCCAGTCTATGAAAGCCCACTATGGGACCAGCATGGGGGGCAGATGCCCCCCTGCCCCAGCCCAGCCTGCCCCTTTATATATAAAAATATAGCTTTATTAGTAAAAGATATTAATATATAAAATGAGCAAAAAATCATCAACTAAGTTAATAGGGTCAAAATATCGTACATGAAGAATTCAATTCAGGGTCTACCACCAATCTTTCTGCCTAACTTAGTCTTGCTTAGTTTCCGATTGCTTATACATCTATTTGTACTAAGACTATGGTATCACTGACTTACTTAAAGGTATTTTAATTAACATATTAATAAACTGGGGTTTTTTTTGCTCAAAGAGAGGAATATCCAATAGGCTTCCCTTATACAGAGTAGTCTAAGTTTATTACCTTCCCTTTTGACCAAGCTCATTTTTTCTATCCATGTTATTGTACTATTGCATTTATCACTGTTGTGATATATTGATATGTTGGATAAATTATGTATTTGTACCTTTTTGGAAAATTTTGTCTGTGTGACGCGATCTATACTTTGATATATTTTGCAACCCACAGTTGCATAGGATCAAAATAATTACATAGGTGGATTAGCAGTTTATGAAATACTTTAATTGTATTTAACACCTGCTATTTTACATTTCTACATACCTACATTTGATATAGATACAGTCAATGCTTCTATTTCAGCTACTATTTAAGAAACCAAGAGACTTATACAGCAATGGAATTTTGAATTGGAGATTAAGAGTACAGTAATGGCCAAAAGTTTTAAGAGTCAAAGGCTTTTATTGACAACTACATTAAGTTTATGCAAAAGGGTCAATATTTGCAGTACTGACCCTTCTTTTTGAAGACCTCTGCAATTCGTCCTGGCATGCTGTCAATCAACTTTTGGGCCACATACTGACTGAGGGCCACCCATTCTTGTCTAATCAATGCTTGGCTTTTGTCAGAATTTGTGGGTTTTTGTTTGTCTACCTGTCTCTTGAGGATTGACCACATGTTCTGAATGGGATTAACGTCTGGGGAGTTTCCTGGCGACGCTCCCAAAATTTTGATGTTTTGATCCTCGAGTCACCTAGTTATAACTTTTGCCTTATGGCAATGTGCTCCATCATGCTGGAAAAGGCATTGTTAATCACCAAATTGCTCTTGAATGGTTGGGAGAAGTTGCTCTTTAAGGCTGTTTTGGTACCATTCTTTATTCATACTGTGTTCTTAGGCAAAATTGTGAGTGAGCCCACTTCCTTGGCTGAGAAGCAACTCCACACATAAATGGTCTCAGGATGCTTTACTGTTGGCATAATACACAGGACTGATGGTAGCACTCACCTTCCCTTCTCCGGACAAGTGTTTTACCAGATGTCCCAAATAATCTGAAAGGGATTCATCAGGGAAAATTACTTTGCTCCAGTCCTCAGCAGTCAAACCCCCATTCCTTTTGCAGAATATCAGTCTGTCCCTGATGTTTTCCCTTGAGAGAAGTGGCTTCTTTGTTGGCCTTCTTGACACCAGGCCATCCTCCAAAAGTCTTCACCCCACTCTGCGTGCAGATGCACTCACACCTGGTTGCTGCCATTCCTGAGCAAGCTCTATACTGGTGGTGCCCTGATCCCGCAGCTGAATCAACGGTCCTGGCGCTTGTTGCACATTCTTAGGTGCCCTGAAGCCTTCTTCACAACTATTGAACCTCTCTCCTTAAAGCTCTTGATGATATGATAAATGGTTTATTTAGGTGCAATCTTAATAGTAGCAATATACTTGCCTGTGAAGCCCTTTTTGTGCAAAGCAATGATAACTGCACATGTTTCCTTTCAGATAACCATGGTTAAAAGAAAAAGAACAATGATTTTAAGCACCACCCTCCTTTTAAAGCTTCCACTCTGTTATTCTAACTCAATCATTATGAAAAAGTGATTTCCAGCCTTGTCCTTGTCAACACTCTCACCTGTATTAATGAGAGAATCACTGACCAGATGTCAGCTAGTTATTTTGTGGCATGGCTGAAATGCAGTGGAAATGTTTATTTTTGGGATAAAGTTCATTGTCATGGTAAAGAGGGACTTTGAAATGAAATGCAATTCATCTGATCACTCTTCATGACATTCTGGAGTATATGCAAATTACCGTCATAAAAATTGAGGCAGCAGACTTTTGAGAAATACACAAACTTTTGGCCATGACTGTAGGTTGCAAATATCTTTAAGGCCTTTTATATTATTATTTGAAAAATTGTGAACAATTCTGTCTCTAAGGGTATTGAATTTCCTTAAGACAATTTAAAATTTACAGATACATAAAAATGTGTTTATCATACAGCAATAGTACTGATAACTTATTTATAATGATCTTCACTTTATATGCATATGAATTATGGTTTAGTATGAACAATAGATTTATCATCATCATTTTTCTCAAGATTCTTCTGGAACAAAATTCCTCCTAATCTCTGCTACTTCTACATAAATTAATTTATGAACTTCTACGGAGTTTCCTCTATCAGGTAAATTATTTAAATAGCTCAGTTGCTTGTTCATGATATGCTTCTACAGTTGAATACCTTCTCTTAACTCTCAAGAGTTGACCTTTTGGTGTTGCAAAATCATATAAATTGCGAGGTGATATTGTAGTAAATAAAATAAGAAGTTTATTGCAGTTCACAGTATATAATAATTGTCCAAATACTTAAATAACCAAAATGCTTGTAATTAAGAACAGATAAGAACACAGGCTCTAAAAAATGCAGGGATTAGTAATCAGCTAAAAGACAATGCAAGACTAAATGCAGGAATAAAACTGTCTTTGTTATCATCCAGAAATATAATCAGTTTCTCTGAGGCAATGCTGGTGCAAATTTACACAATCTTTAAAGCAATGCAAAAATATAAACAGTGTTTCTCTGAGGCAATGCTGTTGCAGATTTATACAGTCTTTAAAGCAATGCAAGAATATAACACAGAGTCCGGCATTCACAGCTAAGCCCCACAGAGCATGCAATAAATAATTACTGTCTGGGGATACTAAGCTGAGCTATATGAATAGCTTACAGATACAAGCCAGGTATCAGGAACCAAGAGACAAACAAATACAGAGCCAGGAACTACTGATGAAAGGTCAGAATCAATAGAATTCAGGAACCAGGAAACTAGCGTGAAATGCTATAACTGGCAATGAGTGCAGGACAAGTGAGAGCTTATAAAGTGCAGTCCTCCAATCAGCACTTAGAGGGAGACACATCTGAACTGGATAACAGATATCTGACTAACAAGCAGGTTGCAAGGCAGATGAAAACCTAACAGTACCCCTCACCGCCATGAATAGGATCGACAGGGTTTGCTCTGAAATTGATGGTGAAATGTTGCTGTTAGTTTTTCTGCATGGAGTGGGGATCTCGATCAAAAAGTCACAACCCCTCTTCAGGCCCATAGCCCCTGCAATGGAATATATTTTGTACTGGGTTCTGAAACTTTCTTGAGTCTAATATTTTTTCCTCTCAATACTTAGTAGATCTATCAACAAGTACTGGAGGTGAAGCCTCGGAAGAAGCTCTCTTAAAGATTTGGGTTCCGTAAGCTGATTTCAGCAAAAAACTATGGAAAGCATAGGAATGTTAAGGGTTTTGGGTAAAACCAACCATACTGTGTCTTGGTTAATGTTCTTGATGATCTAATACAGACCAGAGAACCTGAGTCCCAATTTAGTATTTATTTTCAAAAATACAGATTATTTTTGCTGAATGCCAAAATAGGTCCCACAATGAGGAATTTAAATGGTCTGTGATGTTTGTAAAAAGTCTTTTGGCTTCAACAGGAGCTTTGGCCAAGGCTTTTGAACTCTCCTCCATACTGATTTAAAAGTTCTGGCAGTATGACATACCTCAGAAGTGTATGCATGGTCAGGAATTGAAAACAAATGAACACTAGGATGAATCCCATAAATGCAGTACACATGTAATATTCCAGAGGAAGATTGTGGCAATTTATTAAAAATAAATTCAATCCAGGGAAGATATTCCACCCAATCATCCTTGCCCAAGGAGCTTTAGGCAAGGCTTTTGAACTCTCCTCCATACTGATTTAAAAGTTCTGGCAGTATCACATACCTCAGAAGTGTATGCATGTAATATTCCATAGGAAGATTTTGGCGATTTATTAAAAATAAATTCAATCCAGGGAAGATATTCCACCCAATCATCCTATACAATTAAGGTATAGCATCCTAAATATTGGTGAGATCTATTCCAAGAAGATTACAGAAGACTTTCCAAAAACGAGCTGTCAATTGTACACCCCTGTCAGACACAATATTTTCAAGGATGATCTGGAGCCTTAGGATATGATGAACAAATAATGTTGCTAACATCTCAGAAATGGGAAAATGAGACAGAGGAACATCTTGCTAATTCTGCCAATAACTACCCACTTAACAGTAAAGCTTTTAAAAACTGGAAGTTTATCAACAAAAATTCATGGACATGTGTGATCATGGATATTTCAGTAGACCATAGGGAATGTCACATGGAACCTTGTTGTGGGAGCATACTTTACAGGAGAGTATACAGTAACAAATATCTTGTTACCAAGTTGGCCACCATTCAGATCTTGAAACGGTAGAGATCATCTTTCTAATACCAGGGTATCCAGATAGATTATGATCATGGAACTCTGACAGTAATTATTGTCAGAATCAATCAGGGCCAATTAAGAGGTTCTCATGAGTCTTGGGTGGAACCATGCCTTGGTTTTGTTTCACAGTTTCAGGAGTCAAAGTAAGCAGATTTACTGTGGATGGAAGAATAGAATTGTTGTTATCAGAAGCACTCTCATTAGAAGGCAAGCCATTCCTATAGAGTGCCTGCTCTTTGATATTTTTGACCTTGGCTGGTATGTAATTACAAAGTTAAATTTAGTAAAGAGAAGGACTATCAAGCTTGTTTAGGTAAGAGTCTCTTAGCAGAACTGATCTATTCTGTCAGGAACCCCTCCAGCCAGTACTTCAAAACCCGCAGTCTGCTCTGAAGTCAGGTGTTCACTGGAGCCCCTAGTGGTGGGGACATACTTGGCCGCAGACAACAGAAGGTCGAGAGATGAGCACTGACTGGGGAGAACCCCGCATTGGAGTGTAGAATCAAACAGCAGAGTGGAATCCGGGCAAGGTCGAGGGCCGGCAGCAGACAACGAATCCAAAAACAAGTTGAGGTCAGAGGTCACAGGCAATACAACAGGGTCCAGAAACAAGCCAAGGGTCATACACGGGAGATCAGGTCTAGCGAAAACAATCAAGGAGCAGAAACAGGAACAGGGAGCCTAGCTACACTGGAAGCTATAACTGGCAGTGAGGCTCTGTCCTCACTGCCTTAAGTAGTGAGAGGAACCAATAGGAGCAGAGTGCCAGCGAGACTCCTCCTCATACATAAATCAGAGTGTGTAACACATATTAGTAAGTAGTATTCCACTTATCAAAGAACCTTTAAACTGCAACTGAAGGAGATTGCCATCTCCCAATATTAACATCCCAGTTTATAAAAAAAACCACAGGAAAAACATAGTAGTTCCTACTGCGCGCATGCGCCCGGCTGTGGAACAGCTGGCCAGGCACTGCGGCAGTCAGACAGCGCGTCCCGATTGTTGCCCAGGCAGCCAGGATGTGGGGGGCGGAAGTGACATCCCGGTCGTCATGGAGACGACCGGGATGTCCAAACCACCGGAAGTGAGTCGGGGAGTCGCGACTACTAACATATTCCAGATCAGAATTATACTCAGCAGGTGAAATTCTTTAATATAAGAATGCACTGGGATGGAGTTTCTGAGGATCTAGTTCTGCTTGTGAGAATTGCTCCATCTCTCATATGCATTGAATCTATCTCAACAAAAAATGCCAGTTGTGGAACAGTATGTTGCAAAGCTGGTGATGTAAAAGATTTCTTTAGGGACTCAAAAGCTTGCAGGGGACCAGAAGAATAGATCTGTATCTTGCTTTGTGAGTGCTATAATTGGTGCTAATATAGAAGATAAGGTTGGTATAAATCTTCTTTAGTAGATAGCATACCCCAGGAATCTTTGGATGGCCTTGAGATTAGCAGACACTGCCCTTTCCAATAAGGCTTGAATCTTGATGGGGTTCATAGAGAAGCCTTCATTAGATATAATGTAGCCTAGAAAAGAGACCTGAGGCACAAATTCAAATTTATTTCTTTTGGCAACCAACGTGTTAAGTCTTAGGCGATCAAGGACTTGGAATACATTGGCTCAATGTTCTGTGACAATAGATAAATAAATCAGGATATCATCAAGTAAATCACAATGAAATTTCACAATAAATCCTAGATAGTATCATTGATGAGGTCTTGGAACACTGCAGCATTGAAAATTAATGGAAGTGGATATTTATTCTTTATAGTTATCTTATTAAGTTAATGAAAGCCAATGCAAGGGCATAACTCTCCATCGTGTTCAAAACAATTGTGGATCACTTTGAAGGAGTAAGAAAATGAGGTCCACTTGAAGTCCATATCAGAGGTCAATGGTCACAAATTAAAAAGCCAGGTATTAGGACCCAGAAGAAAAACAAATGCATGGCCAGGAAATACTGATGCAAGGTTAGAAGCACATAGAACATGGAATCAGGACCCAGGAAGGTAACATGTTATGCTATAATTAAAAATAAGTGCAAGACAGGTGACAGCTTACGAAATGCAGTCTTTTAATCAACACTCAGAGGGTAACACACCTGGGGGTATTAACCTCTGGTTTCTTCAACTCCCGCAAGTTCGGCGTTTACCTTTACAAGGCAGTGCCACTTTAAATTTAAGCGCCGAAGACGCCGAACTCGCGGGAGTTGAAGAAACCGGAGGTTAATACATTTACCCCCTGGTCTGCATAGCATATCTGATTACCAAGCAGGTTGCATGGCAGATGGAAATCTAAGAGAAAAAGTATGCAATAGTGTATAAGTATCCAATAAACAACTAAGAACCATGAATAGAAAGCACTGTTTATTCCAAATACATAAAGAAATACATAAAAATACATAAAAAAGCCACAATCAATAAGTGGTACAGAAAATATAAAATCATGAAATATACAAAATGTGGATTACATGTGTATATATATATATATATATGTATATATATATATATATATATATATATATATTCCAAGTATACTCGTTTTTCTATATGCGAGGAATCCCTTCAGGAAGAGAAATATGCTCAAAAAAGTCAGATGAGGCGTACCCTACAGTTATATATATGCGGAGTATTGATATAAAAGCATATATAGTCACTTGTCTCCTTACCAGGTACCTGGAAAATAGATCTTCGATGTAGACGTGAAGAAAAAGTGGTAGCTATGCTGTCCTGTGACCTCCACAGCCATGGGGGGTGTATACCATAGTAACCTCCACCAACAACAATTCAATAGAAACAGGGTTCCTGCCTCCAATCAGAATTAAAGCTTGTAGAGAATGAAATAGCTGAAGCTATAGCATTGCGGTCAGGTATCTTCACCAGTATACTGATTAATAACTGGCCCTGCAATCACGGCAAGTTGACAAACGGCCACCAGATTGCAAATGATGGTTCACAAATGTAATCCTCTTCCAAAAAGATATAATGTGGCCACACAAGTGTCACATAAAACCTTTACTAATGCGTTTAATCGCATTAGTAAAAGGGATTTCCTCAGAGACATGGAAATCTAACACTTGGGATATTGTTTTTTCAACTGTTGAGATGATTACTTTGACAACTGAGAGAATTGTTAAAATACATGTTTAATGAAATTCTCTGTAGTTATAGAATCACAGCTAACTGAGAGGGCTATAAGAAATATCAAGTAAATGATTGAGTAGTTTTTGAATTTTAAGTTATAGTGATTAGTGCTGAGGTGAATAACAAATATCAATATTGAGAATGCATCCCATATCCAAATGAAAAATAAATAATATATCTGTCACGTCACTAGAATTGCTCTTCAAAGCAACCCGTGTAGACTTTGGAAAAATTGGTGCCCTTGTCAGATCCTAGTGTCTAAAGAATATTGTGAATCAAACATAAAATAATTAATTGGACAAAATCAATTTAATCGAGTGTAACTCAAATTCATGTTATGCCTTTAGAAGGTTGTTATTTAACAATCAATATATTTTGAAAGTGATTTTGGGATATGTTCATTGTGACTCAACATAACAAGTAAGGACAAAATTATTTTCTTTCTAAGCGACAGATCTTAGAAAGCGATAGCCATTTATACATTTTGGGTGTGGTAATAAGTGAGTACAATAGGATGTGCATCAAGCAAAAAGTAGCAGGTAGTCCTTGATATTGTGGCCTCAGCAGCGACTATGTTTAATAGTCATTTATGTTGTCTCTGAAACAAGATTGTTGGATTTGAACAAAGTCTGCCGTAGAACTGGTCGCTATTGAGCTGTCTATAGGCTTATTTTAAATAGTCCTCTGTGTTCTGTACCACCAGTTTAGTCTGCAGATTTAATTATAATTTGCTTATTTGACATCAGTTTTCTAATAGCTTTTCTTTCATTTCTGTATAAATTAAGTATTTAAAGGCCTTTCTCAGTCATGGAGCACAGATTGGTTAAGTCTTCAAGGTGCTTTTGTAGAAACTTACAATAAAACATACTTCTCTCTTGCAATGGATATTTTTTTTTCTTTACTATATGGATGCATTTATGCAAAAACTATTTCATACTTTCATATTTATATAAAAAGTCACCATGAAAACAAATATTCACAACATTCTATTGTACTCACCACATGCTCTGCCTATGCATATGGGGGTGTAAGTACATCTGCCGTAAACCTGGACATATGATACAGATGAAGTGCTGGATTTATCTTGAGATTTGTGCAACTCAGCCTATGGGCTGAAATATGATATTTTTGCATGTAACATTTTGGGTCATGAATAATGCAGATTGCATTCTGCATCAGGCCCAATATGTGTATGTTTTAGAGATGAGCGGTTTGGAGCCGGGGAGAAATCCATCAGATGAATTTTTGGGTACCGATTAGTACCGATTAATGACTTTGATCCTTGCGCCAAATTTGGATGTAAAATCAAGGCAGAGCGTCATTTCCAGTAAAATATCAGGTCTTGCAAGTTTTGGATTGATATCTTCTATATAGAGCACTCCCGTCTGTTCTCATCTGTAATTTTAGAAGTGATAGCATGTGGGTAGGAGATAGGCTGCAATTCTGTGCTAATAAAATCACTTGAACAGGGTTGGAGGGTTGGACTGGTTGAAATATGCAATTTATATTGCAACAGCTGTAATTTTACTGCAGTTAATTAAGAGATCAGTCTGCTAGAATTGTGTGCTGATCAATTGGGTGGCAGAGAGTGAAGAGTAGACAATCAGTGGTTGTTTTAGTATATTATAGTATGGGCAGTACGGTGGCTTAGTGGTTAACACCTATGCCTATCAGCACTGGGGTCATGAGTTTGATTCCCAACCATGGTCTTATTTGTGTGGAGTTTGTATGTTCTCCCTGTATTTGTGTGAGTTTCCTCTGGGTGTCCTGGTTTCCTTCCACACTCCAAAAACATGCTAATACCTTAACTGGCTGCTATCAAATTGACTCTAGTCTGTGTATGTATTAGTGAATTTAGACTGTAAGTTCCAATAGGACAGGGACTGATGTGAGTGACAAATATTCTCTCTACAGCGCTGCAGAATTAGTGGTGCTATATAAATAAGTAAATGTAGTAGTATATATAGTAAACACATCTGAACTATTTAATTGAAAAAAAAGCAGGGTACTGTAAGACTGAGCAGCCCATCTCAAAAAGCAAATAGATTTCTTCCTTTAAAAACTCCAAGTGTTTCAATCTGAAAACAAGTGCATGAAGGGTATAATCAGTGACATCTCAACTATTTATTGAGCACAAAATCAGGGTGCTATTTAATTCTGAGCGAACATCCCAAGAAAATCTATATATTTTGTTGCTTTTAAAAGGGTATTTCAATATGGAATCAATTGTGTGAAGGGCAATATCAGTGAAATGTGAAATATTTACTGCGCCAAAAATAGGGTGCTGTTTGACAGTGAGCAGCACACCCCACAAAAAACAAATATATTTTTTTATTTCAAAATCCCAAGTGTTTCAAGCTGAATGCAATTGTGTGAGGGGCAGTATCAATATTTAGTAAGTGACCAAAAAACAGGGTGTTTTTACTCTGTCCAGCACCCTCCTCCAAAAAAATGCAATTCTTGCTTTTACCATTTGTTTTAAGATCCAATGTCTAAATATGAAATATAATGTAGAGCAGGGTCAGAGGAATTGTAAGGTAACATTTCCTCCTCGTTCTATGTCATTGGATGTTCACCTGATGCAGTAGCAACTACAAGTAGCTCCAACTTCAAGTAACTTTACTCCATCAGTCTACAGATTTTGAGTAACCCAGTACTGGTACTGGCAAAAGTAGTACATTTATGACCTCTATTGGTAAAAATGTTCATGCAGAAAGTAAGAAAATGTGCTTAAAATCCAAATACTGTTAGTCAATCTCAAAGAAAACATCAGCTCTTGATGTGTTTAAGGATTAAGGGAAAAGTTTATAATGAATGTGGTGATCTGTCCAAAAAAATTAAAATGGCTAGTATTCCATACATCACCTGTAGTGGCAAGAAAAGACTCAGACCATGCACGCTTTTTGCTAGTAGGGGTCCTGCTACTGCTGGTACATGTACAAGAATGCCCATGCAAAACAGAGTGCCTAACCCATGCATGCATTTTCCTTAACTTCCCAAGCACCACCTTGGTGCTCAGAGTGTAGGTCTACCACCTTCAAAACAGCCACATCAGTGCATGAAAAATACACTGAGGCTGAAAAACAACTTGGGCTCTTATACAATCTTTAGTAGACTTGAAGGGTATCCATTGTCACAAAACCAAATGAAAATAGTGGATAGTCAGTCACTGGAGAAATAGGTGTGTGAAAAACCATGGTCAGACAATCCTAGGTCAAGCTGGGCTGGTAAGCAATACCGAATCAGAATGCTGAGAGTGGTCAGGAAAGCCACATGTCGGAACTGGTCAGGAAACACAGACAAAATTAGGATCCAAGGGACAAGTCAGGAACCTAACCGAGGTCACAACAGAGAAGTCAAACTAATTGGTTTAGGAGAGGAGTAGCAAAACATGGAGTCTGGAATTGGTAGAAGGGCTGGAGCTAGGGTGGGCCGAATACTCTGACACCCTAATAGTGCCAGAGTCCTCCTTCTTTAGGAATCCCAATTAGAGACCCAGTGGTCAATGATGTTACTAACCACCGATAAGGACAAGAGAATGATGTCCCGTTGCCTGGCAATGGGGCACGCATGCGTGGAAGTTTCTGGGGCGGCCAGAGATGTGCCTGGCTGGGGAGAGAACGTGGCTGTCACTGCATAGCAGTGAGAGAGCTGGGACGGCACCTAACATCCATGTGTGCTATATATGAGTCTGACATTTCAAATTCTGACACTGCAATTATAGAACAGCCTCCTTCCCAATTTCTCAACCATTTGGAAAAGGGAGGATGAATAGCTATACTGATGATTTAGACATATAAATTGAGGATGCTACTTTGGAACTTGCTAATGTGCAAATGAATGAGAGGGATAATTGTGGATCTGAAAATGAATGTGCTGTACTTGAACAAGGATGATAGAAAAGGATAATGAGGAGGATGATGATTGTGTTAAACAGCCACCAATACTACCATCTCATACCCATGGTAAACTCTTTGCCATGCAATAGCATATGACCAAAAAAAAGCACATCTTATGTTTAGAAATATTTTTATCCCAACTTAGACAACATTTGTCAAGGCATCTGTAGCCTTTGTGATGCCACAATAAGTAAATGTTGGGGCGTTGACCATCTAGGCACATCCTCAATGTTGTGTCTATTGCAGCGAGTTCAGTCTAGTAATTTTTTAAAATTTGTGTATAGTAGCAAGCAGCTCAGCAAAAGCTAGAAGCCGAATGGATAGACACCTCAAGCAATCTTTACCATCAACACCATCAACCTCCTCATTATTAGTATGTAGTCCATCATTTAGTTTTCTAATTCCAACTGACTCCCGTAACGCAATCCATGATCCCAAGAGACATCCTTGCTCACTTAGAGCTGCTGCTTTTGTTTGGGGTGATACATTTATAGAAAAGGGGACCAAAAAGAGTAAGCATAGTTTTAAACAATTGTCTTTGAAACAAGCGTTTGCAAGAGGAACCAAGTATGACAGTAAGCATCCTGTTGCATAGCAGATCACTACAGCCATGACAACTATGCTAGCATTGGATGTGATTCCAATTTCTGCCATCAATGCATCAGGTTTTAGCCAATTAGTTGAGGTCATGTGTCCACACTACTAAATTCTATCTTGTTTCCATTTCTCCCAAAAAACAATTCTTAAGCTGTACCAGGAGGTTAAATTATACGTATTTCAGTTCCCAGAAAATGCCATTGTGCAGACTATGCATTTAACTGGCAAGCTACTCTTTGTTTCACTGGTTTCACAAAGAAACATATCAGTGCCAATCTGTTGGAAAAACTCAGAATATCATAGCAAAATGGTTCAATCTGCTAAGGCTCTCCTCATGATTCTTCATTGCTGATAAAAGAGCCAACATTGTGTGTACTCTATGACTGGGTGCATTTCAACACATACCATGTTTTGCACACATAATAATCTTGATGGTGCAGATTTTCTTAAAAAATGAGAATTCAGCGCAAGAGATACTGTCCGTGGCCCGTAAAATTTCTTGGCATTTTTGACATTTAGCGACTGCATGTAGAACATTGTAGCAGCTGCAAAAATATTATAATTTGCCATGCCACCAACTGAAGCAAGAGTTAGCAACAAAGTGGAATTACACACTTTTTATGCTTCAGTGGCTAGTGGAACAGCAATAAGCCAAAAGGCCATCAAGACCTACACATCAAGCCATGATATAGGGAGAGGTGGGACATTTTACCTTACTCCAGCACATTGGAAAATTCTTTTTATTTTAAGCAAGCAAGTGAAACTATTTAAATTGTAACAAATGAAGTGAGTTCAGACACTGCCAGTCAAGTCATAGCCCTAATCAAACTACTGGAAATGCAACTGGAGAAGCTGAAGAAGGAGATGAAACTTAGCAATTCTGCAAAGAATATTGGCCTTGTAGATCTTTATTCACTTTGCCAGGTTTGCAGCATCTTGAAATTGGATAACTTCATTTTGGCAACCATGCTTGATATTAGGTTTAAATCATATCTAATGTCTTTCTTTCTAACTGACACAAATCTTCACAGATGCAAAAAGCTCCTTGTGATAAAGCTGTCAACTCAAGTTGCACATGACAGCTCTCCCTCTTCAGCTTCTTTCACCAATGCTACTGACAGAAAAAAAAGTACCTTTTTTAAGAGTCACACTAACAGTGATTTAACACAGTGCACCAATGCTGAGGGTTATTATGGTCAGGCTTAAAAAATGCCCAAATATTTTGACAACTCTACCAAGTCTAAATCTGATACAACTTGTATTGGTAGAATGGTGGGGGATTACTTAAAGATAATTTACAAATGAGCATCTCAGACAGTCCCTTTGAATTCTGGGAGGAAAACAAAGGCAATTTGGAGCCCCTTGCACAAATTAGCTGTGGTATACTTAAGATGCCCACCTTCAGTGTGCACTCAGAAAGCCAGTATCATTGTGAGTGATCGTTGGGGGAGACTACATTGCAAAACTGTAGAAAAACTGGTGTTCATCAAAATTAACTACAAATTGTATGAGGAGTATTGTGCTTGTCAACAATTACAAACAGACTCTCTAACACTGATGCTGATGAACTAATATTGTGTGATGATGATGCTCATGACATCAGTGATGAGGATGATGAGGGTGATTACATTGTCAATATAGAAGAAAATGACCACTGTTACCCAAATGCCCATTAATAATTCGATAAAATCCCTATCTATTCTCCAGTTCATCAACCAACTACCAAAATGTTCTCTTTTGTGGTGGCCCAAACAAAGCAAGCACTTCAGCCACAAAAATGTCAGTCCCTTTCACTAAAGTGCTTTGTTTGCTAAACGACACCTGTCCTTTATCACATATGGGTGGGTGGTCCCAAGGACAAATCCATCTTGCACCATTTAACATTATGGCCTTGATGCTATTTGATCCATAACTAGGCATTCATTTGGTCAACATTCAGAAAATTGACATTAGGTCAACAAATCAGGTGTCAACCATGTTATTAGGTTGAAAATTCACATGGTTGGCAGTCGATTAGGTCGACAATTTAAATGTAGGCAGTCTTATATGTTTTGTGTTAGTGTTAAGAATAAGGTTAGGGTTAAGGATATTGTTAGGGCTAGGGATATTATTGTCAACTTAAAAATAATGTCTATATTTCAATTGTCGAGCTTATAATACTGTCTACTTTCAAATTGTCGACTTAATACTGTCTACATTGCAACTGTCAACCTAATAATAGTGTAGATGTCATTATTGTCAACTTTCCAACCATGTCTATATTATTTTGCCGACCGAAAAAATGTCAGTCATGTATTCTTCGAACATATGTATCACACTCAGCAAGAGGTAGTAACAAGGTGGAATTACACACTTTTTATGCTTCAGCTATTTTCTCAAACCATTTAGGTTGTTGGGTTGTATCTGTGAAGAGTTCATTTGAAAATAGACTGTAAATGACTGTAAATGAGTGAACATGTTATAAATAGTAATGTGTGAACACAAACAACTCAAAATCTCATGATTTTACCAAAACATGAAAAAGGTTTCAGGACCAAAACATGTGCGTCTGTTCACATCTCTAGTATGTATCTTTTCAGGATCACTAGGAGATTGAAGAGGTAAGATTTTTTAAACGTAAATTAAATACACCATTTGGCTTTATCTCAGCTTTGTTTTTTTGCAGAAAAGCTTATGTCTTATGTTATAATACACTACTTCTTCCAAAAAAATTGTTGAAATTAAAAATCTTTTAATGTCCACATATATATTTTTTGGTTTGCCATGAAAAAAAACGCAAAAAGCAGAAAAAAATGTAGGTTATTGGAATAAGCTACAACACAAAAAAGGTTAAATGGGTCAGCCAAAATTATTGGCACAATTTAGAAGTCATTAGAAATAATTAGATTTCAATGTCTTGATGTTCCCGTTTCCACCGCACGTAATGTCAATGTTTAAGGGTCATGACACTGTAGCAACCTCCCTGCAAAGAGAATATTTAATCACAGATTGCATTGCAGAATAGTTAATTTGGTGTAGAAGGCACCTAGATTAACTGCCAAACAGATTCAAGCTGACCTTCAGACACGAGGCACAACAATTTACGCTCATACCATATATCACCAACTCAACGAAAGTAGGTTCAATGTTAAGAAATCCAGAAGGGTCCCACTGCTGAGAAAGAGAGAGAGATAAGAAAGCTTAACTGGAGTTTGGCAAAACACACCTGAACAATCAAAATTACATCTGGGAGAATGTCCTATGAACAGATGAGACCAAATTAGAGCTTTTGGGTAAAAGACATCTCTCCTGTATTTACAGAATACAAAATAAAAAGTACACCTTTCCTACAGTCAAACAGGATGTTCAGTGATGTTTTGGGGTTGCTGTGCTGCACCTGACACTGGGTGTATTATATTTGTACATGGCATCATGAAATTTAGAGAATATCACACCATTTTGGAGCACAATGTTGAACCCAGTGTTTAAAAAATATTGAGTCTCCATTAAAGGTCATGGGTTTACAAGCAGGTCAATGATTGAAAACATACTTCAAAATGTGCTGAAAAAATGGTTCAAGGCAAGACACTGGACTGTTGTGGTCAGCAAGGTGTCCTGTGGAGAGATCACCCTTAAAATGTGAACGAAATAAAGTAGTTTTCACAAGAAGAGTGGACTAACCTTCCAGGAGAAAGGTACAGCAAGCTCATGAATGACTACATGAAGTAGTTGTCTGCAGTTATCTTTACCAAAGTCTGTGCTACCAAATATTATGTATATGCTGTCAATTTTTTTTTTAATGCCAATTCTTTTAATTTTCTGATTTAAAAGTATAAACATTATTTAATTTAGAACAAAAAATAGATATAGTCACAGAAAAAAAATTGTGGAGATCAAATACTGTTATTAATTTCACCTTATGTTTACAGGAAATTGTGAGTTACTTTAAAAAAAAAGTGCTAGGGGGCATTTTTAGAATGACAACTTGTGAAAACATAATACATAAGCAAAACATGCTCAACAAGATAGCAGCAATAAAATACAATAAAAAGGGAAGGATGTGATCTGTATGTTACATTAACATTTTGAACTTAAATTAATTTAAGTTTGGTTAGGAGAAGAGGGAAAGAAAGGGAAAGTGGGAGAAGGCAGATTGATACGTTGAAAGTAAGGTTATCAGTAAGGCCCGGTAGGCTAATATAAAGAGATCAGAATAAGAAAGAGAATATAAAATGAAGGGCCTGAATAAAGTATAATGTGCAACAATCCATTCCTTTCCTACCTAGTATAAGAAGGGTGTACCCAAGACACATATATACATACACATACACACACACACACACATATATATATATATATATATATATATATATATTTATATATATATGTATATATATATAGTGTATTGCCAGTAGATTGTATTGCAGTTTCATTTGGGGTACATGACTGCACTGCAACCAGGCCAGCAAAGGATATCACACCAGTCAATTGTTTTGGTTTGTCTAGCTACATTTAGTTTTGTTCAACATTTTCAACAGAAACAAAACAAATGAATGCCGTTGCCTGTCCAGCACTTGCTAAACACACAGGAGCACCCTCACTCCTGTGAGGTACCTTGTGCCCCACACACATACAAAATATATTACCAGCACCACGCAAGTGCAACTCCTGATTATCCAGCACTGACTGAGATCATTTAGAAGACTCGAAAATGGGCCTTAGGTATGAAGCCCGCCCTTTTCTTTTCATACATAACCCCAGGTACCCTTATCTTTTCCGACTGCTTAAGACAATCACTGGAAAGTTTTTCCACACCACAAACAATCTCCCTGGTGCTTTAGAGCACATAAGACAGACAGTCTGAGACAAAAATATGTGCCATCTGCCACTTTCCCATTGCTTCTGGGTAAGGATCACACTGAACTTTGTGTGAAAAAACACCCAACTTATAACATGCACTCGTTTTATTATTTGATAGATTGTTACCTGTTTAAATCTAATTAGTCATGTGTAATGCTGCAGTATGCAAAGTGTATCTATGAGACACAGCCTGAAATTTTATGACTGATAATCAGACACACAGATATGTATTTTCTTTTCTTTTTTAAAAAACACATCCAAAAAAACAAAGAAGAGGAAAGTTTTCTGATTAAAATTGCTTATAAAAACTTGATTTCATTCCATTACTTTTAAAATATATTATAGCTTTGACCTTACAACTGTAGGTTCACAAAATATAAAACCTAACTTGTAACAAAATATGGATTGTGAACTGTGCTTCATTTGAAATCATTGTAACCCCAAAGTAGTTCCCTTGATTCTTCGATCCAACAATAATTGTTTTTCTCACTTCATAACATACTTTGTTGTTCTTTTGTTGGACAGTTTACTCATATACACTGAAGCCATGACTATAGGCTTCAGTATACATAGTTTCCTATATTTGTATTGCTAGCAACAACAATTCAAAAGGTGTTTTTATTTTTTTATGGTTATTTCATCACGTTGTATACGGTAGCTATTATGGCAGCTTAGAAGACCTCTATGACAAATAATTATTTCATAACTTCCATTTTTTTTTTCATTTCTCCACGAGAGAACATGTGTATGCATTATAACAAATTCTTTATTTCATATCTGCCCACATGAGGGCAGTGTAGTGTGTAAAAAATACCAATACTGATTACTATTTAATGAATTTATCCTCTGCTCTTTAAATGACCAGTCACCTTCAATCAATTCCTGCGTGGTATTTTTTTCTCCACATCAGAACTATGTGGTATGTTATGATATCAATATGCAGCAGTTACTGGTTACTATGTAATTAAATTACTCTGGAGTTTTTATGGCCAGTCACCTTCAATTAATTTTGTGTGCTATTGTTTTCTCCACATTTCCTTGAAGGTTTCAATATATTTCCCCTGTCCCTGTCTCACTCCTCACATTTTATCAATCTATACCATCTATCTTCCATATCACCTCCATTTTTGCTTTGGTGAGTGCCCAAATTAGAATACTTTGTGTCTCTTGTTTTGTTACTTGTGTTGATCAAATATATATATATATATATATATATATATATATATATATATATATATATATATACAAATGAATAAACCACAGCACTCAGTCCAGAACTGCAATCACTAGAGAAGGACACAAGGCACAAGGTGTCTGGTTCTTGAAGGGGTTAATTATGCTAGAGATCACATGTGGTCTAATGTATTATAAGTAGTGTGTTTGTGCAAAACTGTGAAAAGAAGATTTGAGAGCTGACCTGTGGTTCTGTTTGTGACCAGCGCTAGTAGAATGTACTGGATTTAGTTAGGAGTTGTTTTTCTGTTAGTTATAGCTCAGACGAGCAGATTTATATTATGTTGTTGTTTCATATATATATATATATATATATATATATATATATATGATTTAGAATGTATTTGTCTTGTGGATGTCTTATGTGGGTATGTTTTAAATTAATATACAAGATGTTTCCTGAATTCATTTTTCCCTTGGAATTTGTTCCTGGATTAATAAATTTCATAACACATGCGTAAGGTAAGACAGCTTTCATGCATAGGTAAAAGACCTGAGCTACAATGTCAAGTAATGTTTTGTAATAAATTACAGGGACCTCTTGATCCTTGTCGTTTTGTATCCATATCCTTAAACTACTAATGACAAAAAGTGTAACGTCTTTAGATTAATAAGAACATTTTAACTTTGAGAGAGGTGTCTATGCCCATGAGTTGAGTCATGAACTAAGTATTAGACATTATGCAGACATAACTGCAATTTTCTTTAGATAATTTATAAGCCTTTATAGCAATATTAATGAGTAGATATAAATAATTAATTGTTTAAGTCACTTGAAGAGTGAAGCACATGATTGGATAGTAGAGTAAGGATAGATAAGACTACATCATTAACAGCTCTAAGATGCTGCCAAAGATTGCAGCAATCAGCACTAATTCTGGTCAGAAGCAACCATGTTAAAGCTGCCAATAAAGCTAGCTAAATGTCTTGCCATTACGTTCCTGTGATAGGAAGTTGGAAATGCTGGTTCTGAATGCCGACATTTTGCAGAGTCAGAGTATTGTTTCCAGACAGTATCTGTGTGCGCAGATGCCCTATTATACACCCAGGCCCGACATTACCAGTGGCACTGGGTGTGCATCACCTGCTATATAGACCAAGTGTGGGTTTTCCAGATTATTGTGTGCATAATTCTGCTCCTGATGTATTTTAGTCTACCAGACCCTCAGCTTGCCTCTGATTATGAATATTGGGAGTTGGGATATGGTGCTTTTTGCACCACAGTCCTTGTCCTTAAATCTGTATCTGCTGTATCTGCTGAACACAGTTTACTTGCATCCTGTAACAGTACAACCTGGAATTGTACCAGATTCTTGACTTTGACCCTGATCAAGACTATATTTGTTTCCTGGGTATTATCCCTTGGACTATATCATGCATGTTGTGGTATATCTTATTGAAGGAAGTATCCTTTTTCTTGGTGTCAACTTTCCAACACTAATTTCAGTGTAGCATATGTCAGCTAATACCATACAAGCGCCATTTGGCCCCTTCCTGAAGATATTCATGATTTGGTGCCTTTTACTAATTAGTCCATTGCCCAAAGTATTGTTACCTGGCTCACTTGCTGGCAGAAAGGAGTATTGCAGGTATTTTGATTGGAGAAATTTCAGTAAGAAGTCCTATATTGCTGGCCGTATCCCTCTTCTACATCTAATTTTAATGAACAACACTTAACTCTAGCAAGAGTCTTAGTAAGGTCAATTGTCTAATTTTGTCAGGGGACTTAGAGAACCATACACGTTGATTAAGTCCCCTGGATGAAACTTGTCAGAGTCCTGCTGGTGCCACTTGATCTGTAGACTTAACTTGTTGTTAGGACACTGTCCTGTTGCCTCTTTGTGGTAGAAGAGACAATAGGATTCTCTCTACATACAGTATATCCATAAATGAAGTTTGGTTCAGATAAGATTGTCTTTATATATTTATTATATGTGCATTATATTTTGCAAATATTAAAGCTATTAAAAACTTTATTACACTATTGCATGTGCATATTTCTATGGTATTTACGCAATCTCCATTTGGTTTGATGTGGAGAAATTTTTCTATGACAATATGAGGGATTCCTGAAATTGGGATTAACTTATTTTTTTGTTTAACAAAATGCTACTCAATCAAATTTTCCACTTTATCACATTGTAAGTCTTTTACTTTTTTTCACAAGTTTTTCTACACTGATGAAGCAAGTGATGTGTTTAGGTATAAGTGCCAGCCTATATAATTAAGGGAGTGAAATGTTCATGGTTTAACACTTATTTGAATTGTGTAACTATTGCACAGCTTACACTTTATTTAGTTACTACACACATATATCCCAGGTGTACTAGATGGTAGGCATTTACTATGACCTGATTCATCTTTATAATCTCAATTCACACACATTACACACACACAAAAACACACATACCAGGCCAGAAGGTGTCCAGGGCAAGTCAGAATTAAAAGCATATTCATATTTATTGAGAAATGGAAATAAAGATATAAAAACCAAGACCTTGGTTTCTAAAACACTTATCCCAGTCAAGCAAGAAATGATGGTATTCATTTCCTAAGGACATTCTCATCTGTATAAGCTGCAAAGCCATGTTCCACTTATATCCATGTACGGAGTTCATACTTCAAGTAAAAAAAAATATGCTTTTTCTGACTATTATTTGAATGCTTGTCTAATGTCTTCTATTACTTGTCTAGTTTCTTCTATTAGATGCATATTTGCCTTTTTCCAATATGTCTGCTACATGTAGCATTATTGTACATTGCAGTGACTGTAGAAATGTGTCTATAAATGTGCTTTACCATATACAGTGCATTTGTTTGTTGTAAAAGGTGTCCCATTGAAAGTATAGGCCAAATTTCCGCCACCACCATATAAATATATTAACTCTTCTGTGTTCTCTCCAGTACCCATTTAAACATTTTCTCCTACAACATGAAATCATATCTTTGCATATGGGGTCAACACAAGGCACATGAGCTGAGTGTGCCCAGTCTGTATTCAGCAAGGAACACACTACTCCACCAATTTTTATATATTGTATCCCATGAGAATAAGCACACTTTAGCACTCCCTACAAAGGTGAAAATATTAAAGCACTAATTCCTACGCTACTCTTATGTATTCCTAGTTCTTCACTAGTAATAAGGAAGGAAGCGCACTACAGGGTTGTATAGGTGAGCAGCAGAATAGCAGGGAAATCCAACCTGATACAATACGTAAATACAGAGTATTCCGCGCTTACACCTAAATAATGGATAATTCGGGAGCTATAACCAAAATAGTTTTATCAGAAAATACAACAATAAGTCATGTGTTGAATTGCGCAAACACAAACAATAAAATACATAAATCCATATGTGGGTTAAGACATGTACATAATAATGGTCATAGACCTCAGTGTATTGGGTAGAAAACTGATAAGTACAACGATCAATGTCCAGAATAAACCTGCATGAACAGAGAAATATTGGCTTGGTTACAGTCCTGGAGGATGTCACGGTCCAGTGTAACTTGACTATATGTCCAAGATGGAAAATGGGTTACAATACTTGCGCTTAGTAGCGGTCCATAGATCCAGGGATTGTCCTGTAAATCCAATGCATAGTGTGTTCCAAGCCTGACATCCGGTCAGGCTTGGAACACACGCCTGACCGGATGTGACGTATCGGGTGTAAAGAATCCGGAAGTGAATGCTGATTGGCCGACGCATTTCGTCACCTAGGTGACTTTCTCAAGGCAGTAGTTTGGTATGCGAGGGAGACGAGGTATTTATACTGAGTACAATGTTGAGTGACAGTTAGTCCTGAATGCCAAATTGATCCGGTGTGTTGCGAGTCTTCATAGGTTGTAAATAATGACTTGGAGTCCCATCAATTTTACATTTGTGGGATATAAACATCATTTATAAGAAAATAATAAACAAACATTTGCATATGGATAAAAATCCTATAATGGCAACAGAAGTGATATATGGAGCGGAGTAAATACATGAATAAGTAGATGGGTAAACAATTTATCTGTAAAGCTTGGTTGTTGATAGCAATTGTATCAATGGAGAGATGGAGGTAATGGATTTGTGTGTGTGCATACATATGACAGTGAGCTTGGTTCATTAAACGCTATTTGCGTCATGTACATAGTAGATATATACACATCAGAATCCTGTGTGTATCAAATGGAATATATTGAAAATGTTAAATAAAATGTTAAATAAAATAAAATAAAAATAAAAATATAAATAAGAATAAAGATACACATAAATATAAAAATAAAAATAAAAATAAAAATTAAATTTAATTAAACTCAAAATATAAATAATAAAAGAGGTAAATAAAATAAAATTTGGCGTTCTGAGTAACGACGCCTTATCACGCTATGGTACATAATTGTGTATATACATGTAATTATGTACGTGGGTGATAGATGGAAATAAATGGAAATAAATCCCTGATACTGATAGCGGCACAGTGGGATTCTACTGTGCCACTAAGATATTAACATTCAGTACTATTCATGCGATGCTTGCAGAATGATGCGGTAGTTGGGTCTGGTTGTCAGTATGAGTCCGTACTACACCACTGGGTAGGGATGTCAACTCTCCAGATACCACACTGTGCTGGACCCGATATTCCCCAATGTTCACAGGTTGGGTACTGATCGGGCCCACCCAGTATCGCTTCCGAGTTCGGAATGGGATCGGGCATGGACTGGGTGGTATGCCAGCACGGTGTGGATCTGACCTTGCCATACGTGATGTAGATTTACAGACAACTACATACATTGAACTCTATATTAAGACCTTTTGGAGTCTGTGTGTCCAGCTCGAATATGCATCTATGTTCTTCTTTGTTTATATTTCTGGTGAGGTTTCCACCTCGCCAGTTCCTCTTGATCTTAGAGATAGCTGTGAACTTAAGGGAGGATGGATCACTATTATGTTTGAGATGGAAGTGCTGTGATACGCTATGGGTATGTAGGCTACGTCTGATGTTCCGTACATGTTCTGCCAACCTGGTTTTTAGTGGTCGAATTGTCCGCTCTACATACTGTAGTTGGTACGGACATTGGAGGAGATATACTACTTCTTTAGTTTCACAGGTGATAAAGTCCTTGACTGTGTAGGTTTCTTTAGTGGTGATGGATTGGAAGGTATTAGTAGGCTTAGTACTCCTCACACCACATGTCCTGCATGCTATACACTTGCCACAACTAAGATCAAGAGGAACTGGCGAGGTGGAAACCTCACCAGAAATATAAACAAAGAAGAACATAGATGGATATTCGAGCTGGACACAAAGACTCCAAAAGGTCTTAATATAGAGTTCGATGTATGTAGTTGTCTGTAAATCTACATCACGTATGGCAAGGTCAGATCCACACCGTGTTGGCATACCACCCAGTCCATGCCTGATCCCATCCCGAACTCGGAAGTGATACTGGGTGGGCCCGATCAGTACCCAATGTGTGAACATTGGGGAATATCGGGTCCAGCACAGTGTGGTATCTGGAGAGTTGACCTCCCTACCCAGTGGTGTAGTACGGACTCATACTGACGACCAGACCTAACTACCGCATCATTCTGCAAGCATCGCATGAATAGTACTGAATGTTAATATCTTAGTGACACAGTAGAATCCCACTGTGCCGCTATCAGTATCAGGGATTTATTTCCATTTATTTCCATCTATGACCCACGTACATAATTACATGTATATACACAATTATATACCATAGCGTGATAGGGCGTCGTTACTCAGAACGCCAAATTTTATTTTATTTACCTCTAATATTATTTATATTTTGAGTTTAATTTAATTTAATTTTTATTTTTATTATTATTTTTATTTTTATTTTTATTTTTATATTTATGTGTATCTTTATTCTTATTTTTATTTTTATTTTTATTTTTATTTTATTTTATTTAACATTTTATTTAACATTTTCAATATATTCCATTTGATACACACAGGATTCTGATGTGTATATATCTACTATGTACATGACGCAAATAGCGTTTAATGAACCATGCTCACTGTCATATGTATGCACACGCACAAATCCATTACCTCCATCTCTCCATTGATACAATTGCTATCAACAACCAAGCTTTACAGATAAATTGTTTACCCATCTACTTATTCATGTATTTACTCCGCTCCGTATATCACTTCTGTTGCCATTATAGGATTTTTATCCATATGCAAATGTTTGTTTATTATTTTCTTATAAATGATGTTTATATCCCACAAATGTGAAATTGATGGGACTCCAAGTCATTATTTACAACCTATGAAGACTTGCAACACACCGGATCAATTTGGCATTCAGGACTAACTGTCACTCAACATTGTACTCTGTATAAATACCTCGTCTCCCTCGCATACCAAACTACTGCCTTGAGAAAGTCACCTAGGTGACGAAACGCGTCGGCCAATCAGCATTCACTTCCGGATTCTTTACACCCGATACGTCACATCCAGTCAGGCGTGTGTTCCAAGCTAGGACACACGCCGCCCTTAAGATTTGTTTAACCGTGACTCTGTTATTCTAAGCATCGTTACACTGGACTTTGGACAGTATATACTAACCGTCGTTCGGACCGCCCGCTCACTATTAACTTTATGCATTGGTTTTACAGGACAATCCCTGGATCTATGGACCGCTACTAAGCGCAAGTATTGTAACCCATTTTTCATCTTGGACATATAGTCAAGTTACACTGGACCGTGACATCCTCCAGGACTGTAACCAAGCCAATATTTCTCTGTTCATGCAGGTTTATTCTGGACATTGATCGTTGTACTTATCAGTTTTCTACCCAATACACTGAGGTCTATGACCATTATTATGTACATGTCTTAACCCACATATGGATTTATGTATTTTATTGTTTGTGTTTGCGCAATTCAACACATGACTTATTGTTGTATTTTCTGATAAAACTATTTTGGTTATAGCTCCCGAATTATCCATTATTTAGGTGTAAGCGCGGAATACTCTGTATTTACCTAGTTCTTCACTAGACTTGGCTTTGACTGTGTTGTAATGCAATACATAATGCAAGCAGTGGTTTCAAGTAATCTATCAGATATGTGGCTCTCCCTTATACCTTCATTCCAGCTTGGTGACTCCACATAGCAATGTTGGCCTCACCTAAACATTATTCATCTTTGGATGCAACCTGCATGCAACTTGCTATTGCAAAATAAACACAGAACTTGAGCGTATTTCCAAGAGTATTGAAATACAAGCGAATCTCAAGATATGCTTCCATTTTAATCTGGGTATAAGTACACTCTTCCTAAATGCGGGATACACACATGCATATGTTCAATATAAAGGCACTTCAGAACACATGAAAACATTTTTTAAATAAAATTAATTGCCAGATCTTAATACTATAATCATTAATATAAGTATTTTTTAAAAAAATATGTATATATTTTTTGACAGTAACTACATAAGTCAGGATGTTCTTAATGTGTGCTGTATATAATACATATGAATACATATTTTCTTTGCCATATAGTAGCACACATATGTCTAGTTTTTAATAAAAAAACTATGCCGTGACAGTCATTACAATCAGTTGGCACTTACACCTCCCCTGGAGCTGGTGTAGATGATAGGGCTAAAAAAACCATAAACTTAAGAAACCCAGACCTTAAATTGGCTGCATCTGCATTGGCATACCCTCGAGCCACCCTTACTGTACATTGACTGCGTTCATCCACCCCTTCCCTCAACTTTTCCACGCTTCAAGTGTGAGAGTATAAAACAATGAATAGTTATTAAATGTACAAATATATGTGTGAAATACCTTAAAAAAATATAACTACAAATATGAGAACTAAGCCCTTGAAGAAAAACAAGTGTTTCCCTTGGCGCAGACAATTACAGGTTGCAAGACGGAAAAAAAAATGGCCTGAAAGATATTTTCACAGCACTGGACAAAGGATATTGCCTTATATGTTTTTATTGTTGCAAAGAAATATTTGCTGAGCTAAAGAGATTTCCTTATATGTACTTACTGTCGCAAAGAAAGATTTGTCCTTATATGTACTTGTTGTTAACCAGTTAATGCTCAAGCTTAGGTATAAATAAAGGAGCAGTCTGAGAAGACCCTCAGAGCTGACTCTGAAACTACAACAACTTCCTTGTTTCATTAACATCCTCTACAGTTGACTGAAATATGCTAATAGGAAATCAGGTTATCAGAGATCGATAATGGGGGCACCAAGCCTCGGTATCCCGACACAAGTCATAGGCAGTAGTAAGTGTCACTTGTATTCAGACATGAATTGCATCCAAAAGCATTCATTGGCATAAAGTCCAGTTTCCTGAGCATGCGCAGATCTATTTCACGCATGATACCGCACGCAAACGGACTCACATCCGAAGATGCCTTGTATGCCAGTAACCGAGGCAATATCATACTTTACAAAATGGCACATTTACTCATTATGTATCATGTGATTTGGCTTAAATAAACTTGCTCAGTTTTTACTGTGGTCTGCTGATTTGTTTGATTGTTGGCTGAATGGTTTCCTATTTAGTTGTTCTAGCTACCCATCTCCAAATTGCACTGACTACACCATACAAAAAATGGAGAAACTTGTTTATAGAACGGCCGCATGTCCTGGGGGTGACTTTAACACTATACTGTCACATTCCCTGGATAAGTTGGTCACTAGATCCTCCATCTCATCATCCCCTCACACAAAAGCATTGCAAAAACATCTAACCGAGTCTAGTCTTTTCAATATCTGGTGGGCGCTCTATCCTTTCTCTAGGGACTACACATTCTATTGATTCCACACAAATCCTATTCATGGATTGATATGTTTTGGGGCTGCACGCACATCTTCCAGCACATTACACAGAACGACATTATTCCTAACACCTGGTTCAACCACTCCATACTGTCGACCTTCTTAATAATCCCCGGGGCAAGACACCTTGGAAACTAAACAAAACTCTTCTCAACCTGACCAACTTTAAATAATTCATATTCACATTTAATAGACAGTATTTTTTCCCAAACAGCCCCACTTTCAATTAATAGCCACCAAACCACCCCAGCATTAAATTAAAAGTCACCCTTTCTTAAATTGATAGGCTCCAAAATAAAATTAAATTGACCCATGTCACCCAACAAATAAAATAGCACCAATTAAATAATTACCCACCACCTAAACTACAGCATTAAATTAATTAGCCTTCCTCCCACATAATATTAACTCTTCCCTCATGTCTGAGTACATGACCCCAATTGATATTAAGTCACCATAGAGCCCACAAATCATATTATACCACACAGTAATGCCCCTAATTCATATTATGCCATACAGTGGTGCCCCCAAATCACATTATACCACAGCAGTGCCTCAGTTCATATTATGCCACAAAAGTGCCCCATAATCATATGATGTCTGTTGGTATACACTTCAGCTCTTTGATGAAGTTATCCCAATACAAAGTGTGTGCAATCTATAGCCCTCAAAACATTAATTAATTCTGAGATCCTATAGAAAGCTCCCTTCAATCCGTGCCATTTAGAATCCTGTGGGGGGAAGCAGATGTAGGTAGGCACCAGCTTGTTAAGAGCACTTAACAGGACAGATAAGTGCCTTGAGAAAATTTCCTGAGTGAGGCCTACAACCTGGGAGGACACTGACTGGAATGAACCTGTGGCAGAGAAATGTAGAGCACACATTAATTTGTGCATCAGTTAATGCATTGGAGTGAGATGTTAATGGTTTCAATTCACATTCTCAATCAGCTGCAGCAGGTTTGCTCTGTTGAGTATAAGCATTTCAATAACCTCCTGCTCAGAGAGGGAGTCCAGACTTAACCATATCCTAAAATCATGTGGCCTGCACAGCCTAAGAGGAGCCTGGTGCTGGGGATGTTCCTCTCTCCCTCTCTGTGCTGACTCCAAAATCTGATGTTTCTCGAAACCATCCAACAATAAATTCTCAATCTACTCCATTTTCTACCACCAGATTAATGACCTGTTGGGGCCATTTTAAAGCATTTTAAAGACATCATTAGCATGCATAGTCCAATGGCTGATATGTTTGCTAAACACGCCTAGGCAAAGTAAGGAAAAAAAGTTGAAAACTGGCTGTTTTTTATGTAGCACGCAAATACTCACTTTATTTTTACACCTAAATTTAAAGTTGATCTAGGACATGCCCTACCTAAACTATAAATCTGTCTCCACATTTTAAATTTACCTCCCCCCTCTAATGCAACATGGTTTTGCCTAGGTTTCCAAAGTTACTCCTTTTTTTTTTGCTTTACTTTCATTAATGAATCAGGCCCTCCATGTTTTTATTAATGATTTTGTAAGTGAACTTAGTTTTATGAATTAATTCCAAATACCCATATCATTTAAAATCTGATGAATTGCAAAGATGAGTGAATTTTTATTCTCACCTCTAGTTTTTAAGATCTATTATTATAAATCACAAATTATGACAGTTTCACTTCTATCTTCCTAACTTACATAACGATTAAATGATAGTTTGTGTATAAAATGAGATGCAGTGCATAATGCTGAAGCAAGCTATTTGTAACGCAGTAACTCACTCTACATAGAAGATCTTCAATTATTGGCAGCATGAGAACACCGACTCTGTTTACATCCAAGCAAAGATAGAATTCCAGTAATTGGTTCACATACTTTGCAAAGTTGGCATAGACACATCTTCACATATTAACAAAATACAGCATAAGCATTTATTTTTATTGCATTAGTGAAGTGCTTTACATCTTCTTAAAAAACTGGAAATTACACTGTGACTGTGTTAATCTTTTAAGTCACCCCATATAGTAGAATTAGAATGTAGTCAGGTATACTGTGTGCATGTAATGCATACCTAAACTGTACAGTGCATTAGGGAAAAGGCATTCTGTGATGATAGATTAATCTAAATCCTCTCTAGTTTTCAAGCTAAGCAAAACAACAAATAGGTCATTGCTTTGCCAGGTGGCAAACTCAAATACTTATACAGATTTTTTTTTACAAAGCTGCTAACACAGTTATGCAATGTAAAACAGTACTGTTGCACATGACATATTTTACTTTCAGGCCCTAATTATCACAAGCTACGATGTATCTTTTTACAGAATTTAGCAGTAACATTGTGCTTACTAAATACCAAAAATCAGCTTATGGAATTTATAATAAAAATCAGCAATAAAATATAATTACATAGACCAGTGGTTCCCAAACTTTTGCAGTTCGCGGCACCCTTAGAGTCTCCAAATTTTTTCAAGGCACCCCTCCAAAATAGTTATTGAGCAGTCCTGTTTTAGAAGTAGTTGGGTCAAAAAATTGTAATAAGTATTTAGGTCAGGACAGAAATACTTATTTAGTTGTATGCAAAAATGCCCCCTCTGCATCCAGACACTCTGCCCTCAGGCACTCTGTCCCCTCTGCATCCAGACACACTGCCCCCTCTGCATCCAGGCACACTGCCCTCTCTCTCACTGCCCCCTCTGCCCTCTGTCACGCTGTCCCTATCCTCTGCACCCTCTCACGATGTACCCCCTCCTCTGCCCTCTCTCATGATGTCCCCCCTCCTCTGCCCTCTCTCACGATGTCCCCCCTCCTCTGCCCTCTCTCATGATGTCCCCCCTCCTCTGCCCTCTCTCACGCTGTCCTCCTCTTCTGCCCTCTCTCACGCTGTCCTCCTCCTCTGCCCTCTCTCACGCTGTCCCCTCCTACGCTGTGTCCCCCTCCTCTGCCCGCTGTCACACTCCTCTGCCCCGTTTTGCCCCGCTGTTACACTCCTCTGCCCCTGTTACACTCCTCTGCCCGTTACACTCCTATGCCCCGTTGTGCCCCGCTGTCACCCTCCTCTGCCCCTGTTACACTCCTCTGCCCCATTGTGCCCCGCTGTTACACTCCTCTGCCCCTGTTACACTCCTCTGCCCCGTTGTGCCCCGCTGTCACACTCCTCTGCCCCTGTTACACTCCTCTGCCCCTGTTACACTCCTCTGCCCCGTTGTGCCCTGCTGTCACACTCCTCTGCCCCTGTTACACTCCTCTGCCCTGTTGTGCCCCGCTGTCACCCTCCTCTGCCCCTGTTACACTCCTCTGCCCTGTTGTGCCCCACTGTTACACTCCTCTGCCCCTGTTACACTCCTCTGCCCCGTTGTGCCCCACTGTTACACTCCTCTGCCCCGTTGTGCCCCGCTGTTACACTCCTCTGGCCGTTGTGCCCCACTGTTACACTCCTCTGCCCCGTTGTGCCCCGCTGTTACACTCCTCTGGCCGTTGTGCCCCACTGTTACACTCCTCTGCCGCGGGCCAAGCATTGAAAAAAAGAAAGAACACAGAAACTTACCAATCCGCCGGGTGCCGGGACCCAGCATCCACCTCTCTCCCGTAGCTGTCACTGACGTCGATATTCAGTGACAGCTGCTGCGGGAGAGAGGAGGCTGCTGGGTCCCAGCGCCCTGCAGATTGGTAAGTTTCTGTGTTCTTTCTTTTTTTTCAATGCTTGGCCCGCGGCACCCCAGTGACAGCGCCGCAGCACCCCTGGGAGCCGCGGCGCACAGTTTGGGAACCGCCAACATAGACTATATAATAAAATGATTATACATTTCTGGCTATAATTTTTGTAAATAGCCTGGAATATTTATTTTGAGACTACGGCTAATTAGATAAACTTTTAGATCTAAATTAAAGGAGGTCTTCACCTTTAGCTGCCACTTTTCCCGTAGAACTAGAATTGTTCGGAGGTACACAGATGCCCACAGGACATAAACTCTAAGGTAGTAGAAGTTTATCGAAATAGCCATAGTGCAGAATGTGGGGAACTGGAATACTGAAGGCAGGAACCAGGGACAGGCCAAGGGTCGTGGGTTAGTAGCAAGCAGGAAAGTCTAGGAACAGGACAAAAGTTGGGGCAAATTGCAGACACGAATATCCAGAAACAGGCAGAGGTCAAGGGGCACAGGTGTTCGAGCAGTGTCCAAGAAATAATATAAAAGGTCGCAACAGGTTAACAGGTCTAGGACAGCAAGGGATCCACTGGAAAGAGCAGGTCAGCAGTCTGTGCAGCACACTAATGTTATAACCGGCAGGGAGGTTAAGCCCTCCCTGCCTTAAATACATAGAGTGGCAAATCAGAGAGTGCTACACAGAGAAAACAATTAGCCTCCTGGGTCTGATTCATTAACTAACAGGTGTATACGCACATCTAGCTGTTAGATTTGCCGTGCCATGGCAGTGATGGAGAAAGCTTCCCTGCTGTTGCCCTGGTAACAGCCAGGACGTGAAATCGTGAAGTGATTTCCCAGCTGTCAGGGCAGCAGCCGAGATGTGGCCCCTACATTCAGCAAATGAGTTGCCTCAGTGGTGACTTGTAACAATTTATTTATAATCTTATTACAATAAACAGAATGTAGGTGATAATTAGGGTTGACTGGTCAGCTATTTAAATCTAGACACATGGGACCTGATTCATTAAGGAAGGTAAGGCATTTTCTCCTGGACAAACCGTGTTATAATGCAAGAGGTGCATATTAGTTTCATATTAGTTTATTTATTTGCACGTAAGTTAAATACTGGTTGTGCTTTCATCTAGCTTGTAAATACTTGATAGCTTAATTTTTACACTGAAATTTAACATTGATCTAGCGCATGCCCTACTCCAACTATAAATCTGCCCCCACATTTTAAATTTGCCTCCTCCTCCAATGTAACTTGTTTTTGTCAATGTGCTAAGTTACTCCTTTTTTTTTTGTTTTAATTTTCTTAATCAATCAAGCCCATGGAGTTTACATGCTTCATTGTTGTGCATGCAAGTTTCAAATTGTTCCTACACTGACACTTTATTCTTCTGTCTTCGTGACAAGATGACTCCAAGGGTCTTGTCTGAGGCATCAATCTTTAAAAAGACTGATAATGCTGAATCTTCTTGAGCCAAAACTGTAACTGAAAAAAAAAGCTTTTTTTTAAATGTCGAAAGTATGTTGAACCTTAGGAGACCATCTGAAAGTACAAGCCGTGCAAGTTGGTGCTGTGATGGAAACTGCAATTTTAGAGACTCTGGAATGCCTTAATATCTTCCAATGTGGGCAGTTTGTCAATAGCTTTAGTTTTAGCGGGATCCATATGCAAAATCTATGGAAATGATATGACACAAAAATTTTACTTTAGCTTGCTCGAAAAAGCAAAGCGCTACGGAATTTGCTGGCGCAATATAAACAAATGTTGATGATTATTTCTCTAGTTTGGCAAGGAGGCTATGTTGGCAAAGACGAGTCAACATGATTTGTATGTGTCACCGATGTTCCTCAAGTGATTGTAAATATACTAGGATGTTGTCCGAATCGATTACCCTGAATTGATCGAGTAAATCTCAAAATACATTATTGATAAAGTAATGGAAAGAGGCCAAAAGGCATAATAAAATAGTCAAAGTGATTGTAAAATGCAAAATGCTGTCTTCCATTCATCCAGGTCTCAATTGACTTTAGTTGCACGTAAGCACTCCAATAACTCTAGAATAAGACGGGTGGATATTATAGCACAGTAATCAATGTGGGTCTTTAAAGATCCGTCTTTTTGCCAACAAAAAGATGGTGAGGATCATCAAAAGTCTCTGTAAAAGCCTTAAGAAAGTGGGATAATTAATTCAAAATAGGATCTCCTCGCTCCAAGGGGTTGCCCAAGCATCATAAATTGAAACTGGCATTGAACTAACAATTGACAATTTTGTCCCTGCTCCCATACAAACTTTTCTGGCAAAGTCAATTTGAACATGAGTCGGGGGTCCTGCAGGAACACCCAGGTGCAAGCTGCTGGGTTTGTATTGGCAACTGAAGGCTTGTCCAATTTTCCCTGCATAAAGAAAATTTGAGCCTGCATTTGTCATATGAGCATTAGAAGGGAGGGCTGAAATGCACTGGCACCTGAAGAATTCATTGTTTTGGTCCAGTATTCTGTAGGTTCCTTGTGATGTTAAGGTGTGGATTTCAATAGCAGGAAATCATTTTTTGCATTTTAGGTTTTTAAATTCTTGTCTGATATTTCTTCAAATAACATTAACAGCATTAACTATATATATATATATATATATATATATATATATATATATATATATATATATATAAAAGAAGAAAAGTAGTTGCACCTAATACTTAATACTCGGCAATTCAAATCCTACATAGGTGTCAGGTAGCATAGAAATCTTGCGGCAGTGAGGATTTTGAACATGAGAAACTTTTGTGTCATCAGCAGCAAATAAGTTTTGCGATTTTTGAATGAAAGTTGCAATCCTAAACTGCAGGCCTATTTTGAGTAGAGAGAGCATCTGATGACAAAAGAGACTCGCAGATGGACAGGCAAGTTCTACTGAGATAAGGGCTATGTTATCAGGGGACGTAACAGTGTTTTCCATCTGGTGATTTGCATGTACTGGAGGATTTATGAAATGGCCTTATAAATCTAGAATACTCCCCACTGCGTGCGCAGTTGGTGAGAGGACGTCCAAGATGAAATTGCAAAAAGACAGTCAATAAAGCAGGACAACACAGATGGAAAGAGATCAGGAATGGAAAGATAAATTTAGGTGTTATCCGCATAGAGATAATACTGAAATCCAAAGGAGCTTATTAGTTTTTCAAGAGAAGTGGTATAGATAGAGAACAGCAGAGGACCTAGTACTGAGCCTTGTGGTACTCCTACTGATAAAGGAAGTGGAGCAGAGGTGGATCCAAAGAAATTTGCACTGAAAGAGCCATTAGAAAGGTTGGATGAGAACCAGGATAGGACAGTGTATTGAAGTCTTGGGGATTGTAACGATTGTATGAGAAGAGAGTGGGCAATAGTGTTGAAAGTAGCAGAGAGATCCAGGAGATTTAGAATAGAGTAATGGCCTTTAGTTTTATCAGTGATCAAATCATTGACAACCTTAGTGAACACAGTCTCTGTGGAGTGTTGGTGAAATTCCCCCCATTTCAGCACGCATAGCTATTTAACGTTCCATGTCCGCATGTACAAACAGTAATAATGCCAAAAAAAAGTCACCCAACTTATTAATACCCCAACAAAGTCCCCCCCACTCACACTACTTATCCCCATTAGCCATCAATAACCACTCAAAAGTTATCCAATAAAATCTACCCCCAGAAATAAAGTAAATACACATGCCAATCAGAATTCCCACCCCCGCTTCTTCCCCAATCCCCTCCCCTGCCATTCCCTATTGGAGGAAACAAAGGAAATCAGGAATAAAAAGAGGAACATACTCACACACCAGCCATATCCCTGATGAAGTCTCTGGACGAAACACGTTGGATACACCGCACAAAAAGCGAACCAGAAGGACACAGAAGGACCCTGAGAATCTCCCACACCAATACCACCAGCTCAACAAACCACCGCAAGACCTTAGCACCAAGCCAAAGAAAAATAAGACACGAGAAAATCCTATCTGCAGTGGAACGCACAGGCGCCTGTGCGTTCCACCTCGACACCGGAAGTGAGGCACTTGGAGCGCATATGCGTTCCAAATGCCGGTAGAAGAAGCCGCTCGGCCACAGCTACGAGAACCCTCTCGGCCCTAGCTACTGAAACATCTCGGCGACTGGGATCTCACCACCCACCACCGGAACAACCACCCAGAACACCCAACAAGAAGGACATTGTAACTTAACAAACTGCTCTTATAAGAGCAACAGAGCGTAATTAATATCACAAATCTTATACACCTAATACTAGCCATAACACATATTTGCACATACTGAGTACATATTACGCACACATACCATCCAGAGTCCACCACTAACAGAATAACCACCCACTGGTAACAAATCACGAGCTATAAACAACTGGCTTTAAACACAAAGCCATAATCACTGCCCTAAATACCACGAGCTATAACATATTGGGACTATAAATATCAAGCTATAAACATACTCTACCCGACATAACCCCCAGGGTTTAAGACTAATAACAGTAGCTAACAATGGGACTACCACCGCATGCAATATACACTGCATTAGAGCTATAGACAGAAGCAAAAGAGCTATAGACGGAAAATCACAGCAAAAAAAGCTATAATCAACTGCTAAACCTCTTAGCACCTAAGTATATTGTCTGCATATCTGCACTGTTATTTCCCTACCCCTCTTTATTTCCATCACAGGTTGCGCCATGGCAGAAACAAAGAGTGTTGGTGAAAGCAGTGCCGTAACTAGAAATTTTAGTGCCCTGGGCTAGACAGGGCACCGGCGCCTCCCATCTAAGTGGGAGTGACATTTGTCAAGAGGGTGTGGCCAACCTAATATGGGGGTGTGGCTAGCACTTTACTGAAAAAATTCTGTTACACATATTTGCAAATACATTAAACATTTAAACTGTTAAAGAACAAATATTAACGCATATCTTACCTGACCGAAATCTGTTATTTAATATTATATTCATATTATGGCACAGTAATGCCCCCAGTTCATATTATGCCATAGTAATGGCTCTCTTCATCACACTGTACCATGTAGCCTTCCTTTGCCCCTGAAAATAGTGCGATGCAGCTTCCTTTGCCCCTTAAAACACTGTGATATGTAAAAAGGTGCAATGGGCAATAGAGAACACTAAAATCTAATTTAAATAAGTTTGCATTCCAAATGCGGGTATGTAAAAGCCTGTAGATAGAGCCAGGTAGCGGGTGGCTTCTGTGCCCCCTTGGACTTGCGCCCTGGGCGACGTCACCGCCCGCACATGCCTAGTTACGGCTCTGGGTGAAAGCCTGACTGAAGATGATCCAATAGGAAAAGGAAAGGAAGCGTGTGAAGTGAGTGTAGGCAAGTCTTTCTAGAAGCTTTGAGGGGCATGGGAGCTAAGAAATGGGATCATAATTTAAGAGAGTGTTTGGGTCAGAATTTAGCTTTTTTTAAATTAGGAGTAATCACTGCGTGCTTGTATAGTGACGGGTAGATACCAGTAGAGAGAGAGAGATAACAGCGTTTAACTAGAGGTGGAATGAGCATAGGAGACAGGGATCTGCCTATTTGTGAGGGTATAGGATCAAGAGGAGAGGCGGTAGAGTAGGAAGAAAATAAGAGAGTAGATACTTTATCTTCATTTGTGGGATCAAATGAAGAGAGGGTGTCAGAGGGTGCGAGAAGGAATTGAGTCGATAGCTTGTCGAGGAATATGATGCCATTTCTTGGCTAATCTTATCAATCTTGTATTTGAAGTAGGAAGCAAGATCCTGGGGATTGATAGTAGTTGGAGGGTTTGGGGTGGGAGGATTAAGAAGAGATTTAAATGTGTTATACAGGCATTTGGGTTTGAACAATATAAAATAAAAACATGTTCATGGTCTCCAATGTCACCAGTTAATCCACTTTACATGGAAGGTTGTTGCTAAATAGCTTTTTTAAGAAAAAACAGTAGCCCTTGGGATGTCAATTGGGGATGTACGTAAGGAAGAAAAATGCAGAAGCATACTTTAAATGCTAAATACATTCTAGGCACAATAGTAAACATGTAAATTATACTCGACATTATTGCTATATAATATCTGGAATAGACATAAGGTCATTAGTGCATATTTTGGTAATTCTCAAATACCACGACAAGGTGATCTCATTCAGATGTCAACCTACATTAACAGTCATTTCCCAAAAAGATCTATAATAAAAACAATATGTATGTCCAGATACATATAACTATTTTAGCATAAAATGCAGTGATTATCATTAATATCCCTTAAATGCCTTTCTTTGAGATTTTTAAAAAGAACACTTGTGAAATATATTAAGTTAATACTCCACTCTAGTCTATGTGTATGTGGTCTGTACACTGGATACTATAAGTCCTAGCGGTAAATGTATCAAGCTGTAAGGTTTGAAAAGAGGAGGTTGTCCATAGCAACCAATCAGATGCTAGCTTTCATTTTGTAAAATGTACAAAATAAATGATAACTGATTGTTGCTATAGGAATAAGCTCCACATTTCAAACCCGCCGGAAGCTTGCAGCTTGATACATTTACCCATATAATCAATCCTGTAAATGTAGAAAGTTAAAGTATTCAGTATACTATGTAATTTGATTTATTTTATTTTTTATATGTGTCTTTTTTCTTTTAAAACATCAATTGATTGAATGGAGTTTTGTGTCTGTGTATGTGTGTGTGTACTTGCATTTCTTTACTTGTGGGAACATTGACCTGTTTACACACCAACACTGTGGTGACCTTGGTTGTAGTGGGGACAAAAATAATGTCCGCACAAAGCTTACCAAGGGTAATCAATGCAGGGGACCTTGCTGATATGCTCAGCATAACTATCTGGCATGTGTGTGTCCAATGTAGAGGATGGAGTATGTGTGCACACCACCACTAGAGGTCAGTTGACCATCCATATGTATTTCCCACTATGAACAGGAAGAGGAGGAGATTGAAGCTTTTCCTTTTTACACCAAAATGGGGATAAGACACGGTCACATCTTTCTGCTGCTGAAAGTAAAGTGTGGACAGTAAAGCATGACACAGCCCATTAGTGGTTCCAACTATAGCCATGAGAGCGGTGGAGATGATATGTCCCTGACATTTCAGAGGAGAGTGGTTCAGACACCAAATGTAATGCCCCATTGCCCAGCAGTGGAACAAAGTGCAGGTACCCACAGCTGGGTTCTATGCATGACCATTCTCGACCAAATGGCAGCAGTGTTTTAAACACATAAAGTTGGAAAGACGGCACGGTGTCCATCCAAACGCTATCCAAAAATAGTGATGCCTTCAGGAAGTATAACAAAAAGCTGTGATAAGCCCCTCTCAAACATAACGTGAAATATGGAGTATGCAAACTTCCAGACAAACAGATTGATGCTGAAGGCTTCATTGACTGCAGCCTGTCAAGGCTTGTTTGCAAGAAAAGTCCATTCCTGCTTTTTGTGTGCCTTTGTTTAGCCTGTTCAACCTGACATAATTGGTTTCTTTTGGAATCTCTTGAGTGACATGATCCCAAATGAAATCTTACTCTCAGTCAAATATCACTAATGCAACACACAGATGGGGCAGCATCTCTTCAACTGGGTCAGTTCAGATTTTGGCAGGCATGAGTACATTCGTCAAGAAGCTTAGAGAAATGTGCAGCTTACTGTTACAGACCAGAAGAGCGACCTCTTTGAAGAGGCTGGAAGAGTTTACCATCCCATCAAACTCTGCGCACTTAGTAGATGCCGTGAAGCTGCTAACTGGCTATGATGAAGAGACATTGTACACAGATTGAATAAAGCATTTTGGAGGGCTGAGCTATGATGAAGGGCTACAATGCTGCAGGTGAAAATGCACGCAACTTCACGAAGATGTATGAGGCAAGATGTAATAAGTTGATCTTATCAACTGCCGTGAAAACTCTTAAGGAGTCCAAGTGGAATATGCCTCAGTTCTTACCTTTCATGGAAGATGTAAAAAAAGATGCACTTGTTTCTCAATGAGAAGCAGCAAGCTTACTGGAGTGGTTTACCTATAGAACCTACACTTAACATCTGGGCCCTGCTTGCAAAAGTCACCCTGATACAGGTGATCTTGTTCAATCAAAGAAGGGAAGGGTAAGTTTCCACTATGTTGCTAATGACCTTCTGCTTAAGAGATAATTCAGATCTTCATGAAGATGTGGACCTAGCGATTTCCAAGGTTGAGAGGAAGCTCTGTTGACACTTCACTCAGATTTAAATCTATGGAAAATGAGGGAGAAAAGTTCCCATCCTGCTGTCACCAGCCAAGATAAAATGGAGCTTTTTGCAGAGAAGCTTGAAAAATGTCTGCATGATTGACAGACCAGCTGCTTTGTCCCATGTCATGCTCCATTTGCATATGCCTGTTTACCCGAGAGTGTGGGACCAAACATTCTCACACACTGTCTTCTACGAAGCTTTAACAGCGCATTGCCACTCTTTAAAAGGTCTTAAACTTAAACAACACTGGATCAGTTGTCAGACTTCCTTGGGCATGACATCAGGATGCACCAGCAAAATTATCGCTTCCCAGAAAGTACCCTCCATCTTGTCAAGATCAGCAACTTTTTAATGGTTCTCAAGAGTGGCAGACTGGCTGAATTCAAAGGCAAGAATTTGAATGAAATGCACATAGATCCGAAGTTGCAAATCTTGTGTCTGATGTATGCTTTTGACTTTTACCTCGGTCATTTACATATCTATTCGTTATTTTCAGAACAGGTCCAGCTACAGAGGGACAGGTCAATGAGCAATTCCCCTGTCCAAGAGGGACCAGTGGTCAAGCAATTAGTCGACACTTTCACGTCAGAAGTGAGGATTGTAGGTACCCAGCAACATGGGACCAGTGCCCAAGCCAATGCTTCCACAGGGCAGTGTAGAACACAGTATCATTAAGCAAAAGTGCTTTGCCTTCTCTATATTTGCTTTACTTCTTTTCAGGTTGTAAAGAAGTGCGTAAATAAACCTGGGACAGAGAGGAGATCCAAGCTGTGGAAAAGCACATGAGCAAGTTTATCTAAACATGCTGGGTGCCCGGAAAGCATGACTGTGTTGCATACCTCATGGTTGAACCATCAACACTGAAAGACCAGAACTGGTCAGGGGTGAAACTTTATATAAAGAACCACATAACAGTGTTAAGGAGAAATTAAACTTGTTGTAACAATATGCAGTGGTTGACCAGGACTTTAACCTCCATGGCTATGGTTTGGTGTATGTGGGTATGTGGAATTCCTCAGATGGCTAAAATACATGAAACTTTTCCCACAATGAGGTCCATCTCAGTACCTTCAGTAAAGTCAAACTGTAAATCTCAAGTGGGTCCTCACGATGCAAGAAAAACAAGTGCATGTGTGTGTGTGTGTGTGAAGCAACATATTTGTGCTAGAAAATGGTTCAGATGACAGAGGTTACAGAGTGGAAACAATGTAAAATTAATTAATGGAGTTTACATGCAGTGCATAGGTGAGATTGATATTGAGGTTAACACTGTCCTTGAATGATTTTTCTCAGTGTGATTTTATGTGAAATGAATGAATTTGTAAGAAACTATACAGGACTGTGTGAACAAAATATTTAATGGGGTTACGAGGAAATTTTACAAAATGCCAGTTGCCATGATGGAATTAACTTGTAATGCTATTATGAAATATCTTCACCCACTCACATGCATATGAAAGGTGATAAGAATAGTATAGATTACAGAGTTTGAACTAATGGAGTTTGCAAGTTTACATTGCTGTGCTTAAATTATATATATATATATATATATATATATATATATATATATATATATATATGTATATTATATATATATTTATGTCTGTGTGATGTGTACTTTAATGTAAAGTGTGTAGTTAATGGGGTCCTTGCCGATTTAAATTTAGATTTCTGTAGGTGGCTCTGTTAAGTGATGTGTCAAACTGTAGTGCCAGCAACCAGGGTGTTTGCAATTAGTAGCTGTCAGCATGGCACTGTGTTTGGAAATCTGCTGAGTCATCTTTGAGATACGTCTGTCTTATATTCATGTCGGTTTTATAGTCATCGTGTTTTTTTCGTAGGGATGTTTCTTGTTGGTCATTTCAGAATTGCCCAAACTTATCCAACCCGCTTGAAATAATGTGATATAGCTAAAATGTGTAAGAGATGTTGAATTTATAGAGGTGAATGGTTGAATAACTAGCATGCAAGGCTGCTGTTCTACAATATATGGACAAAAGTATTCGGACGCTTGACCATTAACCAAAAGGGACTGTAATTTCATTGTATTTAAATACATTTACATTACTATGGAGTTGGTCCCTTTTTGCAGTGATAACAGTTTCCACTCTTCTTAGAAGGCTTTATACAAGATGTTGGAGTGTTTCTGTGGGAATTTGTGCCCATTCATTCTGCAGAGAATTTATGAGGTCAGGCACTGATGTTGGACGAGAATGCCTGGTTCACAATCTCCATTTCAGTTCATCCCAAAGGTGTTTGATGGAATTGAGGTCAGGGCTCTGTTCGGGCCAGTCAAGTTCTTCCACACCAAACTCATGAAACCATGTCTTTGTAGTCCTTGCTTTGTGCACTGGGGCACAGTCATGTTAGAATAGAAAAAGACCTTCCCCAGACTGTTGTGTCACAATCTGTTGTGAAACCCCTCCAATCTACCAGATACTTAATTCCACCTCTTAGAATCCAAGATTTGGTTGACTTCAAACTCTTGTAGTTGTAGAGTCTTTGGAGGAGTGGAGGAAAAGGAAGAAATGGTTAATGACTAACGGTTTGAGGAGGGAAGCATGGAACGTGTTGGAGATTCGAAGGACATTCCCATGGTGGATATGAGGTGGTATCAAAGACAATGCTTGCAAGGATGCAAAACTGACAGGTTTAACCTGAGCAAGACAACGAGACTTGCAGTCCGGACCCCAGGCTAGGATATGAGAATGAGACCAATCTACTTGAGGAGAATGTTTCTGGGGCCATGGGAATTCTAGGATGATGAAATTGGTGGCTTGTGGAGGAATTAACAAGGAGATTTGCTCGGTGTGTAAAGCTCCAATTTGCAAAGAGAGAGGAACAGTCTGGTGACAGATAGTGGAAAATCGCCTTCCATTTATGGCAAGGATAGAGAGAGGCAAAGGAAGGGTAGATGTTGGCACTGCCCATTGAGGAATCAGAGTAGTGGGCACGAAGTTTCCTGCAGAATCCGAATCCACAGGAGGAAATTTGCCCCAAAGATCAGGATAACGAAAAAGGAAGGAAACATGCAATGGATTCTTGTTTATTTGGAGAGGATTTAGATGACTCCCAATCTGACCTCCTCAGAGCGAGTTAGGGCTTGGCATTTCCCTGATGCATGGGACAGCTTGAAAGAATGTGACCAGTTCGCCACAATAAATGCAAAGATGGTTCCTGATCCATCGCTGACATTTCTCAGACGAGAGCCGAGATAACCCTAGCTGCATAGGCTGATCGGAGGGGACAGGAGGCTGAAATCTAGGAACCAACTTGAAGGTTGGATGTCGAGAAAGATCCTTTTCAGAGGACCTCTCCCGAAAATGAATGTGCACCCGATTGCACAGGGTGATTAAATCATCTAACGAAGGTAGTTCTTGAGAAGCTAGCACATACTTGACACGATCAGACAAGCCTTGCCAAAAGGCCGCCACCAAGGCCTCGACATTCCATTGTAGCTCGGAGGACAGAGTATGAAATTGGATAACGTAATGAGCCACCGAAAAGGAGCCCTGACAGAGTCTGAGGATGCTAGATGCTGCGAATGATACCCTGCCTGGCTTATCAAAGATCTGACGGAAGGAGGAAATAAATGTTGTGCTGTCTTAGAGTAGCTGGTTATCCCATTCCCATAGTGGGGAAGACCAGGCCAGAGCTTGGTCAGCGAGAAAATAAATAATATAGGCCAATTTTGACATGTCAGTGGGAAAGTTCTTGGGTAACAGCTCAAACTCTATGGAGCATTGGTTGAGGAACCCACAGCAAGCCTTGGGATCACCAGAGTATTTTGGAGCTGTGGGTAGCTTCAATGTGGAGGCAGAGGAAGAGGAGGCGGCAGGGAAAGGCTGCAACTCTGGTACTGGAGCTGATGGTGTGCTAAGAAGAGAGGTCTGAAGTGCTTAGTGGCATCCTGTTGGTCTGTATATATCCATTCTTCTTCGGCCAGTTCTTACTGTCACACCTTTTATGGTCAGTGGATACTTTTATGGGTTTACCTAGCATGACACCATCGACTGGGTGGCGCAGAGTCTAACACCTCGAAAGCTTTTCAACAGTGACCCCCGCAAGGGGATATGGGCTTGGCTACTTTTGTGCCATAGGTTGCGGTTCTCCGATTAGGTGCTAAGTGAGACCCAGTGGAGAAACAATGAATTGGTGTGCTGCGTTATACACAATGGAACTGGTAGGAGCACAATAACCGGAATACCAGGTGCAATGATCTGCGGCTGGCAGATGCTGAGGTTCAGGGATGCTGGCAGCAGGGGAGCTGATTCAGAACGTAGCAACAGGTAACAGCAATTGCAGGAAATCAGAATAACACACATCCACACAGGATGAAATACAACAAAGAACTGGCAATTGAATGAATAAAAAAGGGTGCATTAAATAGTGTGGCTATTGGGGCGGCGTCTACCAATGGAAGTGGATGGAAGGCTTCAAAATCTGTGCGCATAGACCCAATTTCAAGATGGCACCGACCAGGACCCCCAGCACTGCACGCCAGAGACCTGCAGGGGACGAGTCTGGCCATGTAAGCTGGGACACAACTGCAGAATCTGTGGGCCCAGTAATTGATGTGTTGCCAAAAAGTTGGAAGCATAGCTTTATCCAAAATGACTTGGTATGCTGAAGCATTAAGATTGCCCTTCACCGGAGATAAGGAGCCTAGCTCAAATCCTGAAAAACAGCCCCATACCATAATCCCTCCTCCACCAAACTTCACAGCTGGCATAATGCAGTCAGGTAGGTACTGTTCTCCCAGCACCCACCAAACCCAGAGTTGCCCATCTGACAGCTAAACAGAGAAGCGTGATTCATCACTCCACAAAACATGTTTCCACTGCTCCACAGTCCAGTGTCGATGTGCTTTACACCACTACATCTGACGCATGACATTGGTCTTGATGTGAGACGCATTCTGCTGCTCGGCCACGGAAACCCATTCCATTAATCTGATGCCCCACAGTTTTTGAGCTTACATTAATACCACTGGAAGTTCGGAACTCTTCAGCTATAGAATTTTACACACCATGTGCCTTTGCAGTCATTGACCCCCGCTACGTGGCCTTCCGTTTCGGGTTGCTGTTGGTCCTAAACGCTTACATTTTCTAATAATATCACTTACAGTTGACCATGGAATATCCAACAGGGATGAAATTTCCCAAACCGTCTTATTGCAAAGTTGGCCTCCTATCATAGTACCATGCTTGAATCACTGAGATCTTCAGAACGACAATTTTGTATTACAAATGTTTGCAAATAGAGACTGCATGGCTAGGTGCTTGATTTTATACACCTCTGGCAAAGGGTTTGATTGAAACACCCTAATTCAATAATTAGCAGGTGTGGCTAAATACTTTTGTTTATATAGTGTATGTTATGAGATAAGGACAGTGTGTTTCATTTAATACTTCCATGCTTTCAAGATAGCTGCTATTGTGAGTTAACATGGCCATTGTGATTGAAGAAATTGGCCCCCATTTGATCTACATGATATCCTTGCTGTAGTGTGATGTACTTTTGAGAATATATGGAAGGTTGTCTTATGTGTGTGCATTACACAAACAATGGTGTTTTGTATTGTACATTTGTAATATAGGAAGGAAATTCTATTGTTTTTTTGTGGATTGTGTTACGTCTGTATGTATTCATTGCAATAAAGATTCTCCTATCACTATGGTTCCAAAACACATGATGGGTCATGACCTCCCAAGAATTTGTTGTGCCATTGGTTGATTCCTATGTTCATTGTTCCTTGAGATAGCCAGGTGTCCTTCTTCAGGCTCCCGCATCTAGACCTGTATATACTGGTTATTTTATGACATCTCTGGACTTGCTATTTGGGGTATGAAAAGTGATATTATGTATAACTAGCGCTCACAATGTGCAAACGCTACGTAAATACTACCGAAAAATTTCTCATGCAATTTTGAACAAAATGATATCAAACTTGATGTAATTTAAATGTTGGAAATATTAGTTCAATGTACAACGCTAAGCAAAATACATTGTCTATGGCCGCATACTTACATTTCCACCTTAACAGCAAGGAGAAGTTTGTCGCGGTAGGCAGTGACGTCATGTAGAGTGGCCGGATTCTTCATAGGTCGCGATCCCTGGCAGTCAGCGGTCACAGCAGTCATCCTGGAGCCAGGTCGTGAAGTAGCCGTTCGGGGTCGCGGCATCAGGGTAAGTATTGTTGGGGTAGTCAGCATCGATATGCTGACTACCACAGGATGCTATTAAGAGGGCAATATGAGGACCCCATGATTTTATAATGTAGAATCCTAAAAGGCATTATACAGCCGCCGGGTCCTCGCATTGCCACTTAATAGCATCAGTCCTTAAAAGTGATGTCAATCTCACTGTCGGGATATCTGTTTCTCTGAGTTCTGGTATGTCAGTATATGAAAATGTCTAATTTTATACATGTTGATAATTACATCAGTCTCTTTTAACATATCGTTGTATCTGTTGTCGCATTTAGGACTTCGGTATAATGACTACCACTGCACCTACATGTGTGCAGGGTAAACCAGCCATACACAGCGGTGAAAAACTAAGGTGTTTTGCAGTGCGTGTTGGGTGCACTTCTTTAATGACAATGTATTAGATTATTATTGAAAACAAAGGGTAAAGAGATCAGCGCAGCTCTCAATAGATGTATGTCATATGCTGCCGTGAGGGAAATCTGAAGGGAGTGAATTCCAGAAAGTCTCCAAAATGTATAAAATGTACTCGCTGTTCCCTAGGTGCAAAAATATGTAAAATATATATATTTTATAATACTTCATATAATGTCGTAATACAAATAATGATATAACGAACAGTGAACACTATAGGTCTGGCCAGAACCAAAACCAAAAACAACAATCTAGGAGAAAAAAAAAACTATTTAAAAAATCAAAGAAATATATTAAAAAAATTGGTGATCCTCCATGGAAACAACTCCTTATAGACTATAAAAATAACTGGCGGAGTCCTGGATGGTCCCCTAAAAAAGGTTCTCATAAGTCCATAAAGACATTCCAACTGGAATAACAGAGTGAACACATGGATATCTTGAATTGAAACATATAAGCACAGGGATATCCTAGATGCCCCAAAACATCTAGGTGGTAGTTGAAATGACAACAATGAAAATGTTTACATTCAGAATGTTGACACCATAGTGTCGACAATCAGAATGTAGACACAGTTAAAAGGTCAATATTCATTGTTGACTTTTTCTTTATGTCGCTACAGTAAAAATGATGACATGTGACTGTCGACAGGTTTAAATTGTCGACAGTAACAATGTCAAAAAACTGCATTAGATTTTAAAGCTGCAATGCTGCCTCTGATACTACCGCTGGCAATATACAGTAAAAACAAATAAAACAGAACACATTGATTCAAACCAGACGCATTTGTGTTTTTTACTAATGAGTTCTGTTTTATTTTGGGTTTCACTGCTATATTGCCACCATTGGCCCCCTGATTTTGCTAATACCAGCCTAGGGTTAAGCTGTTTGTGGAGGTTGGGTGACACACATTTGTGTTTTTGTAACATTGAGTTTCATATAATTTGTTTATTTTTTCACATTACTGCTGACAGTAGTACCGCCGGTGCCTTAAGCTGTTTGTGTTTTTATAACATTGTGTTCTAAATTATTTTGCAGTGTGGCATCCTGATATCTGTATTTCATGTAAAAAAAATATTTTTTTAAATGCATTTTTATTAATTATTTTAGATACAAGAGAAATAGACTATATGGACAAAAGTATTTGGACGCTTGACCATTACACCAACAGGGACTGTAATGACATTGTATTCAAATGCATATACATTTAGATGGAGTTGGTCCTGTTTTTGCAGCGATAACTGCATCCACTCTTCTTTGAAGGCTTTACACTGGATGTTGGAGTGTTTCTGTAGGAATTTGTGCCCATTCATTCTGTAGAGCATTTATGAGGTCAGGCACTGACGCTGTCCAAGAATGTCTCAGTTTCAGTTCATCCCAAAGGTGTTCGATGGGGTTGAGGTCAGGGCTCTGTACGGGCCAGTCAAGTTCTTCAGCAACGAACTCATGAAATCATGTCTTTGTAGTCCTTGCTTTGTGCACTGGGGAACAGTCATGCTGGAATAGAAAAAGGCCTTCCCAAACTGTTGCCACAAAGTTGGAAGCATAGAATATTCCAAAATGACTTGGTATGCTGAAGCATTAAGATTGGCCTTCACTGGAGATAAGGGGTCTAGTATCCCCAATGATTCTGGATGGCCTCAGCTATATTGAATGTCCTTAGTCAGCAATTCATAAATGCAGCTGTACCAAAGATCGGGTTCTAATCATATAGCCAACCTTTCCTGAATTCAGTGGTAGTCAATGCAGACACAACTTGCTGTATACTTGCTGTATGTTGCAAGAATACAGCAAGCGGTATCTGCATTGACTACCACTGAATTCAGGAAAGTTAGCTATGTGATTAGGACCCGATCTTTGGCACAGCTCCATTTATGAATAACTGACTAAGGACATTCAATATAGCTGAGGCCATCCAGAATCATTGGGGATACCAGGACCTTGTGGAATTAAACAGATACGCTTCTATTCATTATCTATCTGGTACGCACAGAAGTCTCTGGTGTTATCACTGTTTTACTTTGACCAACATATACTACACTATCTCTGGGTATTTCTGTTTCTGATCTCATATGGTTTCCGGAGTGGCACTTATGACTCAGAGATTCCAAGAGTTGAAATTGCTGATGATGTGGTGACAGGAGTGCTTCACTAGTGATGTGCCCATCTTTCACTCTTTTTGGATACACAGAATAGTTACCACGCTTTATTATTGGTGAGTGATGCCAGTAATACTGCACTGTCAGGCGCCCTTCTCTCCTTTTTTCTTTCCTAGATTTATTGATACTGGATTTACCATCTGTTCCTTGGAGTTTTGGCTGCCACCTTGTAACTAAGGGAGTGCTGGACATTCTTGGACTAATATAATCAAGATAAGGTTATACTGGGTTGAGCGCCACACTGTCATTGCTGTTATATATATATCTGGATAGATAGATATAGCTATAGATATAGATATATACAATGTATTTTGACACAGGAACACTTCAGGTGATATACACATGAATACCTTTTTGTTTTTACTTTGCTTTTTATTGTCAATGCAGACACAACTTGCTGTATACTTGCTGTATGTTGCAAGAATACAGCAAGCGGTATCTGCATTGACTACCACTGAATTCAGGAAATTTAGCTATGTGATTAGGACCCAATCTTTGGCACAGCTCCATTTATGAATAACTGACTAAGGACATTCAATATAGCTGAGGCCATCCAGAATCATTGGGGATACCAGGACCTTGTGGAATATATATAATATAATCAAGATAAGGTTGTACTGGGTTGAGCGCCACACTGTCATTGCTGTTAAATATATATCTGGATAGATAGATAGATAGATAGATATAGCTATAGATATAGATATATACAATGTATTTTGACACAGGAACACTTCAGGTGATATACACATGAATACCTTTTTGTTTTTACTTTGCTTTTTATTGTCAGAATGGCAAAGTAATTCATAACATAAAGTTGTACACACTTTCATTGTGACCTTAATGCTAAAATAACAAAGACCAGCACCCTAGACACCGAGCACTCTCTGAAATTGGTCACACTATACAGAATAAAAAGGTATAAATAGTTTATCCTCCTTCCACAGCCCTAACTTGATGGCCAGATGACACTTCTACTTCGCCTTTAAAAAGAAGTCCTCTGTAGGTGCTCTGTTTGTTTACAGACACACCCTGTCAGCTTACTACTAGCTGTGGAAAGAGATGCTTTTAAACCACTTTATTATATGTAAGTGAAAACAGACTATTTTGTCACACATATGTCCTCTACCTGTATCTCTTTAACATAGGTGCACTACTGTCCAAATGTGTAACTCTGTTTGCAGCTGTTCTCTGCACGTGGACAGGTAAATGCCTAACTCCTCTTTTAGAAGCCTGTTGCTAACGACACCCTTTGTTACAACATATACAGTATTTGTGTCTATATATATATTTATATATATATAAATATATATATATTGCAACATAATATGATAAATTACTTACCACCTATTGTGAAATGTTACTACTCTATTTTACTACTCATTGGAGCTGTTGTCCTGGGGCTCCGTGGATCAGAGAAGGGTTGTATGAGCAGTAAATGAATCAAAAGTGCCAATCACAGATTTTGTGGCTTATGATTGGTCTTTCAGCTCACATCCCTCCTATACAGACATTTTAAAGTAGCAAACTTAACAATACTATTTAATGTGACTTCAAGTTAGCCAAAGATGATACACAGAGGGGGATATCTGGAAATGTTCTTCAACTGTCTTTAATAGAACGCTTATACAATTTTAGAAATATATTCTACTTTAAGTATTTATTCACAATTTAAAAATGTCTTCTTTAATTCTTTTTTATTTATTGAAAAATAGTTTATTTATGTGCTTTCTTTAAAAAAAAATATTGTCATTCTCTATTCTTTTCATACAGCATAATTTCCTACTTTTTTAATCTTTAATGCTGATTAAATTGGAAAAAAATATGTAAAAACAACTTGTATTATGCATTTCATGTTCAATTTTTAGTGTTTAGCATAACAATAGGGGAGAAGTGACAGGAAACGGGGGTATAACATTATAAAATAGGAAGCATAAAGAAGGATAATCCTAAAACAAGTTGAGGCAATATCTCCATTTCTCTACTTTTTTATATAGAATATCCCCCATAGAATGTATAATTTGTAAAATACAGAAATCAAAGATTGGATTTCACCTGTTATGCACAGTATGCTAATACTCATTAGAACTCACCATGTGCTGTTTTGAAATTTCTCCATATGTCTCATTGTGTATGTTTACTTATTACATTGTGGTAAGCAATGACTAAAAAAAAGTAATTACTGATATGCTTCTTAAAACAAGTGCAGCCACGCAAAATTACAGATTGCTGCAATAGACTAATGCATCTGCAAAAAGCACTTTAATTCTCACTGCTCTGGAATTATTGATCAAGTAATTGAAGACCTTAAGCATCAGCACTCATTAAGGCTAAGGTATATGAATCATTTTTAATGACATTTCTTTCCTTTAAGCTGCATAGCATGTGTCCTGATTTCAATGGATGATTTGCAACATAGGCAAGCTGTTAGTGGGTTTCAACCAGTTTCCAACCATATGCTTCCTTCAAAAAATATAAGCATGGGGCCTCCTAGATGATCTCATGGAGATATATGCAGTCTTAGCTATGTGCATATTCAACTTGGAAAAGAACTAAGAAAAATTGTATGTTGCTTCTTTGCAATACACAGTAATAGGGAAAATAAGTGGAGGAAAGGTATATTTTATTCTGTGTTGAAAAGGAAATAGTGCTAAATTATCTTAAAGTGCTAAATATACACCTTTGAGTATAGCAATAAGCACAAATAAAGACTAAAATATTGCAAATAGTGATGTCATTGTCAACATATGCAATTCCAAATCTAAGCACATCAGAGTGAAAATGCCAAGCTAAAAGCAGACATTATTTGCAAACGGAATATAAATGCTGAGGATATTTAGTAAACATGCAGCACTTAAAACTGCTGTTACTTAATACTTTGCTTTTCTGTTGCTTATTAAATATACCTGTAGGTTATCTAGTGGATTTTAACTCAATTGCTGTAATTCAGTATGTTTATTAAGTATAAATTCTATTAAAAAAGAACAAAGGTGCATTTTTACTGTATTACAGGACAGCTACAAAATCTAAGCTTGGAGGTTATTCTAAACAAGATGATTGCATTCTTTATGAGGTGTAGGAAAAAGTAACCAATAAGTTATTTTATGAGTAAGGGAAATATTATTTTTTTTCTTCATGTTTTTTAATCTTATGATAATGCATACTAATCAAATTCCCATCCAGGGTACTCACATATTGTACACTAGTGGGTATAATAATAAGCTATGTGGAAAATGTGTTCACTGAGGATTAACTCGGGACACACAATAATTTGAGAATGTCCCTTGTCTGATAATATTGGTATGAATTGTGAAAGTAGAATAATGAACAACATTCAACTGTGCTCCTAGCAGCTACCCCAGTTCAGCAACAGTAAGTGTAAAAGATTCAGATGCTGGGCATTTCTATTTTAGCATTGTAATTTGGAGTTGAGCAATGATGCGGCCTATCCAACTTTATCTGTGCATTTGAAATTCTTCTCCATGCAGCACAGCATAGTTTTACCAAGGTATAATCTATCTAGATTTACTACTAATTCAAAATAATGTACTGTACTGAAGGTTCAGTAGATGGTGCAGTCTTTAATAAAATACAAAAAAAAGTTTGTGTCTGTGTTCTTTTTTCACTTTTTTCTTTTTTTAACTTTTTGAGCCACTTTATTATATAGTGGGTCTGATTCATTAAGGATAGAAAGGCAAAAAAAATTGTACGTTTTCTTCTGGACAATTCCATGTTACATTGCAAGTTTATTAAATTGCACTTAAATACTGGTTGATTTTCCATGTAGCAAATACTTGCTAGCTTTATTTTACACTGAAATTTAAAGTTGATCTAGGACATGCCCTATCCCAACTCTAAATATCTCCCCACACTTTAAATTTAGCTCCCCATCCAATGCAACATGGTTTTGCCAAGGTGCAAAGTTACTATTTTTTTTGCATTACTTTCCTTAATGAATCAGGCCCACTGAGCTCAATGTGCATTTGTTTCAAAACGCATGTAATTAGGGTCTGCGCATGGTGAATTTGGGTGGATCTGCTCACCTCTACTACACAAGACACTGAAACATATGTCAAATACCTATGTGGAATGTAAATTCACAAAAGAACGCTCAGAAAAAATAATAATATTGTCATCTGTTAACAATATAGGCATTAATGATAAGCTAGTTTTAAAAAAGAAAACAAGGTTCCTCACCCCCAGGAAATACATTTATTAGAATGTTTTTAACGTCTACTGAACAGTATATGTTTAAAGTTGCTTTTGATTGCAAACACATGTTATTGTATGCATATGTGACTGATATCACTAGTAATCCGAAAAGTAGACTAGCTCTGTAGCTGGAGCAAGAGATGCACTGAAAAACAAGCATCTGTGAGATGCCCAGAGCTTGAATCAGATCCTGCTGCATGTGTTTGGAATTAGCATCCCTTACTGTACCATTGACTATGGTCAAACACCCCTTACCAACTTCTTTCCCTACATGAAATTGTAGGCTGTTGTAAGTGTCCTTTGAGTTGGAAGAGTATTTGAAAGTGGCTTCCAACGCAAAGAACACTTATGAGGATGATAGGCACAAAAAACGCCATTTACGTCCTTTGATGAATCAGAACCAGTATTTATTAAATTGCAGTACCATAGGCTCAAAGGCAGAACTAGCGAGTTGTGGGCCCATGTGCAAAAGTATGCTTTGGGCTCTGCTCTCCCCTCAGACACACACACCAAAATGAAAAATGTATAGTATCATTTTGTTTTGTTTACTTCAAATTTCAAGTATAGGGAAAATAAATATATAATGTGCCCCTACCATCACACTCAGCCTTCTGTATTACGCTGTTCCCCTTCTGTATCACACTGTTCACCTTCTGTATCACACTGTGCCCCATCTCTATCACACTGAGCCCCTTATTAATCAAACTGTGCCCCTTCTTCATCACATTGTGCATCTAGCCCCTTCTGTATCACTCTGTGCCCCATCTCTGTCACATTGCGCTCCTTATTTATCACACTGCGCCCCTTCATCATCACACTGTGCATCTAGCCCCCTTCTGTATCACACTGTGCCCCATCTCTATCACACTGCACTCCTTATTTATCACTGTACCCCTTCTTCATCACACTGTGCATCTAGATCCCTTCTGTATCATTCTGTGCTCCGGGCCCCCTTCACCAACACACTGTGCTCCTTGCCCCTTTCTGTATCACACTGTGCCCCTCCTATATCACACTGTGCCTCTGGCCCCCTTCTCTATCACACTGTGCCACTGGCCCTCTACTGTCTCACACTGTGCCCTTCATCACAGTTTCCCCTTCATCAGTTTTCCTTTTATCGCACTGTACCCACTGCCTCCGTTCCTTTACTTACCTTTTACTTGATCTTCCCACTTCTCTTTCTCTTCTGTCTTCATGCTTGTGGCTCTTCTCTATGTGGTACCCTCTCAGTGAGAAGGGAACAGGGAGGAGTGAGTAGGAGGAGGATGCCGTGTCCTGGGTGCCGTTGGATTGATGAGTATAATTTATTGTTTTTTCATAATGGACGCCGGGCCACCCGGCGATGCACCAAAGGTAGTTCCGCATCTGCATAAACTCGGGTGTCTTACTGACCATTAAGTGCTCCTTTGAGTGCTGTTAGAGAAGATGGCTGCCAATGCAAATTCTATGTCGATTGCCTCCCAATTATGAGACAGATTATATGCTCGTAGCACTAGAATGGGTAAAAAAAATAAGGATAAGTTATTGTGCTTGCACCTACTCCTATAAAGATAGTGTTTGTAAGCTGAGATCTAGCCAGTCTTTTACACTGCCGTCTCCTTTATCTTTTTGTTTTGTGCTATCCAAAATGTTTTGGATGGCCTGTATTAGCAAGTCAGCAGAGTTTCTACACTATCTTCAGAAAAATAAAAACATATAATTTAATATTTAGCAATGTGCTAACTCTTGCTTTCTTATTTATTAATACTCATTTCATATATGTATACATTGTACTGTGTTTATTTGTGGTGTCCGGTTATGACTGGGAGAGGGATAATGAAGTTAGTAGACATGTCATATAGAGTTGTATATGGTAAAACCAAGGCACATTAAAAATGATAGTAAAAAGAAAAAGCAAAACAAAAGTAAAAAAGAAAGCTGTCCAGCATAACCTTCTGCTGAACAATGAGCTAGATATCATCATCATCACCATTTATTTATATAGCGCCACTGATTCTGCAGCACTGTACAGAGAACTCACTCTCATCAGTCCCTGCCCCATTGGGGTTTACAGTCTAAAATCCCTAACATAGACACACGCACAGACAGACACACACACAGACTAGGGTCAATTTGTTAGCAGCCAATTTACCTTTGAGTTTTCCATATAAAAAGTAAATAACTAAATCTTACAATGAAAGAACTGTACTCCATTTAACATACTCTAGCATTTTTTTTTAAAGTGACTTAACTAAAATTGCTTATTCTAAATTACTATCACTCTATTAAACTATCCAGTCTACAAACTTTCTACTTGCCTAAATTCAAATTACTGACTAACCCATGTGCTAACTAAAGTCATCCATTAAATATTAAACTATTCACCATCAAAGTACTTGGCACCTATTTTATTTTAAGTTCGAAAATACTAATTGGGATATAGGCAGGAAAAAGCTGAACAGAACCCCATTCCCTCAATGCAATCACAGCTTCCAGATCTAATACCCAATGTCATTGAAGAAGGACAAATAATACCTGCAGCTGTGTTTTGACTTCTCCAATGAAATCATTCAGTATTAGATAGAGACACTTGCAAATTAGTTGTTATAGGACTGAAAATATTCATGAAGAAAAAATTGAAATGACTCAAAAAGGTTATGTTTCATTTCTGTTTCCAGGCTGCAACAAATATACTTACAGGACATAAAAATAAACAAATAGCACCCTCATCTATTTGGCCTATATACCAGAATTTAGGAAGCAACAGCTGAAAAACTTATGTTTAGAGTAGGGGCCTGATTTATTAAGGATCTTAACTTAAGAAACTTCTTATTTAAGTCTCCTGGACAAAACCATGTTACAATGCAAGGGGTACAAATTAGTATTCTGTTTTGCACATAAGTTAAATACTGACTGTTTTTTTCATGTAGCACACAAATATATGATAGCTTATTTGTACACTGACATTTAAAGTTGATATTTGTGTGCTACATGAAAAAACAGTCAGTATTTAACTTATGTGCAAAACAGAATAGTAATTTGCACCCCTTGCATTGTAACATGGTTTTGTCCAGGAGACTTAAATAAGAAGTTTCTTAAGTTAAGATCCTTAATGAATCAGGCCCACTGTCTCTTAACAGACTTATTGGTAATAATCCATCTACCCAGAGTTGGAGCAATGAACACATTGTCAGGGTAAGGCATTATTTTGTAACTTCCTGGTATATACTTGACCTTTTAATTCACATTTTATTGTCACGCTCACAAGGACTCTACGGCAGCTGCTGACCAGTAGGTGACACAACTGAGCAAAGAGGCACAGAGTCTAACATGCCCCCAGTGCTCATCGGGGTCCCACGCAAAGTGATATGGGCTTTGCTACAAGGGATGTTCAGGTTACAGCCCTCAATGTCAGTCACTGGTAAGGCAGCAGTTGACCTGACTGGTCATAGAAGTCAGGGTGGTACCAAGAAGTCAGACTGGAGCCAAATCAGAAACTCAAGGGTAGTCAGGAATAAGCCAAGGTTGAGCCAGAGGATCAGGAAGAAGCCAATTCAGATATCGCAAGAATAGTCAGGACAAGTAGGGTTGGAGCCAGGAAGAAGAAATGGAGCAGAATCAGAAACCAAAATAGTAGTCTAACAGTCAAAGTCAAAATCCAAGAATCAATGGAGACAGGATAACTGAAGTGCTGGAGTAGGACACAGAAGGCCCAATACTCTGGAACCCCATGGGTGTCAGAGTCTGCTTTAAAAGAGCAGAAGTAAATTGAAACAGATGGTCAGTGATATCAGTGTCCTCTGACAGGAGTGCAGAGAATCCGGAGATCACGTCCCATAGTGCGGAAACAGAAGCACCCATCAGACGGCAGGAAGGCAACCTCCCCGCGCCAAGGAGGAGAAAAGGGAATGGTGCCTGATAGGTATCAATTGTGGGACCACTAGCCATGACTCAATTGCTGTGCAGGTCAGTAGTAGTTTTTGAGTTTCAGAATATAGCTTCATGTCTTCCTGTGCTTGTCTTCCAATGAAAACTGGTGTACCTTGACAGAAAACAATTAGAGGTACATCTGCCAAAACAACTCCACCTATTTTGGCAGACAGAATTGGATGTTATTATACTATTAATTATCCTTGATTTTTCCCTTATGCTAATTTATTATAATTTGATATTTTTTAGTGACATATTCAATTCAACAATTGCCTTTTTTTTGCACGCCACATCTTATTTACTTTATCCTGTACTGTGTAGGGGACAATGTTTTCATTATATGTTGTTATCTTTTTCTGGTATACTTGCAATAAAAATTTTTTTATATTTTTTAACCCAGCGTCATTGAGGTTGGTTGATAATGACCATGACCCGGGGCATATTAAATTACGTGTATCTTTTGACTTATACAATGTTGCCAAACCTCTCAATAGCTGTGGTTAAGACTCCTGCCTATCGATTTCCCACTACCACCCAGTCAACTGGAGTCACTGCAGAGAACTAGACAAGTGTAAACTAATAAAGGTTATTATGACCCAACCTCAATGTCAGTGTAACAAGTTTGTGCCATTTTAGTATGCAATGTTTTGTGCAAAAATAAAAGATAAATTCCTCCAGAGTTCACTTAAACCTGTGATAAAGATATTTATTCACCTAGATTTGGCTTTCAAAAGATGTTATGAATATGTCCCATATTTCTTAGAAGAATAATGTGGTTTTGCTTATGTCAAGTATACACCTTGACTAACAAACTGACAAGTTAACTGGAAAAAAGAAGAAACTGGAAATCATTACATTTTATGACTTGACAAAAGGCAGAGTAGATGATGCAGGCAAACATTGTTCGACATACGATGTGAGCTGCAATTCGATAAAATGACCTCTGACAATTCTTTATTCCATGCTAACTATGGCTGGAATCAACCCGATCACAATATATTGGTGTAATAATAATAGTGTGTCACAAAAACGACATAAACTCATCAAAACCTTGCTCTCCTAAAAGAACACTTGAGTATCCGCAAAGATGTATTTAGTTTACTAAGAGAAATGAGCAAAATAATTATAGATTTCAATGGAGAATCTTCAGAGGAGCTAGGAGAAAAAGTACCAGGAGTCTGAAAAAGATGTCAAGTGGATAAGCTAAAAAAGATCGTAAGACCATCCATACATGGCAAGTATGTTACGAATTTATTTGCAGAACACCTGATTTCATATTGCAGCGATTGTAGTGATAAAATGAGTAAAACTGATTAGTTGTTAGAATGATTTTGGGTTTGTATTGTTTTAACTTTTAATGCTCTCATACTTAATTAAACGAAAAAGTAATTTAGATGAAAAGTTTATTTTTTGTTAAGATATTAACAATAACACAGAAGTTGTCAATTTTGTGGATTATTTGTGAAGACTAAGTAAATATTAAAAAAATCTTCTCTATTTTTATTGATTTTTTTAATCAAAATATCTCATTTAATAGTTAATTTTCCAAATATATTAATAATCTTCTAAAAGCAGCCTTAAAATTTCAAAATCAGGCATAAAATATATCCGGGTCAAATTGACCCACCTCAATGTCCATGTAACAATTTTCCACCACAACGACGCCGGGTAAAAGGTTTTTGTTTTCGAATAAATATTTTACCTACCAGTTGTTCTGCATCTACCACAATGGTGCATGATCTGTTATTAATGTGATCTCTCTGCCTACGAGATAATTGCGGAGAGCTTCTGTAGCTCATTTTATGGCGAGACTTTCCTTCTCCCAGTGGCGGATCCAGGGGGAGGGGGCGATCGCCCCCCCTAGCAGACACTTGCTGCCGACGGCTGCACAGTATGTGCAGGTCCGTCCAGCCATGACAGGCAGGGACAGTGTGCTGCCCGGCTGCTCTGACTGTGTTTAAAACACAATCAGAGCAACCGGGCAGCACACTGTCCCTGCCTGTCACGGCTGGACGGACCTGCACATAGTGTGCAGCCATCAGCAGCCTAAGTTGTTAGAAAGGGGCGGGGCCTAAATACCTTCCCCGTATCTCGCCCCGGGTACAGCATTTTTCTAGATCCGCCCCTGCCTTCTCCTTGACAGCATATTTGTGTTTCCTCGGAAGTAAGATCCGAGGAAACAAAGGGCAGGCTTTTCTACTCTATCCTTCTTGTCACAATCTGCCTGCAGTATACTGCTTTGCCTGGCAGCTCCTAACCTGGACTATCAGACTTTGCTATTTTTGTTAATTCTATATGTTAACAGCAGTACCTCCATTCACCAGAGGTGCTGCTATTGTGCTTTATTCTTGTGCTTGAGGAGTTAACCTTTATGTTCGCTAATTATCTCATGCACCTGGGTGTGTCTCATTCCCCTTATATATACCTGTCACTCCCAGCACACATTGCTAGTTATTGATGTCATATCCTGTTGTTGCACCCTGTGGATTCTTCCTCCTGCCTTGCTCCTCTGGTTACATGCTGCTTGGAAACTGTTCATACCTCCTGCTTCCCTGCATTAGCTGTGTACCTGCTGGTTTCTGCACATTTATATTGCTTCCTGCATCAGCTTGCACCTGGTATTTACTACTACTCTTGATTACCTGTTATTTATACATTTCTGCAATAAACAGAGTGTTTTCACCATATTCGTGGCTCCTAGCTGTACTCCTGTATGTAACTGTGACAGTATAACCAGCCCAAAAAACCGCTTAGGAGTCAGGTGAAAGTTTTTTATTCTGGGACCTTTTTTGTTCTGCAATTCATTTTTTGTTTACTTTTAGAACATGTCTGCTTTACCAGCTTTTGAATTGCCACAGCTACAGGCTTTACAAATGGACATAATCCTGTTACGCTCCCAGCTGGCTAAATTTTCCACTTTGCTTATGGACCCACTCAGGAGACTGTCAGATTCTGTCTCTCCTAATTCAGAAGCTGCTGATCTGTCTCAATCCACCTTCTCTGCTGATGAACCTGTGCAAATAGCACCTCTTAAAAGTGCTTCTACACATTTGCTGTTTTCTAAGAACTATGGTGTAACTAATTCCCAGTTCACAGGTGGTCCACGCCCCCATCTGACCGAAGAGGAGCGACAATGCAGAATAACAAACAAGTTGTGTCTCTACTGTGCCAGCAATGCACATTTCTTGCTGGACTGTCCTATTCATAGACCACGTCAGCTTACTGAACCATCTCCTGTTGTTTCCTCTCTGCATTCCAAATCTGTTTATGCTCCACCATTCCTGTTCTCTGGGAAGAGACCCAATCTGCCAGCTCCACCCGCCTGTCCTGAGGCACCAACTCCCTCTGTCTCCTGTTGCGAGGTGCCAGCCTCTGTCTCCTGTTGCGAGGTGCCAGCCTCTGTCTTCTGTTGCGAGGTGCCAGCCTCTGTCTCCTGTTGCGAGGTGCCAGCCTCTGTCTCCTGTTGCGAGGTGCCAGCCTTTGTCTCCTGTTGCGAGGTGCCAGCCTCTGTCTCCTGTTGCGAGGTGCCAGCCTCTGTCTTCTGTGCCGAGGTGCCATCATCTGCCTCTTGCTCAGTCTCCTGCCACTGTGTCCGGTCCTGAGTCTCCTGCCACTGTGTCCGGTCCTGAGTCTCCTGCCACTGTGTCCGGTCCTGAGTCTCCTGCCACTGTGTCCGGTCTTGAGTCTCCTGCCACTGTGTCCGGTCCTGAGTCTCCTGCCACTGTGTCCGGTCCTGAGTCTCCTGCCACTGTGTCCGGTCCTGAGTCTCCTGCCACTGTGTCCGATCCTGAGTCTCCTGCCACTGTGTCCGGTCCCGAGTCTTCAGCCTCTGTGTCCGGTTCCGAGTCTTCAGCCGCTGTCTCCAGTTCCAAGTCTTCAGCCGCAGTCTCCGGTTCCAAGTCTTCAGCCGCTGTCTCCGGTTCTGAGTCTTCAGCCGCTGTCTCCGGTTCCGAGTCTTCAGCCGCTGTCTCTGTTCCTGAGCTACAGCCTACTCCAGAGGGGGTGCTGCCATTAAAGTCTGCTCCAGAGGGGGCAATGCCCTTAAAGAGTTCTCCAGAGGGGGCGCTGCCCTTAAAGACTTCTCCAGAGGGGGCGCTGCCCTTAAAGACTTCTCCAGAGGGGGTGCTGCCCTTACAGTCTTCTCCAGTGGGGGCCCTGCCCTTACAGTCTTCTCCAGAGGGGGCGCTGCCCTTACAGTCTGCTCCAGAGGGGGCGCTGCCCTTACAGTCTGCTCCAGAGGGGGCGCTGCCCTTACAGTCTGCTCCAGAGGGGGCGCTGCCCTTACATACTCCTCCAGATGGGGCCCTGCCCTTACAGCCTTCTCCAGAGGGGGCGCTGCCCTTACAGTCCACTCCAGTGTTGCCTGTCCATGCGTTTCAGCCCGAGTTGCCTGTCCATGCGGTTCAGCCCGAGTTGCCTGTCCATGCGGTTCAGCCCGAGTTACCACTAAGTGCTGTCTACCCTGAGGCTTCTCACAGTGCTGTCTACCCTGAGGCTTCTCACAGTGCTGTCTACCCTGGGGCTTCTCACAGTGCTGTCTACCCTGAGGCTTCTCACAGTGCTTTCTATCCTGAGGCTTCTCACAGTGCTGTCTACCCTAAGGATTCTCACAGTTCTGTCCACCATGAGGCTTCTCACAGCGCTGTCCCTTCCGAGGCTTCTCACAGCACTGTTCCCTCCAAGTCTGCCGCCCAGTCCGGGTCTGCTGCCAAGTCTGTCGCCCAGTCCGGGCCTGCTGCCAAGTCTGCCGCCCAGTCCGGGCCTGCTGCCAAGTCTGCCGCCCAGTCCGGGCCTGCTGCCAGGTCTGCCGCCCAGTCCGGGCCTGCTGCCAGGTCTGCTGCCCAGTCCGGGCCTGCTGCCAAGTCTACCGCCCAGTCCGAGTCATCTTGTGCTGAGGGTGCTAAGTCTGAGCCGTTGCCTTTCTTTGAGGGGCACATTTCCCAACTTTGTGCCCTTCTGAAATTTGCTGCCTCTTATATGCCCTCCATACCAGAGCTTGTTAACATCCCTAAGGGACGGGTACTGTTCCTTATTTCGTATTTTAAAGGAGAAGCTTTGGAATGGGCAAATCCATTTATTGAAACCCAAGATCCCATCCTGTTTGACTTACAACGGTATGTTGAGGAAGTAATCAAAAAGTTTTCTCCAACCCCTACAATGCCATCCTGTGGGTCACCTGTGCTTTCAGCAACATTACCCGGCACTACAGTCTGAGAACTATCTTTGTGCTCCATCCAGTTGGCTCAGGCTCCAATTCCGAAGAAGTCCCGTAAGAGAGGAGGACGTAAGAAGAGAGGTGGTTCTGCAGTGCTTGAACTGGCAGCTGGCATGGCCTCCTTTGCTCTTTTGCCCATGGACGAGGACTTTTCTGCCGGGCCCCCTATTGTGGACTATGATTCCTACGAATTTAGACATTTTTGGTAATTGGGCGTCTGGAATCCGCCCTTTAAAGGGGGGGTACTGTCACGATCTGCCTGCAGCATACTGCTTTGCCTGGCAGCTCCTAACCTGGACTATCAGACTTTGCTATTTTTGTTAATTCTATGTGTTAACAGCAGTACCTCCATTCACCAGAGGTGCTGCTATTGTGCTTTATTCTTGTGCTTGAGGAGTTAACCTTTATGTTCACTAATTATCTCATGCACCTGGGTGTGTCTCATTCCCCTTATATATACCTTTCAATCCCAGCACACATTGCTGGTTATTGATGTCATATCCTGTTGTTGCACCCTGTGGATTCTTTCTCCTGCCTTGCTCCTCTGGTTACATGCTGCTTGGAAACTGTTCATACCTCCTGCTTCCCTGCATTAGCTGTGTACCTGCTGGTTTCTGAACATTCATATTGCTTCCTGCATCAGCTTGCACCTGGTATTTACTACTACTCTTGATTACCTGTTAATTATACTTTTCTGGAATAAACAGAGTGTTTTCACCATATTCGTGGCTCATAGCTGTACTCCTGTATGTAACCGTGACCCTTCTCCTGCGACAAAACTGCACCTACGTCCACGCCGGAGGCATCCGTTTGAATAAAGGACCTCCAGATAATGTCTGGTGCTTCTAGAACTGAAGAGGAAGAGAGGGCTAAGCGAAGATCTGACCAAGCAGCTTCTGCAGAATCAGACCAGGCTAATCTATCTGGACAACTTTTTCTAACATATTTGTAAGTTGAGCAGCTCTAGTGGCGAAATAGCTTATGAATCATCTGTAGTAACCTACTAAACCTATAAATATATAAATATTTATTTACATTGTGGTGAAAGCACACTTCTAGTGAAACACACGCAAACAAATTCTTGCCTGTTTACTTAGTTTTAATGTCAGGATGGTAAAGTACTTGACAACATAAATATTCTACAGTTTCTTGTGACACCAAACACTAAATAGAGTTCTCTAGCCACCGGCCAGCTTCTCTAGCATCGGTCACACTGAACAGTAAGAAGAACAGATTTTTATACCTGACACTCCTCTCACAGCCCTAGATTGATGGGCAGGTTACATTCCCAACTTCCCTTTCAAACGGAGTTATCATCACCTGATTCTGTTTGATTGCTCTTATATACCCTGATAGTTTCCTGCATGGGAAAAGACACTTCCAAAGTATGTAAGTAAGTTAATCAAGCTTATTTTGCACACATATATTCTCCTCCTGTTTATCTCTATCTAGGGGTATTGCTGCACAAATGTATAATACTGCATCCATTCTCTCCAGATTGTCGGTTTTAAAATCTCCCTTTGTTACATATCCCTCCCCATACTGTCACCAAGTAGGGGGGCACAGACTTTGCGTGGAGTGCAAATTTCCATGACAACGTATCTGCATTTTTATGCAGAATCCTAGGTTTATGTTCTACTGAGAACTTGAAAAGTTGCAGTGCCAAGAACGAGAGGGTTACCTTGTCATTCACCTCCAATTTGTTCTGCATCCACCGCAATGGTGCATTATCTGTTATTAATGTGAACTCTCTGCCTAGGAGATAATAGCAGAGAGCTTCTGTAACTCATTTTATGGCAAGACATTCCTTTACAACAGTGGTATATTTTTGTTCCCCTGGAAGTAACTTCTGACTTAGGTATAGATCAGATTTCTCTACTCCATCCTTCTGGGACAAGACTACACCTAAGTCGACAATGGAGGCATCAATTTAAAAAACGATCCTCCTGGTAAAGTCCTGTGCTTGTATATCTGTAGAGTAACAGAGAGCTAAGTGAAGATCTGACCGAAAAGTGGAGCAGCTCTAGTGGTGAAATGGCTTTCGAATCAAATGTAGTAACCTGCTAAACATAGGCAGGTACCACACTGTGATTTTTTTTCCAGTCTTGGCCACTTTTTGACTGCCTCCACTTTGCTTATTTGGGGTTTTACCCCTGTCCAACATTCCATCCTAAATATTTGGCTTCTCTCATGGCTATGGCACATATTTCTGGATTGGCTGTTAGTCCTGCAGACCTTATTGAAGCAAAGAGAGCCTCAAATTTGGACATATGTGATTTCCAGTCATCAAAATAAGTGGCTGCATAAGCTGAATAGGGATGTGGCAACTTATTCAACTTATTCACAGCCCTTTGGAAGGTGACGGGTGCCAATGCAATCCAAAGGGTAGGACTTTATATGAAAGAGTCCATCAGGGGTGGGATATGCATATGTATAATAGACAAAGCTGGCTCTTTGGACACTTAAGACTTTTCAATGACAGTACTCACTAGCTGAGGAGAGGTGCCCTCATCATTCAAAGGTTTAAGGAGATTAACATATGGTATATTTGCTCCTACGTTCTCCTCCCCAAATTGCAGACCCTCTAACTGACAGGACAGACAGCCTGTAGGACTTCATATTGATCTTGCCAGTGGGCGAAAAGTTTGTTTTCCTGGGTTGGAACTAGGAATAGGACATTGTCCTCAGGCTTGAAAGATTGAATAACAGAACTTTCATCATAACTTCTCTTCTCCCGTTCTTGACCCTCTTTTACATGTTGTTGTACAATGGGCCCTCTATTTCCTAGCCTCCCATACATTCAATGGGCCCTCTATTTCCTAGCCTCCCATAAATTTGGGACACACATTTTACCAGATTTGGCACATCAGGCTTTTCTGCTTACACCTTTTCTCTAACATATCCAAGATACCTCTGGGCTGTCTCCAGAACAATAATTCAAAGGGACTAAACCCTGTAAAGGCCTGAGGTATCTTATGGATGGCAAATATCAAATGGGGAATAAGAGTGTTCCAATCTTTTTTATCCTGCATCATGGCTTTCCTGACCATGTGGTTTAATGTGTGGTTAAATCAATCCATCAAGCCATCTATTTGTGGATGTTATACAGAGGTGTGAAAAGCCGTCACCACTTACAACTGGCACTTGTCCTTCATCAGCGTGGACATGAACGGGGTGCCCTGGTCTGTGAGAATTTCCTTGGCTATTCCCAAGTGTGTGAACATCAATATAAGTTCTTTAGCTACGGTGCTGGACTTTATGTTCCATAGGAGAACTGTCTCTACATATCTGGTCTCATAGTCAAGCATCACTAGTATATATTGGTGCCCACAAGCAGATATCTTCAGTGACACTACCAGGTCCATGGCTATACATTCAAAGAGAATTTGTGTTATTGGTATTGGGATGAGAGGGGCCCTGTACCTGGGTTTGGGAAAGGTTCTCTGTAATATTGGACAGTACTGGCAGGACCTTTTCACTGCCCCTACAGACATGTGAATGTGCTGCTTTAAACACTAGGTGTACGTGGACCTGAGGAACCATTAGCTATTCTACTCTTACCCTGTACAATTGTAATTCTATACAGAAAGTTAGTTTTGACAATAAAATATGGTGCACCTTCTGCAGGCTGGGCGGCTTATGCTACACCATTCACCTCAGTCACACTTTTTTAAAATCAAGTTCTAAAGTGGCATCATTAAGATGGTCACAAGCAAAGTCCTGCAGAGGAAACTAAATTGGTATTGTGGACTAATCCGTATCCTTACTCACAGACAGGGTGGGCTCATCGGCAATGTCACCAGTCAATGCTAATTTGGATTGTCCATGCATCCCCGCAGGTGAATGCTATTGTTGAACTCCTGCTGTGACCCCCAGGATAGCATTTTGTTTTGGCGGTTCTCAAAAATCGAGGACAACATGTTGTAGATTGTTAGGCGGGTCCTTTAAGACCGGGGTTCTGAACCATGCAACAGTTGCCGGCACTTGCGGCTATACCCGCTCACTGAGGACTTTTTTAAACAGTGGGAAGTTTTAACCCAGAATGAGTGGATATAGGAGTTTAGGTGCTATGATAGCAACCACCATAACTGTTTGGTTTTTAAGTCTGGCAGAAGTGTCTCCTACTTCTCAGTCGTCTTTCACCTTGCGCAACCAAGTAGTTATGGTTTTGGTCAAGGCAGAACTGGAAACCAACGCAAGTTCACTCCCAATCAATGCCAAAACAAGGTTTTGGTTGATAAGCACTGTAACCCGGAATAAGCAAGGACTTCCTGATGTGGGACTCATGGTACAACAGCTTGGGAAAGCAGGTCCAACATGTGCAACAGAACAGTCCATGGGTTCCTGTAGCTTAGAAAACTCGGCCTAAAATTGCCTGATCACCAAAGCACTTTGAATTAGGCACCTTTACAGCTGGCCGTCTGTCCGTAGCAGTTTTGCCTTTGTGGCACTGTAGCAAGGATTGTCAAACCTGGTGTTGTGTTATCTTTTGCACAAACAAAGGTTCTTTGGTCATTTGCTGTGGTGCACAAAACCTCTCTCCCACTGGGGCAAGCTATTCATAAATTTGTGGCTCTGATTGCAGTACCCACCTTTGCAGACCGCGTTCCAGCCCCTGGATGCACGGTCTATTGCCAGTACTTCAATAATCCGGGTAGAAAAATTCTCCTTAGGTGGCACCCATTATGAAAAAAATGTGAAATCTCAACCAATTGTTCTCTGACCAGCTTGTCTTTATCATAGCAACATTCACAATAGCACCGGGCCTGAAACCCTAATATTAGCCTATATCTCCAATTTTAGACATGGATAGTCAGAGGCCTGGTCCTCATCCAGATTCATATTGGCTTGCTGAGCTTTGCCAGTCAGATATGGCGCCAGTCTCTCAGCTCAAGCTTAAGGAGGTCATTTTGCCCTTTTTGCAGCTCTCTGAAAGGATACCAGATATGCTTCTATGTCATCAACTGGCGACATTTTCTTTACAGCTGACCAGGTGATACATTTGTGTCACACCTCACCAGGACTAACTCTACCCTTAAGAGCCTGGTGTTTTCCTCCTGTGCCCTGTGCCTCTGCAACTCGTAGCACCTGAGCTTGCTGTTCTTGTTGCACAGATTTACAAGGGTTTTCAAAACTTCCTTCATGTTAATGTCTATGCGAATTGTTAGCTGAAACTTGCTTCTCTGAGTATCCACACTTCTAACACCACTTGTTGCAAGAGCACACTTCTGGTTAAAAACATGCAAACAACTTCTTGCCTTTATACTTTATTTTAATGTCAGGATGGTAAAGTACTCAACAGCATAGTCCATACAGTTTCTTGTGACACTAAACACTGAATAAACAGAGACCAGCTCTCTAGCCAATGGTCATCTTCTCTAGCATCGGTCACACTGAACAGTGAGGCAACCAGGTTTTTATACCTGGCACTCCTCCTACAGCCCTAGCTTGAGGGGCAGGTGATACTCCCACCGTCTCTTTAGAAGGGAGTACTCATTACCTGCTTGTTTGTTTGCTCTTATGCAGGCACACCCTCTTAGCTTGCTTTATGGGAAAAGACACTTTCAAAGCATGCAAGTTAATAAAACTTATTTTGTCACACAAATGTCCTCCTCCCATTTATCTTTAAACTAGTTTCTACTGAGAACTTGAAAGGTAGCAGTGTCAAGAACCTGCAGGTTATTTAGGCATTCATCTCCCAGTTGTTCTGCATCCACTGCATTGGTGCATGACTCCCCTTTATTAATATTATATATATATATATATATATATATATATATATATATATATATATATATATATTATGATTAAGTACAGCAAACACTGCACTACTGAAACAATCCTGATGTTTATTTGGGAAATGTCAGAATAGCATAAATAGCATAAATGTCTGGCTATACAGTTGTTCCCTCACTACTAGCTGGCCACTAAATGGCATTGGTAGTCCCGCCCACAAATACATTGTTTTTATCCTCCTCCCCAGCACTAAAAACCAACCACAGCAAACGACAAATCAATTATACCCATGTGTTACATCTGTGTGTGTATGCGCTGAATGATGAGCTCTGGAAAAATTTAGCCCTGTCCCTTGTTGGGTTTTTCCCTACAGGAGAGGTGTGACAAATAAGCCTCTTTGTCACTATATATATATATACATATTGGCAAGAGCACCCTTCTTGTGACACGGGCCCTCTGCCGACATCAGTCACACAGACAACTTCTTGATGCAGATCAAACAGTGCTTTATTGTTGGCAGCCCAATCACAGCAAAATCAAATGTCAGAACGAAACCAGGCAAACTACCACTTACTAATCCAAGTTTCCTAACTGGATACTGGCCACTACCTGGCATCGGTCACCATGCACGAATACACAACCCAGGTTTTTATATGAGACTCCTCCCACAGACTGAGCTTGAAGGACAGCTGACACTCCCCCTTTGCCTTTAAAATGAGTTCCCTGTAGATGTTCTGTAACCTCTCTCGATTGTCAGTCTTCTGTTGTTGCTAGGGAAGACAAGCTCAAAGCATACAAGTTAAACCACACTTCTTACTTCTAATTTGTGACACATGTCTCAGATCTGTATGCAACTGAACCTAGGTGTGATGCTGCATGTAACCTGGTATGCAGTCCTTACCTGCAGACTGCCAGCTGCATAGCTGATTTCACTCATAGAGGCCTGTGGCAGCAACTCCCTTTGCCACTATATATATATATATATATATATATATATATATATATATATATATATATATAAATGTATTATAAGTTCATAAGTTGTATCCATATTATATTAGTGTGTAGGTGTAGGTCTATACCACATTCAGCAGGTCGGTGGATGCAGATTAGGCTGAATGCACGATGGATGTATACAAAGAGACGTGTATATACTGCCTGAAATACTTTTAGTCTATTAAACTTACATTTTTTGTCATATTTAAAAAGTCTCTGAAAAGCCAATATTTTTATAGGTTATAATCATTCATAGTAATAACTTTTACTTAAACCTAATGAATATTTTAAATCTTGTGAATAACTAAGGTTGTTAAAATTTTTATTGCATTTAATCCCACTATAAGGTTTCCTTAAATTAGATGTGGGTTATTAAATAAGTGCTATATTATGAATGATAGTTACTCAATGTGTTTAATTTGCTTTTGCTATTAATTTGATACACTTGTTTCCATTACAGCTATTAATCAATCCCTCTTTTAACTCTGTTGGCAAGTATGAGATGAATGGATGTAGTCTATTTTGGCTTATAATTGTATCCCTCAAAAGTGTTATTTGCTTTCATTTAACAAATAAATAATACATATCAGTGTGTGTTTTGGTTTTGGATATGGCTTTGGTTCTAAAAGTCTTTGAGCTAGATTTACTAAACTGCGGGTTTGAAAAAGTGGAGATGTTGACTATAGCAACCAATCAGATTCTAGCTATCATTTTATAGAATGTACTAAATAAATGACAGAGAGAATCTGATTGGTTTCTATTGGCAACATCTCCACTTTTTCAAACCCGCCGTTTAGTAAATCTAGCCCTTTGTGTTTTGGTTTTGTTACAGGTTTGGCCCAAAAATTATGAAAGGTTTTGGTTTTGGTTATGGTTTTAGATCTGGATGCAATTAAAAAGTTTGAAAAATATAGGTACAATAATGTGATTTTTAGCAGTTTTGCTCCTATATTACCATTTATAGCATTAACATTCATTTGCAGTCATTTACATTCTATTTTCTAATGATCTTGAACAACTGCCCAAATTTTTACAAATTTTGCCAAAAGTCTGCAGGGAGTTGGGTGGCTAGAATTAGTGACAGAGTAGCAGAAAAAAAAACATGGCAGTTTAATAAAAGCTACAGTCACTATTTCTGCTTCCATTTTCTTTTAATCCAATTCCATATATCATATTATCAACATTTTGGTTCTATATTTGGACCTTTGTCAAGACAACCACAAGGAACAACAGAAAAGACAGATATTACCTAATTTCTTATGCAATCACAGATTGTCTTTAGCTGCAGCTCATGATTCATCAAAAGGTGATAGTCTGCATATCATTGCAAAATATATGAGGCAATGGCTCCCTTGTATTCTCAATGAGGCACTCCAAATAATATGCACTTCATCATGGAACCAATAATCGGAAGTGCCAAACCCAGAAGTGCCAAATTACACAAACTGGGTTTCACTGTAAAAACCAAACAACAATTACTAGGTGAGTCACTGGGACCGGTGGTAGTCAGTTTCACGGTACTGACTACCCCGACACAGAAGACAACGACATGGGGAGTCCGATTCAATAGTACACCGACCTGTGAAAAAAACCTACTCACCGGAATGCAAATTACTTCATATCACTCGCTCTCTTGCCGACTGTAGAAAACAACGTCATCACCAACCGCGACTTGGCTTAAAGTTGTAATGGACAGTCCCGTCTATCATTTATGTCATGTAAGTATTATTTTAGGCGTTAAGGTTAGGGTTAGGATTAGTGTTAACACTAACTCCTAACCCTAATACCCCTTAGACCCCTAACCCCTAAAATACTACTTACATGACATAAATGACAGGCGGGTCCGTCCATCGCTGCTTTAAGCCATGTCGCGGGTGGTGGTGACGTCGGCAACAGAGCGAATCGTGATATGAAGTAATCTGCATTCCGACAAGTACTTTTTTTGGCAGTTCGGTGTACTATTGAATCGGACTTCTCATGTCGTTGTCTTTTCTGTCAGGGTAGTCAGTACCGTTAATAGGTACTACACCCACTGGGACAACTGCTAGCAGTTGTATATTCCCCATGAGTACCTAAGACATGTACAAAAAGAGGTGAAATAATGCACCTCCACTATCAAATGCACACTCCTGCGGCCAGTGTCGGACTGGGACATGAAGGGCCCACCGGGGGAAATGCAGCGGTAGGGGCCCACTACAATGGGGTGTGGCCAACTGTAAGAGGGGTTGTGGTCAGTCATTAAAGGGGATGGGGTCAGGCCATGGAGGACAACGTATAGCACCTTAGTATGGTCCATAAAGAAAAAGAGGACATTTGCAGTGAGGAGCCGCGAAGGAAAAGACAGAAGAGAAGAAAGAAGTCAATAGGAAAGTAAGTGAAGGGGAGCAAATGCAGCATGGAGGGCACTGTGTGAAACAGGGGAGACAGGGAAAGGGGAGGGATGAATTGAATACAATCAATCATCATCAGCTATTTGTGTGCTGTCCATTCTTTGTGGTTAGTGTTCTCTCCCCTCATAGTGTACACAGAAAACAAATGCTATACTACAGTACTAGAGATCAACCATTCATCATATGAAAACCACAATATAAGGGTATAGACTAAAAATTAATATATCCATGAAGCACTATGGAGACCACAAAATTATTAGCATAAAAATATATGCACATTTAAAATATTACATAAATCTAATTACACTCTAGACACTGGCAAATAAAAACAGGACTCTAAAAAATGATCTACCCACAAAATGTACACTCAATAATAATCCAATGCCACTACAAAGGACAAAAGCAAAACATTAATATTAAAGCATATAGCAGATGCAATCCTATAAGGACCTAACTGTCTGAATGTGTTTTATTCTGATTAAGATATGCTTCTATAGGGAATAGAGTCCCACAATTGATTGAAAACAAATAAACATGGAACATGATATAAACAGTGAATTTGGTTACTAGTTTATTAGGAATCCATTCATTGGTCAGCTGCAATAGGATCCTTTTATAGAGGCACTGAAGACGTATATTGCAATGAAGCCATTCTAATTTATCTCCCTCCCTCCGAGGTCACACAGTGGAGAGCTCTAGAGAAGTTTGCACGATTTATTACTTACTGATTACACGGACTCACACTGCAGTTAGGATGGCAACTTTATGACTACAGGACGCCTGCAACTACAGCAGAAGGAGTAATCTGAGATCTGTGTCACTGTGAAGCATTTCTGCCTCTCTCTGTCTCAGGAGCAGGAAGTGTTCTCACGTGCTGGCTGTAGGCTGGGATTAGTTTGACAGTCTCCGTTTCATATGTAGACTGACCGCAACTCGGTAATTCTCTGCTCTGCCTCACCAACAAAGAGGGCGGGGTTATCAGGCAACAGGGCCTCCCGGGGGATACCCCGGCTCCCCGGCAGGCCAGTCCGACACTGCCTGCGGCATACACTTCAGCTTGGAATGCATTAACCGAAAGTGCAATGACACACTTCCAGTGTAGAAAGTGTTTTGGTTCCATAATTTCCTGGAAATCATGTTTTGCCTCTTTTTCAGATCAGAATTTGGTGCAAAGAATCAAGTCATGTTTTGTATCTACTCAAAATCCCAAATCTCAGATCTGTCGTATTTCTCCGAATCCGAATCGCTCATCACTAATCAGTACTAACGCTTTTACTGTCAAAGACACTGGAAAATTAAAGTTTAAAATATTTTAATTAATACTTGACAATGATATGATACAGAATAAAGAAGAAATACAAATCTGATGTATTCAAGGTTACATTTGATTTTAAATAAAACCTTATCTGGTTAATTAATTTTATTAGTTGATTTGTAAAATTTAGAGTAAAAACTTTTATTTATTGTGTAATGATTTGTTTTTTTATCATTCAAATATTAAATTGTGGGCCTTTGCTTTTTTTATGCCTCGCCTGATACTTTTCGCAGATGTTTTGAGAGCTCCTTGGAGACAATGGCTTTCGCAGTAGGATGCAATCAAGAAAGCTGCAAGGAACTCCTACAGGGACAGCTATTCTTTACTTAAGGCTTGTAAACCCCTAGCTTATATTTATTTATTTTATCTTAATCACAATCACTTTCATTGCTTGCAGGTGTTTGCTATTTACCTTTTAACATGATTTTGATTGTGATTGGTTAAGTTTGAACACAGCTACAACCCTATTACGAAAGAGTGTGCACATTTATGCAACCAGGGAATTGTTGTTGTTTTTTTACTTATTTTTCCTAAAAAAAATAGTTTTTCACAGAAATTTTTTGGTCCCAAGATGGAAAAAGATCTGACATAGTTTATCTTGATTTCAGGCTTTACATCACAAACACCTGCAAAATTAATTAGGGTGTGTTGACTGTTTATATTCACATCATACGGTGTGTTGTCACTTTGCTCTTTGAACACTGATTATTAGATATGTACTTGTATACTATAATTGCTTGCAACCTTGCTGTTTTTTTGAAGTTCGTTCAGAAAAGTTTTGAAATTAAAAATAATTTTGGTATCCACAGATGTATTTCTTTGGTTTGCAGTGGAATAAAATATAAAAAACAACATCAGTAAATAGATTGTAGCTTATTAAGGACCGATCGGAAACTGACCGGCTCCTAGACTTTCGGTCTTCATGGTCTGGCTGCGAGTGCAGTCGCCCTGGCATTGCGCCCCTGCTACCTCCTCCGCCCCCCATTGGGTACTCACCTGCTGTTTTACCACTCCAGGATTCAGCTTACTGCACGTCCGAGCCATTCGGTGCCTTCTGTACACGCCTGCTTCACCTAATGTCGCTGAGAATGCTAGAGGCCTTCTTCCTCCTGGCAGCCCCAGTTTCCAGTGACAGCCGCGCCGGGGAACATCTACATCTGGCTCCCATTCCCGTTCAGCAACCTCGTGACCCTCAAGGACTACAATCCCTCCACCGTCCCCATTACCACTGTCTCTGACCTCCACAACTACAGGAACTTCTGGAGGGACACACTATCACCGCACTCCCTCATTTCATTAGTTTTGGGTGAGCCACACTCGTCACAATTTAATAATTCTGCTCTCTTCCCCCTCAAAACACCTTTCTAATGGTGTGATCTCTATCCCTCAAATCTGCACCAGCACTAAAATCAGGGAGGCCTGCACTTTTTCGGTTGGCGGCCATCAAACTCTGCATGCAACCGCATCCCAGATTATTGACTCTTTTTTTGCAATGAAACTCACACTGCACATACACAGGGGTCAGCCACAATCCCTAATTGTTACCCTCCACCTGTCCCACAAATTTGTAGAGGTCAACGCAGAGAGGCTCTTCTGCCACATTCCTCAGACATAATATTGGTGAGTTTTGAGCAGTTTGTGCACCTCTCTTACTACAGTTCCTTATACTCACAGGTACCCATTGAGGGACTTACTTCTGCCACACTCTCCCGTTATTACACCTGCAGTTGTGGGCAGAGTGGGCACCCCGCCAACCTCTGTAACTTACTCTGGTGCACCATATCACTGACTGGCCTTTAATCACTACATCTAATGGGAACTGTATTGACCCTTACGGCTTAATAGCAACTCATGTTTCAAATGGCCTCTCCCTATTCAGTCTCCATGTCTCACAAACAAAAGAAACAAACCCAGAAGCCCAGCATGTTTTCTAGAAGCAGCGAGGTGGTTTTTCCGTCCACCTTAGCCCCAGCATCTTCGGGCTGTGACTCCGACATGGATTTTCCGGAACCTTCTATGGCTGAAGTGATGAAACAAGTAAAGACTACTATGCAAACAGAATTTTGGCCTAGTTTATGGAGTTACGCACCGAAATCGCTGATCTGGGCTCACGCACCGATTCCTTGGAAAAAACAACCGTCAAACTATGTACCTTTCAGACTCAAACTGACCAGGAGCTGACGACCCTTTGCACTGATCTTGACACTCTCAAGGATCAATTTTAGAACCAAGAAAATCGCTCCCGCCGCAATAACATCAGACTCAAAAATGTTCCCGAGACAATTTTTTGCGGAGGACTTATCCTCCTATTTACAAGGTCTGTTCTCCACTCTGGTTTCCGATTTACTATCCTTGGACCTCAGACTAGACAGTGCACATTGAGCTCTCCGACCTAAACCTCAATCATCTCAGCCTCCTCAAGATGTCATAGTAAGTCTACATTACTACTCCGCAAAAGAGAAGATCCTCCGTGCCGCTAGAGAACTCCACTACTTTTACAGGACCTTTCTCCTATCACTCTAACGAAATGTCGAGATCTATATGATATAACCCAACAACTGCGATCTTCTGACATTCGCTATCGATGGGGTTTCCCATTCAAACTTACCTTCTTCTATGACAATAATACTCACTCAATCAAGACCCCTACACAAGGTCGAGAACTATTACGTACCCTGAAGCTCACTGACCTTCCCGGTTCCATGCTCTTTCTCATCTTCAGCAGCCCGAAAATGACCTCTGCAATCTGAATGGTCTACTTCATAAATAAAACAATGCTAAACATTCTCATCTCAGGTGCCTTATGCAAATTGAAATTTTTTTTAATTCTCACCAGTAATATAGTATTTTTTTATTGATAGCATTTGAACATTTCACAATGATTTCCTCACGTTTTTGTCGCTATTTAAGATGATGCCCGGAATCATTGCTCCTTTATACTCTTGACTAATTTCCCATCGAACCTTACGCTCGCTTCCCCAAGGTCTCGAATGACATGATGACAACTCAAATTTGTTTTCTTATTTATACCCAGTAATACAGTTGTACTTACTGTTGTTTGTTTATGTCATATACACTAGATTCTTAATAACATATTGTTATTAATTGAGTTTCAAAACCTGGGAACCTTGGCTCATAGACCGTTTTACACCATTTGTTTTTCACTCTTAAGGGATCATGGGGACACCCGGGGGTCTTAACTTAGTGATTAATTCTATCATTATTAACCTAGAACTGGCAGAAAAACAAATGGCAGCGCTGGTGTGTTGAATATCAGATTTATTAAAACATATAAAAATCAATATGATACTATAAAATAAACCATATATTGTAATAAACCCGTAGATAGAGCCTGGGTATATGAGCACCGTAACTAGTATAAGTGCTTTCAAAATGGTTTTACCGATACCATAGAGAAATATGTGGTTGAAATGCGGTTCCAAACAATAGACCATCAGATGTAAATGATTTAGAACATAGACCACAAATTGTTCCAATGATAATAATCATATAGGGGTTAAACGCCTCCTCGATGGAACATGATGATAATAATCATATAGGGGTTAATCACCTCCTCAATGGAACAAACAGCAGGTGCGTGTATTTGTTTGCAGACAGAATCCAATGAAGCTTGAATGCTCCTAGCACGTATAGTGCAAAAAAAGGAAAAGTCTTATACTCCGCAAATATGAATCACGATACCTTTACTGGAACCAGTAACTTCTCCCAGGTACTCGTATGGAAAGTCCTCCTCAGACGCTGTATCAGAAAACTCTGATGAAACCACCCATTCTGGAGGTGGAGAAACGCTTCAGAAAGACGTAGAAGGGCTGTGCAATACACTTGGATATACTTGCTGCCGATTAGATCCTCCGTTCATATACGCTGATGGTTGTCAATGCAGTGACTGGATTTATAGGGTATACCCTTTTTCCACGGCCATGGTAGTTTTCTGATTACAGCATCTGAGGAGGACTTTCCAATTTGTGCTCTATGTTCTAAATCATTTACATCTGATGGTCTATTGTTTGGAACCGCATTTCAACCACATATTTCTCTATGGTATCGGTAAAACCATTTTGAGAGCACTTATACTAGTTACGGTGCTCATATATCCAGGCTCTATCTACGGGTTTATTACAATATATGGTTTATTTTATGTTATCATATTGATTTTATATGTTTTAATAAATCTGATATTCAACACACCAGTGCTGCCATTTGTTTTTCTGTTAATAGTGGCTGGCTGCAAGTGTGTATATCAGTTATATTTATATCTTGCTTTTACAACTTAAACAAGTATTATATTAGAGCTTGATACAACCAGCGCTGAGTTCCTTTCATTATTAACCTAGACTCCATTTGAGTCCCCTCTAGGCCCAGTGACACCTCGCTCATGTTTAAAGCTTGACAACTTTCTATGTTTTTTTTTAAATGCTTCTCTTTGTTATGATTGGAATGTTTTCCTTTTCTCTATTATTACCATGCACTTTCATATTTTCTTTTTTACACTTTCTTGTTCTGCTCCCACAATTTCATATTGGTCACTTGACCCATCCATTGCTGGCCCCAACTTTAACAGACCCATTTTATACCTATTATTTCAAGCTTGGACTTGTTTCCCTCCGGGGAGACGGGTCTCTATTCCTTTCCTTCCTGTCTCCACCTCTCCCCCAGTCACTAGCCATCTTACTCACCTCAAGTATTCAGACCCTCCATAATCCTCAAAATTATTTCCCTCAACGTTAACAGACTAAATTAGCCCACTAAACGCAAAATGGCCTTTCAACATTTTAAACGCCTCAAGGCAGAACTCATTTTCCAACAGGAAACACATTTTAAGGTCCCCTATACACAACTAACCTGTAAGACATATCCACACATTTAATATGCATCCTCAGATAATAAACAAAGAGGTACAGCCATTCTTATCCACCATAATCTCTCCTTCACTTTAGAATCTTTTTTCGCCTACCCTTTAGGTAGATATCTGATTTTGGTGGGGTCTCTCGGCCTTGCCAAATTTAATTTGGTATTGCTATATGCTCCCAATGTGGGACAGGATGTTTTCTTTCCCCATTTTTTTTATCAACTTGCTTCCCTAGTCCGAGGCCAAATTATAATTGGTAGTGATTTTAATATTACATTGGACCCCGAGGTGGACCGTTCCTCCGTGTCCCCCTTCCATGCCTCCTCTGACCGCGAACCCAAGACTTTGACATACCTTCTCAAATTTAACATTCTTTACGACGCCTGGCATCTCTCTTATCCCTCTGACAGACAATATTCACACCCTTCACACCCGCATTGACTTAATCCTCATTTACCGCTTGACCACCCAACAGCTAGTTAACTCGTGATATCTTACCAGTTACCTGGTCTGATCATGCCTTGGTATTCCTTGAAATCTTTCTCCCTTGCTCCTCTACTCCAAAATGGTGCGTAGACGACTCCCTCCTATTGAAGCAGGTATCATCTATCTCTAACGGTATCAAGGAATTTATCTCCTTAAATTCCTCCACAGATGTCTCCCCGCCATTCTCTTGGAGGCCCACAAAGCTACCATATGAGGTATGCTCATCGGCTTATCCTCCGTTAGAAGGAAGGCCAAACTGACTTGGATAGCAGAACTTGAATCTCAAATCGCATCCCTCACAGCTTTACAACATCGCTTTACACGTTTTGGCCAATTTCACCAAATCCTTTCCACAAAAGCCGCAAAAACTCTAAATTGGCTCAGTCAGAGGTTCTATGAGAGGGGTGATCGTGCAGATAGACTTCTCGCACAAAAACTAAGGGATAAATGCAGCCGAAAAGCACATCTCATCCATTAAGACTCCCTCCAGTGAGCCCACTTGCGACCCTAAATGCATAGCCGACATCTTTATAGATTTTTACTCTTTCCTCTACAACATATCGCCCCAAATTTCCAATCCTGGCCTTTTAAATTCTAAAATTAAAGACTTGACTTTCATTGCTCTACCCACGCTTTCCTCAGCACAATCCGATTATTTTAACAAACAGATTATGACTGATGAAATTGCTAGCACAATTAAAGAACTTAAAAACGTCGGCCCACGGCCCCTATGGTCTTTCAGCTATAAACTATAAAACTTTTGCAAACATCCTCATGCCCATGCTTCTTGAGCTCTTTAACTCTATATTATTAGGCTCCAAATTTAACCAAGCAACCACCCGCACATACATTGTAGTTATACCCAAGCCAGTATGAGATCCACAGTCATGTGGGAATTATAGACCTCCCTATTGAATGTGGACCTCAAATTATTCGCAAATCTTGTCACCAATCGCCTGAATAATGTCATCACCACTCTAATTCATCCGGACCAGGTGGGATTTATTCCCGGCTGCCAGACTTTGGATAACACTAGAAGAGCTATCGATTTGACCTATATTTCTAATCTATGCAACACTCCCACCCTACTCTTAGCTTAAGATGCGAAAAAGGCCTTTGACAGGGTGGGAAGGCCTTACCTGCAACAGACTCTTGCAGCATTGGGCATAGGGGGTCCCTTTCTATGGGGTGTCGCCCCTTAGCCGGATTAAGGGGGGGCACGTGCCCTGAGCCCCAGTCTCTCTGGGAGGAGAGGAGCTGCTGGATGTTTTTATTAACTATATTTTTCACCCCCGCTCACAGAACCCCCTCCCCCGGGGGAGGGGGGTGCTGCTGAGGGGGGGGGCGAGCTGGGGAGGGGGGGGGTTAAAAAAATATAGTTAATAAAAACATCATTGGCGGTTAGTGGCAGCAACAGGCAGCCAATCGTGAGGCTGCCTGTTGCTGATTGGTTTGATAATCATTGTGTTACTTTCCCCCAGGTAACGTTCTATCTGATTTTGAGTGCAAATAAAATATCAGTGTACACGAAGGAGCTGCAGGTTCCCTTCACTCTGGAAACGTATGTGGATTTTATTTACTGATAATCTATACATTGTCTTCTATTGAAAGGTGTGATAATACCAGATATTCAGGTGTTTTACAGTGTAACAGATCCAGGTTTGCTAAACGTTGACTTAAAATCTCCATGATGTTTTATTTAGTGGGAACATAGGACAGCGTTAGCTACAGTGTTTGTGCTTCAATAATAACTGACAACTTTCCCAATCGGAAGACAAATTTATCCATGCCCCAGTTCTGTCCAAACCACTTCAATTTCAGATACTGAATCATTACTTTTCCAGCAGGCCAAAAATCAGGACTGTTGGAAGGTATATATACATGTAGTGATTTTAAAGGGATGTATTTCCTTTAAAGGGACTCTTTTTTTTTTTTATTTCTTTATACTTTTTATGGAAGAGTAAGTTAGAAAATGCTACCATGCTTCTTGTTTTGTATTTTAAATATATAAAATAACAAAACATTCTGTAGGCAGACAGTTATGCATTCTCACATTGCTCACAGCCATACTAACAGTCCTTTTGATGACTTTCCTCCCTATATCCTCCTTCCTCCATCTGTGGCCTAGGTACAATATATTTGGGCTGTTAAATGGTATATTAGTACAGTGCAGTGTTATAATATGTGATGTACTGGGTTGCATCTATGTTGTATCTCTCCAATGAACCTCTAAACCTTAGTGCTGCAGAGAAGACTCTTATTTCAGCCATAAGGCCTCGTCCTCATTGGTGTCAATTGTTCTACTAGCGTTTTTAGCGTTAGTAGCAATGCATGTAAATGAGTAAATCATACTTGCCTACACTCAGTAGACGACATCCGGGAGAGGGGCGTGACTAAAGGGCGGGATGGGGCGGGTGCATTGAATCAAGTCATTTTGGCCCCATCCCCATGAGTAAAAAGAAATTGAATCGCGTCATTTTCACAAGGGAATTCAGGGATATTGGAGTGTCAGACTAGATTATTGCTGAATATTGGGATTATTGATTATATAGAAAATGCCATATGTAGCTATGTATGTATGTATGTATGTATGTATGTATGTGTGTGTGGTTTTTGACATGGGGGCTTGTGGCAGTCTGTGTGAGGGAAGCAGGGGGCTTGTGGCAGTCTAACGTGTGTGAGGTCAGCAGGGGGTTTGTGGCAGTCTAACGTGTGTGAGGGCGGCAGGGGGCTTGTGGCAGTCTAATGTGTGTGAGGGCGGCAGGGGGCTTGTGGTAGTCTAACGTGTGTGAGGGCAGCAGGGGGCTTGAGGCAGTATAATGTGTGAGGGCACAGGGGGCTTGTGGCAATGTACTGTGTGTGAGGGCACAAGCGGCTTGTGGCAATGTAATGTGTGAGGTAGGTAGTGGATAATTAATGGGTGTTATTTTGTTTGTGGGGTGATGGTGGGGCAATTTAATTTAATAGTGGGGTTGGTGCAGACTTATCAATGTAGGGTGAGATGATTAATTTAATGTTGGGGTGGTTTGGGCGCTATTAATTAAATGTGTGGCAGAGTTTTGGAAAAAGGATTGCTATTTCTTAAAAGTGAATGCAAGTTATTTAATGTATGGTAGGAAATTGGTTTATTTAATAAATGTGATTACTATTAATTTAATGTTGGGGTTGTTTGGGGGCAATTGGTCTTTTTTTAAAGATGAATCAAATTATTTTACAGTCAGGCTGGTTACAGGAAAGGGGCACTATAATAAAACATGAATTGTTTTGATTTAATGTCAGACTGTATAGAGGCAAGAAGGCCTGCTGTGTTCACTCATTGCTAATATTTCTATATGTCATGTACCTATTCTATTTCCAAACAGGGAACCAACATTCCAGTATCCAGACAAGCACAACTGAACTTAGGACCCAAGCGACAGCAACAAGTGTTGAAAGCGGGAAGAACAGGTAGGAGAGAGCAGGACATTCTGCCAACTGTCCTGATTCTGGTGGGGCAGTCCTGAGTTTGGGGACTGACCCACTCAGTCAGGACTTTGTCCCAACTACAGGGGCAGTTGGGAGGTATGTCCCACTTCACACTGCTCTACTCATGAAGGGGGAGCTGCCTGCACCTAACAGTAGTGCACACAGTATTGTCTGTGTATTTGTCTAAAATTACAGCCATAGTACACTTCAGGGGCCCCCCTGTCTAAAGTGCCCCGGGTCCCCCAAAGCCTTAATCCAGCTCTGGTGTCGCCTCTCTATATTATAATCCCACTGCCTCCGTTAAAGCCAAAGGTTTCCAATCTCCCCCTTCGCAATACATATTGGCACTCGCCAGGGTTTCTCCCTCTCCCTACTTATATTTGCACCACTTTATATAAAAGAGTGGAAGTAGCACGTATGTAGTATGCTTCAAAAAGACCTATGTTTATCGGGTCGAAACTCGTTGGCAGGCGAGTGACTGATTAGAAAACCATGGTCTCATACACATTACCAACTGTGCAACAGGAAATCTGCGTGAATCTACATGCTTAACACTATTATCCTATGGGACTTTAGTAAGCGGCCTCGCCACTCCTACATGCTGTCACGAGCCGCGGCGGTACTCACAGCCGCCGCGGCTCGCTTCCAGCGCCCTCTGGCGTCCCGGCCGCCAAGGCAACAGTCAGACGCCTCTTGCTCAGCGCCACATCCCGGCAATGTGGGAGTCCAGCCTGTGGCTAATTTAGTTAAGTATACTGCAGCTGTGTATGTTTCAGGGACAAGCCCTGATTGGTTGCTCTGGGTATAAGAGGCAGGGAGGGCTTAGCCTCCCTGCCGGTTATAGCGCTCTGTTACCAGTTCTGCTGACCTGCTCTGCTCCTTGTTCCTGTCCTTTGGATATTCTGTTGGATTGCCAGTGTATGACTCCTTACCTGGATTTGGACCCTGCTTGTGTTTCTTGTGACCCCGACCTCTGGCGTGTTTATCGACTTTCCTGTTTGCTCGTGACCCTTGACCTCGGCTTGTTTATTGGATTCGCTGTCTGCTGTTGGCCCTCGACCCTTGCCTGGACTTCACTTCGCTTTCCTGGGTTCTCCCCAGCCGGTACGCACTTCACGACCCTCTGCTAGTCTGCGGCCAAGTCTGTCCCCACCACTAGGGGCTCCAGTGAACACCAGACTGGCAGAGCAGACTCCGGTTTGTGTTGTGCCGGCTAGAGGGGTTCCTAACATTATAACCAGACGAAAACAGACGTTCCGGAGATGAAGTTGGGATGGATGAAAGCGGAACCAAATTGTCTCCTTTTCAAGCCCTAGCGGGTCATGTTGAGACCCTGTACCAAATGGTCCGGGGATTGTCGCAGCATTTGTCCGCTCAGGAGGAGGACTCCCGGACTACACTAGCCATTTCCGGTCCCGTTGATGAACCCAAGTTAAATTTGCCGGACCGGTTCTCCGGAAATAGAGCCCTGTTCTGGAACTTTAAGGAAAGCTGCAAACTCTACTTTTGGCTGAAACCTCGATCTTCTGGTTCAGAACAGCAGAGAGTTGGAATTGTCATCTCCCTCCTGCAGGGTGACCCCCAGTCTTGGGCTTTCACCCTGCCGCAGTCTAGTCCTTTCTTGCAATCTTTGGAAGCTTTCTTTAACGCACTGGATCTCCTCTACGATGACCCAGATAGAGTTGCCTCCGCTGAGGCTCATCTACGGGCCTTAAAGCAAGGCCGGCGTTCGGCAGAAGAATACTGCGCTGAATTCCGCAGATGGTCACCTGACAGTGAGTGGATTGATCCGGCGTTACGCAGCCAGTTTCGCCTAGGACTGTCAGAGCAGATTAAAGATTCACTGGTGCAGTATCCTTCCCCCACCTCATTGGAGAGCCTGATGTAACTCGCCATTAAAATTGACAGGAGAATCAAGGAGAGGAGGACAGAGAAAGAGGCATTTTCCTTTTCGTCTGCATTTATTCCAGTTCCCACGGACCTTGAGGAGCCTATGCAGTCAGGGGCGTATCGCCTCTCTCCTGAGGAAAGAGACAAGAGACGTTCACAAGGCTTATGTCTATATTGTGGTAATAAACTTGTCCTCACAAACCTGAAAAAGGAGCATATCTGGGGAAGGTCCACCTGGGTCTGCAAGTTGTTTCCCAAAAGAATGCTGTCCTGATTCCCGCACAAGTCACTTTCCGTGCCAGTTCCGTGGCCCTGTCGGCCTTCACTGATAGTGGAGCTGCAGCCAATTTCCTAGACATCGGGTTTGCCCGCTCGGCGGGAATTCCGACCGTGAAGCTCAAATCTGCCATTACTGTATGTGGTTTAGATGGGAGTCCATTGCCTGGTGGCAAGATTACCTGGGAGATCCCGCTACTGCAATTGAACATTGGAGCTCTCCAATCAGAGTCTATGATCTTCTTCCTTATCGACTGTCCGTCGGTTCCATTGATCCTTGGCCATCCTTGGCTTTCCCGTCATAACCCTGTCGTGGATTGGGTGAAAGGAGAAATTATCCAGTGGAGCTCTTATTGTACACAGTCTTGTATAACTATGCCTTTGCAAATTATTCAGTCAATTCCTGAGAAGCTTCCCTCCCAATATCATGAGTTCTGGGATGTGTTTTCTAAAAAGTCTGCTGACACCTTACCACCTCATTGTGACTTTGACTGTGCTATTGAGCTTATTCCTGGTTCTAAGTTGCCCAAGGGACGCTTGTACTCCCTCTCTGGTCCAGAGACCAAATCCATGCAGGAATATATTGATGAGAATTTGAAGAAAGGCTTCATCAGGCCATCTAAATCTCCAGTGGGAGCTGGATGCTTTTTTTGTATCCAAAAAAGACGGAGGACTAAGACCCTGTATTGACTACCGAGGATTGAATCTCATTACAGTTAAGAACACTTATCCCCTTCCTCTCATCTCCGTATTATTCGATCAATTAAGAGGTGCTACAGTCTTCACCAAAATCGATCTTCGTGGTGCATATAACCTCATCCGTATCAAAGAAGGAGATGGCATTCAATATGCATTCTGGCCACTACGAGTATCTGGTCATGCCGTTTGGTCTTAGCAATGCGCCTGCGGTGTTCCAAGATCTGATTAATGAAGTGCTACGGGAGATCCTTGATCATTTCATGGTCGTCTATATAGACGATATCCTCATATATTCTAAATCATTATTTGTACATCGGGGTCACATCAGACAAGTTCTACAGAAATTACGAGAACACCACCTCTACGCTAAATTAGAAAAATGTGAGTTTGATGTGCAGAAGGTATCCTTCCTGGGTTATGTAATCTCTTCTGAGGGATTCTCCATGGATCCAACCAAGGTCCAAGCTATCCTGGACTGGGTACAACCGAATAATCTCAAGGCGGTAAGGAGGTTCCTGGGCTTTGACAATTATTATAGAAGATTCATTTGCGGCTTTGCTGATATTGTGGCTCCTATTGTCACCTTGACTCGCAAAGCAATGGATCCAACTAACTGGTCACCCTAGGAGGTAACCGCATTTGAGACCTTAAAGAAAGCATTTGTATCCGCTCAGGTCCTTAGACACCCAGATCCCGAAGTACTGTTTGTTCTTGTAGTTGATGCCTCCGACATTGGTGCTGGTGCCATCTTATCTCCAAAGGATCGCCATACCCGCCGCCTACACCTATGTGCCTACTTTTTCCGTCAGTTCTCTTCAGCAGAAGCCAATTATGATGTGGGTATCCGGTAGCTATTGGCAATCAAATGGGCCTTTGAGGAGTGGCGACATTGCTGGAAGGCGCTACACATCTGGTCTCTGTTATAACTGATCACAAGAATTTACAATACATACAGTCGGCCAAACGCCTGAACCCCAGACAGGCCCGTTGGTCGCTATTCTTTACCCGTTTCAACTTTGTGATCACCTACCATCCAGATTCTAAAACTTCTTCTTGGCGCACCATGTTTCAGTTACTAGTCCTGAGCCTATTGTTCCCTCTTCCATGATCCATGCTGAGCTAACCCAAGACCTGTGCATCACACTGCAAAGGTTTCAAAAATTAGCTCCTGACAATACTCCGGAGGGATGTTTTTTCATTCCAGTTCATTTAAGGAAGGCGGTGCTTGCAGAAGCACATGATAGTAAGACTGCTGGACATCCTGGAATACAGAAGTCTTTGGAGATCCTCTCCCGTACTGTCTGGTGGCCATCATTGTCTGCTGATGTCAAGAGTTATGTCCTCTCTTGTGAGGGTTGTGCCAGGAGTAAAGTCCCCAGGAGTCATCCTGTAGGCCAGTTGCTTCCATTGCCCATTCCCGCAAAACCCTGGACACACTTGTCTATGGACTTCATAGTCGATCTGCCACTCTCTGCAGGACACAACACCATCTGGGTGGTGTTGACTGCTTCAGAAAGGTGTCACACTTCATAAAACTACCCAGGCTCCCTGGTGCTCGAGATCTGGCCATTTTGTTCATCCAGCATATATTCCGGCTCCATGAACTTCCTTCTGACATTGTTTCTGATCGTGGTTCCCAATTCATAGCACAATTCTGGAAATCTTTTTGTACCCTCTCGTCTGCATACGATCTTCAGTCGAATGGGCAAACTGAAAGGGTTAACCAGTCCTTAGAACAATTCTTACGATGTTACACTTCGAAATTTCATGATAACTGGTACTCCTTGTTACCCTGGGCAAATTTTTGCTTATAATAATTCATGTCACTCATCTACCCAAACTTCTCTATTTTACTGCAATTTTGGTTTTTCACCCCAGATCTAATTCCTTGTACTCTCTCAAGTCCGCTGGTATTCCGGAGATTTGTTCCACAGCCAGGGATCTCAAAGTCATCTGGAAAAAAGTGCAGTCATTATTGAGAAAAGCCTCATTTTTTGCAAAAATTTTTTCGGACCGCCACCATACCACCTGCTCCTTCAAAGTGGGCCAGAAAGTGTGGCTGTCTACACGTAATATTAGGCTCAGACAGCCTTGCAAAAAACTGGGGCCTAAATTCATCGGTCCTTTCCTCATTATCAAGAAGATTAATTCTGTAGCCTTCAGATTGAGCACGAACAAATACATCATTCATAAGATCCTCGATTCTAAGATAGTGCAGGTGCCAGTGCACTTCCTAGTTCAATGGAGAAATCGTGGTTTAGAAGAGCGGTCCTGGATTCCGCGAAGACGGCTTCATGCTTCCAAACATTTGAAGGAATTCTTCCAAAAATTTCCTAGGAAACCTGGGTGTTGGGGTTCCTTAACCACTTCTCAGGAGGGGGGGGGGGTACTGTCACGAGCAAGGCAACGGTCAGATGCCTCTTGCTCAGCACCTCATCCCGGCAATGTGGGAGGCCGGGCGCGCGCGCGCACAGTTCCCTCCAGCTAACTAGTCCAGCCTGTGGCTAATTTAGTTAAGTATACTGCCGCTGTGTATGTTTCAGGGACAAGTCCTGATAGGTTGCTCTGGGTATAAGAGGCATGGAGGGCTTATCCTCCCTGCCGGTTATAGCGCTCTGTTGCCAGTTCTGCTGACCTGCTCTGCTCCTTGTTCCTATCCTTTGGATATTCTGTTGGATTGCCCGTGTATGACCCCTTACCTGGATTTGGACCCTGCCTGTGTTTCTTGTGACCCCGACCTCTGGCGTGTTTACCGACTTTCCTGTTTGCTCATGACCCTTGACCTCGGCTTGTTTATTGGATTCGCTGTCTGCTGTTGGCCCTCGACCCTTGCCTGGACTTCACTTCGCTTTCCTGGGTTCTCCCCAGCCGGTACGCACTTCACGACCCTCTGCTAGTCTGCGGCCAAGTCTGTCCCCAACACTAGGGGCTCCAGTAAACACCAGACTGGCATAGCAGACTCCAGGTTTTGTTGTACCGGCTAGAGGGGTTCCTAACACATGCGTGCTGTTATTTTTAGTTTTTGCTTTTAGATAGATTGTTTGGATTGTTTTTAATATACGTTTATATATTTTTCAATAAAAGATAAAGCACTTGTTCCCGCTTGTTTCCTCCCTTTGTTTACTCCTTCTGAATATCTGTACCATTGAGAAGAGGGACTTCGAGGAAAGCCATAAGAAGATTTTTGGTGCTTTTATATTCATACCACTCTTGAATTTAGATTTGTGTAAGTGCATTTCTAAGAGGGTTTCTAAATGGTTACCCAAAGAGAATCCCTCATTATTCCTCACATTTGAAATCACTTTGCTATTTTTCTCTTGGGGTATCAGTGGTCTTGAACCTAGAGATTTCACCATTGGGGATCCTATGGTGGAAGGAGTGTTCACATAGAGTGCACATATATGATATTTGTAATATAGCAATATTGTTGTCTTCTTTTATATTTGAGGATATCGGCTAGTGTCATTCTTATATCACTACAACTTATCATTTAAAAATAACAAGTGGATCCTTGAAAAATTATTTGAACTGGACTTGAAGATTTAAAGGCACAGTACTTTGTTGGACGATTATATCTATGACTATTCTTGGTAATTGAATGCTTCATCTGATCTTTTATATATATATATATATATATACATATATATATATATATATATATATATATATATATAAATATATATATATTGTGGCAAGAGCCCGCTACTGCTGAAGCACACGCAAACAACTTCTTCCTTTTTATGTAGTTTTATTGTCAGGATGGTAAATGTTTTGACACCGTACAGATTTCACAGCAATACTTGGAGACCCTAAACGCTAGCTAGACATAGCTCAGCTTTCTCAAGACCAGCCAGCTTACCCAGCGTTGATCTCAGTGCACAAATGATATAAACAAGCTTTTATACCTGATACTCCTCCCCTAGCCTTAGCTTGATGGACAGGTGACACACCCACCTTCTCTTTAAAAGGAAACGCCCATCACTGGCTCTGTGTCACGGGCACTAGGAGTCTTTACCCAGGGATCACCAGATGGTAGGCTTACCAGAGCAATGTAGATGGTAATAGGGTACTCTGGTAGCTGGGTGATCACGGAACATGAAATGATGGCCGATGAGATGCTCAGGAAAGTCTATGACTAGCAACACTGGTAATAATGAGGTAATGATACACAAGGAACTGTATGGACAAGGACACGTGAAGGTAGTCAGTGGTCTGCGATAGCAAGTTGTACCACTGCTATAGTGAGGAGGAATGTCCAACAGAAACAAGGAGGTGATGAGAGTCAGCGGTCTGCGGGTAGCAAGTTGTACCGCTGTCTGAGTGAAGGAATGGAATCCAAGTGGAGGTATCCAGGTAGTCAGTGGTCTGCGGTAGCAAGTTGTACCACTGCTATGTGAGAGGATAATGGAACAGGTGATACCGGAAACAAGGATCAGTGGTCTGACATCAGCAAGTTGTACCACTGAATATATATGTGAGGAGGTGCACGGGGGAAGACTGCAACACAGGATATACACAGGCACCTTATACACGATCCACAGTAATATGCACAATATAGATATATATATATGTAAATGACTGATCAGGTCTGCAATCTAGAAAGTCTCTTGAAGTAGTCCAGCACAATGATAACACAGTCAATGATGGCAATAGACTCAGCGGATAGCAGACTCCAGAGAGAACCAAACACAGTCCAGCAAGATATGCAATACACAGCACAGTCAATGAGAAGTATGCATACCGTGGTTCAGCAGTAGCAGTCAGATGGGATTGCAGCGGTACCTGAGCGGCTGGAGGCCGACTGGATAGGAAGTCCCTGGATAGGTGAAGCAGCGGTCTAGCAGGTGCAGCGCACAGGTGAGTAGACCGACAGGGACACGAACCCACAGGAGTCAGCAACACGTGGAACTGGACTCATAGGAAACCCAGGAGAATGGAGATGATCCAGCAGAGGGTAGCAGAAGAGATACAAATCCAATGCTGACAGGAGGGTAGAGACCAGTGGAACACGTGAAGGCGTGGAGAGTGGATCAGCAGGAGATGGACGATAGCGCTGACCACAGTGGCAGGACTCAGCGGCACACGGAGGTAACCAGTAGCAACCACAGGAACCAACAGCGATGGGAAACAGGAGTGCAGCGCAGGGCAGGAGCTGTAGATCACGAAGTGTAGCAGATGGTAATGAAAGCGGCAGTCTCGAGGAAGTCACAGCAAAGATGAGATGAGACTATAGTGCACAGAGGCAGCGGATAGTAATCAGCTGGCAGTCACGATGTTGAACACAGGCGAGTTGCAAGCAGGAGACTGTAGTGCACAGAGGCAGCGGATAGTAATCAGCTGGCAGTCACGATGTTGAACACAGGCGAGTTGCAAGCAGGAGACTGTAGTGCACAGAGGCAGCGGATAGTAGTCAGCTGGCAGTCACGATGTTGAACACAGGCGAGTTGCAAACAGGAGACTGTAGTGCACGGAGGCAGCAGATAGAAATCAGCAAACAGACTTGATGAGAAGCAGGTGAGTGAGGTAAAAGCTGGAGTGCACGGAGGCAGCGGATAGCAATGAGCAAACAGTCACATAGATATAAAATAACGTTGAAGTGGTGTAGAAGACTGTAGTGCACGGAGGCAGCGGATAGGAATCAGCAAACAGTCATGATGATACAGTTGATGGTGGAAGTGGAATGGAACCACAGTAGTAGAAGTGGTTTGGAAACCACAGGAATCAGCAGCGCTGAATACACGAGGAATACAGGAACACCTTCAGAGACTCATGAGGAATGAGACTCCAAGATCAGGCAACGTGGTAGTGACCACAGGTGCTTAATATAGGGAGGTTGCCTGATCTGCCAATTAAGTTAAAGGGGTATACACTGAAGTATAGAAAAGGGCTGCGCATGCGCAGACCCTCAGGATGGTGGACGGCCACGGTTCCTAAATGTCCGGGAAGAGGCACTCACGGTCCGGTGAGTGACAGTACCCCCCCTTTTAAAGGTGGGCACAGAACGCCTGGAACCGGGCTTGTCCGGATTTTTGGAGTAAAACTTCTTCAAAAGGGCAGGAGCATTAAGATCTTCAGCTTTGATCCAAGAGCGCTCCTCAGGACCAAAGCCCTTCCAATGAACGAGGAAGTGGAGGACTCCTCGCGAAATTTTTGCATCTAGTACCTCGGTAATCTCAAAATCCTCCTCCTGATGGACTTGAACTGGCTGCGGAGCTGAGGGTGGAGTTGAAAAACGGTTGATAATAAGAGGTTTGAGCAAAGATACATGGAAGGCATTAGAAATCCGAAGACTCTTAGGAAGAAGGAGTTTCACACATACTGGATTGATAACTTGAATGATCCTATATGGACCAATAAAACGAGGGGCGAATTTCATGGATGGAACCTTCAAACGAATATTTTTTGTGGATAACCAGACACGATCTCCAATTTTTAGTGGTGGAATAGCCCGCCTCTTCTTATCAGCGAAAGATTTATATTTGACAGATGTCTTCTTTAAACAGGTTCTGACCTGAGACCAGATATTTTTAAAAGTCTGACAAACAGTTTCCACCGCAGGAACTTGGGTGGGCGGGAGGGCAGGAAATTCCGGAAAAGACGGATGGTGACCGTAGACCACAAAGAATGGAGTTTTGGATGATGACTCATGGTACATGTTGTTATGGGCGAACTCAGCCCAAGGGAGTAACTCTACCCAGTTGTCTTGATTGGCTGATGAAAATATCCTTATAAAAGTCTCAAGATCTTGATTGACACGTTCGGTTTGTCCATTGGATTGTGGATGGTAAGAAGATGAGAGTGCTAATCGTATGCCCAAGGTTTTACAAAGGGCTCGCCAGAATCTGGACACGAATTGTACTCCTCTATCAGACACAATTTCAGATGGACATCCATGGATACGGAAGATCTCTTTAATGAAATGTTCAGCCAGAATAGACGAGGAAGGCAAACCAGACAGAGGGATGAAATGAGCCATCTTCGAAAATCTGTCCACTACCACCCAAATAGTGTTATGGTTCTTACTAGGTGGTAAGTCAGTAACGAAATCCATACTAATATGGGTCCATGGTTTGGACGGAATGGGTAGTGGTCGCAGCAACCCTGCTGGGGTTCTGCGGGAGGATTTGAATTGCGAACATAATTCACAGGAAGCAATGAACTCTTTGACGTCTCTCCTCATTGAAGGCCACCAGTAACTTCGAGAGAGGATCTCAAAAGTCTTGTGTTCACCGGCGTGTCCAGAAAAACGAGAGGCATGGAACCACGAAAGGATTTTCCTCCTTAGAGTAGGAGGCACGAGGGTCTTCCCAAATGGTAGCGTTTTGGTGGATGAAGCAGCCAGTGAGATACATTTGGGGTCTAGAATGGTATGGTTGGAAACCTCTTCAATATCAGAGGACGTAACAAAGGCTCTAGATAAGGCATCAGCTTTTTTGTTCTTGGCAGCTGGTTTGAAGGTAATTATTAATTCAAAACGGGAAAAGAAAAGAGACCATCTTGCTTGACGAGGGTTCAAGCATTGGGCAGACTGGAGATATGACAAGTTCTTATGATCCGTGAAGATCGTCACCGGATGGCGAGCTCCCTCCAACAAGTATCTCCATTCCTCTAATGCGGCTTTGATAGCCAGTAATTCCTTGTCTCCGATGGTATAATTCTTCTCTGCGGGTAGGAGACCCCGAGAATAGAAGGCACAAGGGTGGAATTTTTGCTGTTCCGAGCGTTGGGAGAGAATAGCTCCTAAGCCCACATTAGAGGCATCTACTTCTAGGAAAAAGGGGAGTGTCACATCAGGCTGACGAAGGATTGGAGCCGAAGAGAAGGACTCTTTTAATGTTTGAAAGGCTTGAATAGCCTCAGTAGACCATTGCTTAGGATTAGCCCCTTTTCGAGTCAGGGCCACAATAGGAGATGCAATGGAAGAAAAGTCTTGAATGAAGCGTCTATAGTAATTGGCAAAACCTAAAAAACGCTGGATGGCACGAAGAGTAGTTGGCTGGGGCCAATGTAGTACAGCATTTACTTTGTCAGGATCCATCTTCAGACCAACTCCGGAAACAATATACCCCAAGAATGGAATCTGGGGTAATTCGAATGAACATTTTTCTAATTTACAGAACAATGAATTTTTCCGTAGCCTGGAGAGGACTTCTGCCACATGTTGGTGGTGAGAAGGCAGGTCCTGTGAAAAAATCAATATGTCGTCCAGGTAGACGACGACACATACATATAATAAGTCCCGAAAAATCTCATTGATGAAGCCCTGAAAAACAGCGGGGGCATTACATAGCCCGAAAGGCATTACCAGATATTCGTAATGCCCGTCTCTGGTGTTAAACGCTGTCTTCCATTCGTCACCGGAACGGATTCTGATTAAATTGTAGGCACCACGAAGATCCAACTTAGTAAAAATACGGGCTCCCTTGATGCGGTCAAATAGCTCAGTGATCAACGGAATGGGATACCGATTCTTGATAGTAATGGCATTGAGTCCACGAAAATCTATACAAGGGCGTAATGATCCATCCTTCTTTTTGACAAAGAAGAACCCAGCTCCAGCGGGCGAGGTGGAAGGTCGAATGAACCCACGCTGGAGGTTCTCCCATATATATTCAGATGTAGCTTGAGTTTCAGGTAACGAGAGTGGATAGACCCGGCCCCTGGGAGGAGTCTTGCCAGGAAGAAGATCAATCGGACAATCCCAAGAACGATGAGGAGGAAGACGTTCAGACTGAGCTTTATCAAAAACATCGGTAAATGAAGCATATTGAGGAGGGAGTCCCGGTGAAATAGCTGAGATGGAAGCTTGCTGTACCTTGAGAGGAATGACTTGGGAAAGGCAATGATGGTGACATTCAGGCCCCCAAGACGTGACTTGAGGGGTGCGCCAGTCAATCTGGGGAGAGTGACACTGAAGCCATGGAAGGCCTAAGACAATCGGACTTGTCGTAACAGGAAGAATTAAAAACGATATCTCTTCATGATGCAGAGCACCAATCTGAAGGGTTACTGGAGACGTACTCTGGGTGATGAGACCGTTGATGAGACGTGATCCATCGATAGCCGTCACAGTAATGGGAGTTTTTAAGGTAATCATTGGTAGAGACCATTGATTAACTAACGATTTGGAAATAAAATTTCCTGCTGCTCCGGAATCAATCAATGCCTGTGACTCAAAGGTCTTGGTAGCAAAGGAAATAGTCTCATCAAAAGCGCAGACTTTAGATTTCATAGACGATGGAGAGGACTCCAGGGACCCTAACTTCACCTCTCCAGAACTAGTTAGGGCCTGGCATTTCCCGATCTCTTAGGGCAGGAGCTGAGGACATGAGTGGAATCAGCACAATAGATACAGAGTCTATTCTTGACTCTTCGTTTCCTCTCTTCAGAAGATAGCTTGGAACGTCCTATCTCCATGGGAATCACAGCGGGTGACACTGGACGAAATTGAGGGTTAGAGCGAAAAGGTGCTTTAGCAGAAGTCGTTTTCTCAGCCTCTCTTTCACGAAATCTCATATCAACACGATGGCATAGAGAGATCAAATCTTCAAGTGACGAAGGAAGCTCTTGGGTAGTCAGTGCATCTTTAATTTTATCGGAAAGCCCCTGCCAGAAGGCGGCAACTAGGGCTTCAGTGTTCCACTGAAGTTCAGAGGCTAAGATCCTGAATTGAATGACGTACTGGCCTACAGTATGAGATCCTTGTCGCAGACGGAGGATGCTGGAAGCAGCGGAGGTCACACGACCTGGTTCATCGAACACACTTCGGAATGTAGAAATGAATTTGGCACTATCTTGTAATATTGGATCGTTCCTCTCCCACAGAGGGGAGGCCCAAGCCAGGGCTTGTCCTGAAAACAAAGAGATAAGATAGGCCACTCTGGAACGATGGGTAGAAAAATTTTGAGGTTGGAGCTCAAAATGGACTGAACATTGGTTAAGGAAACCCCTACAAGTTTTGGGGTCTCCATCGTACTTTGACGGAGTAGGCAGGTGAAGCGTGGAAGCTATAGACACCTGGGATGGCAATGGGGAAACGGAGGAAAGCACAGGAGCTTCAGTAGTAGCTGTCACAGTCTGTCCAGATGTTCCTTGGGAGGTTAATGACTGATAACACTGAAGTAACAGCTGTTGGCGGGCATCCTGTTGCTCCACACGGCTAACCAGATGTTGCAGCATCTCTTTGGCGGTAGGTTCCACATCTGGGTCTGTCATGGCCTGATCTTACTGTCACGGGCACTAGGAGTCTTTACCCAGGGATCACCAGATGGTAGGCTTACCAGAGCAATGTAGATGGTAATAGGGTACTCTGGTAGCTGGGTGATCACGGAACATGAAATGATGGCCGATGAGATGCTCAGGAAAGTCTATGACTAGCAACACTGGTAATAATGAGGTAATGATACACAAGGAACTGTATGGACAAGGACACGTGAAGGTAGTCAGTGGTCTGCGATAGCAAGTTGTACCACTGCTATAGTGAGGAGGAATGTCCAACAGAAACAAGGAGGTGATGAGAGTCAGCGGTCTGCGGGTAGCAAGTTGTACCGCTGTCTGAGTGAAGGAATGGAATCCAAGTGGAGGTATCCAGGTAGTCAGTGGTCTGCGGTAGCAAGTTGTACCACTGCTATGTGAGAGGATAATGGAACAGGTGATACCGGAAACAAGGATCAGTGGTCTGACATCAGCAAGTTGTACCACTGAATATATATGTGAGGAGGTGCACGGGGGAAGACTGCAACACAGGATATACACAGGCACCTTATACACGATCCACAGTAATATGCACAATATAGATATATATATATGTAAATGACTGATCAGGTCTGCAATCTAGAAAGTCTCTTGAAGTAGTCCAGCACAATGATAACACAGTCAATGATGGCAATAGACTCAGCGGATAGCAGACTCCAGAGAGAACCAAACACAGTCCAGCAAGATATGCAATACACAGCACAGTCAATGAGAAGTATGCATACCGTGGTTCAGCAGTAGCAGTCAGATGGGATTGCAGCGGTACCTGAGCGGCTGGAGGCCGACTGGATAGGAAGTCCCTGGATAGGTGAAGCAGCGGTCTAGCAGGTGCAGCGCACAGGTGAGTAGACCGACAGGGACACGAACCCACAGGAGTCAGCAACACGTGGAACTGGACTCATAGGAAACCCAGGAGAATGGAGATGATCCAGCAGAGGGTAGCAGAAGAGATACAAATCCAATGCTGACAGGAGGGTAGAGACCAGTGGAACACGTGAAGGCGTGGAGAGTGGATCAGCAGGAGATGGACGATAGCGCTGACCACAGCGGCAGGACTCAGCGGCACACGGAGGTAACCAGTAGCAACCACAGGAACCAACAGCGATGGGAAACAGGAGTGCAGCGCAGGGCAGGAGCTGTAGATCACGAAGTGTAGCAGATGGTAATGAAAGCGGCAGTCTCGAGGAAGTCACAGCAAAGATGAGATGAGACTATAGTGCACAGAGGCAGCGGATAGTAATCAGCTGGCAGTCACGATGTTGAACACAGGCGAGTTGCAAGCAGGAGACTGTAGTGCACAGAGGCAGCGGATAGTAATCAGCTGGCAGTCACGATGTTGAACACAGGCGAGTTGCAAGCAGGAGACTGTAGTGCACAGAGGCAGCGGATAGTAGTCAGCTGGCAGTCACGATGTTGAACACAGGCGAGTTGCAAACAGGAGACTGTAGTGCACGGAGGCAGCGGATAGAAATCAGCAAACAGACTTGATGAGAAGCAGGTGAGTGAGGTAAAAGCTGGAGTGCACGGAGGCAGCGGATAGCAATGAGCAAACAGTCACATAGATATAAAATAACGTTGAAGTGGTGTAGAAGACTGTAGTGCACGGAGGCAGCGGATAGGAATCAGCAAACAGTCATGATGATACAGTTGATGGTGGAAGTGGAATGGAACCACAGTAGTAGAAGTGGTTTGGAAACCACAGGAATCAGCAGCGCTGAATACACGAGGAATACAGGAACACCTTCAGAGACTCATGAGGAATGAGACTCCAAGATCAGGCAACGTGGTAGTGACCACAGGTGCTTAATATAGGGAGGTTGCCTGATCTGCCAATTAAGTTAAAGGGGTATACACTGAAGTATAGAAAAGGGCTGCGCATGCGCAGACCCTCAGGATGGTGGACGGCCACGGTTCCTAAATGTCCGGGAAGAGGCACTCACGGTCCGGTGAGTGACACTCTGTAATTCAAACAGACACACCCTGTCTGTTTGCTGAGAGGAAGGATTTCAAGTCATGTAAGTTAAACCAAATTTAAACTATTGCTTTTTGAAATCCTTTTCAGTTATATTATTCATGCATGTAAGTGATCAGCGCAATATTACCATATCTACTATTGTATTTATATGTTGTGGAGGGTGTTTGGTGGAGCCCTTATTTGATATCGGTTTTGGCTGCAGACTTGTGTTGTGCGGCTAGTCACTACTTTTTACTATTTGTACGTCAAGATGTTAGATTTCATTCTGATATAGCCCCTCTGCAACTGTACCCCTTCATCACGGATATACAGACGCGCTTTCGCATCATGTCATCTTGCTTCTTCCAGTATCTCCAACATTTCCACCTGTACGACACTGTTTGTCATAAGGTTATTGATATCCATTATTTCTTTAGGATTGGTGTCATTTTGCTCTCTCCGTTCTTCCTCCAGAGGGCTCAAGTCCACCTTCTATCGCCTTATCTTGAAACCCCAATGTCCCGCAAAACACCCACACAAACTTAAATGGGAGGAGGGCATGAGAACACTTACCCCGGACGATTGGGACAAAATTCGATTGAACTTATCCAAGACCTCAATCTGCGTTAAAATTAGTGAAAACACTCATAAAATTTTCTATCGCTGGTACTTGGTTCCATACTGCCTCCACGTTATTTATCCATGGACTTCCCGACTATGCTGGCGTGTATGCGGACGTGAGGGTACCCTGTCACACCTCTGGTGACACTGTCCGAAACTAAAATAAACAGATATCTCTCCCCCCATCTCTCTCTTACTCTCTGCTCCACCGCACATTCCAAAATCTAATTAAACATATTTTTAGTGCCCCCGATGCCAAATTGCTTTTTTCTGGAAAAACCTGGACCCACCCTCTCTCCTATTTATTGTAAATCATGTATGACAAGTCTGCCACATGGAATATATCGCCAGCATTCTCCGCCATAATCCCGTTCAGTTTGGTAATGTCTGGAGCCCCTGGACTGAGTTCTACGGGTCGCTCTCCTATTAACTTACTAAGGCTTCTTTCCTCTCTGCTTCTCTTAGTTTTATGTGGTTCTGCAGGTTCTATATGATCTCACACTCCTTCTCTTGGCTAGTGACTCCCCTCCGCCCATCCTAACCTTTCCTCTCCTCTCCTCTCTCTACACTTTTCTCACATTGAGGTTACTTCTGTTTATCTTATCTATATGCCTTCGATACTCTTTGGAAACTTATTATTGTTTTGATTCACACGCTTTGTAAGTTTCCCTCCCTCTATTTTTCCCCCATAAAAATCAATAAAATGTTTATTCAAAAAAAAAAAAAACAATTTGTCAAATCAATGCCATTTTTTTATTTTACTGAATGAAAAGTATATAAAAGAACATACAGTATTAAATTCAGATTTGAAAACAAATATTCTTTACAATAATAGAGAAATAATTGTGAAGAAAAAATGCTATCGTTCATTTGAAAAGAGTGGAAAGGTGCCAATACTTTTGGCCGTGACTGTAATGGTCGATTTGTTACAGTTTAAATTGATCTCCTGCAGTAACTAGTATTTGCTGGTTCATACCTTTAGTATTATCGGCAGGTATTCTCTCATATTTAAATGGTTTGAAAAAAACAAACTCTCTTTTACAGTTTGATGCATTTTGTGCTCTGAACATAGTTGTAAAAATTCTGTCTAAAAAAAAGCACTTTCATATGTATGTTGAGTCACACATATTCCCATATACAACCAACTCCAAAACTGCAGTTTTTCTGTATTGGGCATACATCAGCCATACAAATGCGTATAAATACTCTTAAGATACCAGGGGGCTAGAGCTGAAGCTCACTAGGTAACCCTGGCACCTTACAATTCTTTAGATGACACAAGCAAAGAAAAGTGGATACAACAGTATTTTATTACAGATGCACATTACAACTGTAAAAATAAGAGTGGATACCTAAAATCACACTTAAAATAACACCCAGAGTGTCACCAACATTCCCCAAAAACTCTCAATTGCTATATAAAGAATAGCAATAGTCCTTAACCGTGCCAAGCTGTAGTTTAGCAATTTTCCAGCCAAGCTGTACATTTGCTAGTGGTCCTGATGAATTTGCTGGAACAACCGCAAGTACGCTGGGAGTACCGCGGTGCCTGGTCAAGTTGCTTATTTCCATCTGCTCATTGACTAAGTAAGAAAAGCTATTGTAGTCTATGGGAGAAAAAGTCAGGCCATGCTGTTAAATCAGTCCCCAGGCAAAGCTGTCATTCTCAAAGATTCCTATAGCAACATCCCGGCCAAGCTGTCAGCTCTGTAAATGCTAATGTTTATCCCTGGCTGAGTTGCTGCTGCACTCCTCTATGTCTTGTAGGTCCCGGCCAATGCTCGTTACCAATGTGGTAGGGACCTGCACCTCAGTCACCGTACTTAGATACACCAGGTATGACAAATCCACTATTAGCTCCTGATGGAGCAGAGTTTCTCAGTATCAAGGTGTTCTGAAGCAGATGCATATATACATGCAGGATTTGGAGCAGAAGCCACAATTGTGCTGGTAAGAGATAACAATCTCACTCCAGGCTCAGTATAAAAAAAGAACACACCTGTTCACACCCCCATTCAGGCCTTATCAAACTGTATACATTTCCCATTATGGAAATCCCACTCTCCCAGGTCAGCTGCACTGGGATTGGCCTGGATGAGTTTATAGGTTGGAGATGGGCGGGGACCTTCCCTGCTCAGTTGTTGCCTCAATATCTGTCAAAGTTCACCTAGGAACAATGGTGGTTTAAACCAGTTAATGAGACTACTGATCACAGGTAATTAAGGCAACTCCTCATTTTAACCCCATACAAACAATGGACGTTGCAGGGACTTCAGAGGCTGCTAGCTTCCTGTTTGTCTGAAGGGGATGATGCTAGGAAATAAAAAATCACCATTTTATTGTCTGATGTAAAGAAACTGTGAAGAATTTGTGTAACCCACCTCGCATTATTTAAATACCAGGTGGGATTATTCTCTGTTACATTCCAAGTAAATGAGAACCAACAACAAGTAGATCAGTACACAATTATATCCATATCCATAACAATGTAAGCGTTCATCAGTAAGTCCTCACAATCTTTTTAGCGTTTGATTGACAGATAGAGTATTGTCACCTGTCAGACTCATGCTGTCACAATTACGCCTAGCAATAGCGTAAGGATGTGCCTTCCAGTGTTAGCAGGGTTAAAAGGGTTGTTGACAGTCTCCAGTGCAGGTAGCAGGGTTCAGTGCTAAAACAGAAATTGTAATAATAGGGCTGTGAGTGTTCTTAAAAGTCTCCAGTGACATTCTACTGTGCCATATCTCATACAGACACAGGAAGGATGGCAGTGTCCTTGTCACTCTCCAGTCTCCAGTCACATTGTGCCTGTCATTTTCCAGTCTTCAGTAACATTGTTCTTGTCACTCTCCAGTCACAGTGCCCTTGGTAACACAGAAACAGGAGTAGCAGTGTTCTTGTCACTCTCCAGTCTCAATTATGATGATACCAATCCCGCTACGTCATGTGCTAAAGCCTATGTTCAAGTGCATAATGGTTTTAAGTCAGGGAAACAAAAATGTAAAAAACCTTGTACATTTTTAGAAAAAAAAATACCTCTCTAATAAAGGTGAAAGTTTACTGTAGAAAAACATAAACTTGCCAACATGCCATTCTAGCCAAAATATTAACAAACAAACCAGCATTAGATAGCTCCCTTCTCTCAGCTAGATCCCAGCACCTGCAGTCTACACTGTCACTGTCATAATCCTCACCCTTATCAGTGTGTACATCGTCCTCACACAATACTAAATTATCCCCGCCGGAATCTACCATTACAGAAGTCTCTGTACTTTGATGTAATTGCCAGTAATGGCCTTCTCTGTGGAATTTGTAGTTAATTTTACTGTCACAATTTTTGGCTAATTATTTTACACCAGACCAAATGTCAAAATGTTGTGCTGACTCATCTACATCACCACTGGGTATCTTGGGAAAGCTAAGTTTTTTCTAGCAGCAGTTGCCAAAGAACCTGAGGGAGGATGAGTCGTCGTGTCATGTACCACTTGAGCTGTGAGCTTGTTGACCAGGAGCTCATTGCATTTCTTGAGATTTTGCTCTCACAAGATCTGGGTCAGTTGAAAAGTAAGAGAAGATATTGGTCTTAAACATAGGATCATGCACAGTTGCCAAAATGTAGTGATGTTGACAACTCTCGGATCCTGGCAAAGTGAATAAAGTACTTAATCTACAAGTCTTACGTAACGGAATTGCTTAGTTTCATCTTCTCCTTTAATTTCTCTAGCTGCTCTTCCAAAATTTTAATTAGGTGAATGACTTGACACAAGCTAATAGTGTCTGAACTCACTTCACAGGTGACTACTTAGAGTGCTTTCAGCACCTTGCACAACACGAGAAAGTATTCTCCACTGCGCTGGAATAAAGTACATTCTACATGCTGTTGCAAAATGCCGAAAATGACCCAAATTATTTCAGGTCACAGGCAGCATCTCCTGCATGTCACTGTCATTTTTTAAAAAGCTCTGTACCATCAAGTTGCTTGTGTGAGCAAAACAGGGAAGGTGATTCAATTCTTCCTGCTGTATGGCTCTCACAATACTGGCAGCGTTATCACAAATGGCATATCCTCAGGACAGTCCAAGTGGAATAAGCCATGTTGCAATGACGTCCCTTAGTTTTTGCAAATAGGTTGTCAGCGGTATGCCTCTTAGTATAGCCGATGATACACAAATGTGTGATACCACTTTGTATTTGCCACATTATGTGGGGGATATTTGTGTAGCTGACTATGGCGCTAATGAGGTTGTTGATGAGGAAGATGATGAGATTAATATTGTTTTGTGTAAGTCCTGCACCAGTGGAAGCAGTTCTTCCCAGTGATAAGAACAAGGCCATTGTCATGCCTGGGCATAAGAACAAAAAATCCACCTCTCATGTGTGCAATTATTTTTACCCAATCCTGACAACATGTCACGACTCCAAGTGGTTTTATAGATCCCTTGCTTCTGTCATATAGGACTTGCCCAGGAGTGCGGAGTCTAACGGATAGGAGGTATTCACCAGGGATCCCCGCAAGGGGATATGGACTCCGCTGCTCCTATTCTGCAGGTCGCGGTCTCCTAGGCAAGGACTGACAGAGGATAGTGGAGGCAACACACAATGACACGGTGGATGAGGAGACACAGAGTAACGAGTTCAGGATTCACAGGCTTTAGCAATAGTAGTAATAAAACACTGGAGATAGTAGCAATGCTGTAAAATAGTATATTGATTGATGGCACAATGGAAATGGAAGAACATATATATATATATATATATATATATATATATATAACGGCAGATATTAAATACACGGCAATTAGGACACAAGCAGGATGCAAATAACTTTATGCCACTTCATAATTGGTAACTCTTGACAACTGCATGGGATGAGTAAGCAATAGTTCAAACATAAGATGACAAATGGAGAATGCGTGGATCCAATAATGTAACACACGGCAGATTGATGTAAATCACTGGTCAACAACAGTTCTGAGAGAATGAGAATGTAGAACTGTTGATCCGAAGATAAAGATGATTCTACATAGCAGGTGGGTTACAGGTATCACGATAATTCTCAGAATAGAACGACAATAATCGTTGAACTGATGTTCTACTAATAACAGTCCCAAAGATGTAGTTGAACAGATGAAACTTCAAACAGTTCATTACCTAGAAGTAGTAAGAACGAGGAGTATCCTAGCCGAGTATAAGACTGCAGATAACCAATATCTTCCAATAAACGTAGTAATTCAGCAAGTAGATTAAACACAAGGAAAGTCTCAATGGAACTCAGCATTGAAAATACAACAGCAGATGTGCATGCTTAACCACAGGTGCAGCAATCAACTCACAGTGAACGTTCAACATGAAGCTTGATAGCAACCGAGGAGTTCAGCCGACCAGCGTGGAACTACAGGTACCAGGTACGATATAGTAGATTGCAGAAGTCCAGCAAACAGGTAACGGCAGTGAGAGGTTCAGTAGGACAGCGTAGAACTGTAAATACCAGGTACAATGGTTGTAGATACAGAAGTCCAGCAAGCAGGTAACAGCAACAAGAGATTCAGAAGGACAGCGTAGAACTGCAAGTACCAGGTACAACGGTTGTAGATACAGAAGTCCAGCAAACAGGTATCAGCAGCGGGAGGTTCAGCAGACAACATGGAACTACAAGTACCGGGTACAATGGTTGTAGATGCAGGAGTCCAGCAAACAGGTAACAACAACAACAAGAGGTTCAGTAGTGGCAGTCAGGACCAAGGCAGACTGAGTAACACGAAGAACAGGCAATGAGCCAAGGACCATGGGTAGTTTAAGTAATACTCCAGAACCAATGAGAATCGAAAGGAAGTCCAAGCAAAGCAATCAGGAACATCTGTGCAAAGGTAGTGTCTTAGAAACAGGAATAGGTTCAATCGCAGTTCCCAGAGGCAAGTCACAGTGCCGGCACCTATATATGGGACCGGCGTGTAACACAACAGTTGACTAACCATTTGTAGCATTTGTATAGCCACACCAGCAACACCTTCCTCATCATTATCCTCACTAGTGATCGGAGTTAGACCTGCAACCAAGTTGCTAAGACTAGATAACTTCTCCCCTATCCAAGATTACTCTGAAGAATTCTTGAGCGTTAGTCCCAATGCTGCTTCTGTTGCTTGGGGGGGTGGATCTTCTACCCAGAAGTAGACCAAGAAGAAGACTACTAGTAGTTTACAACAATTGACTGTTAAACAATTCTTTGCAAGAGGAAGCAAGTATAAAAACTGTCACCCAGTTGCAAAGTGATTCACAGATGCCGTGGCGACTATGCTAGTATTAGATCAGCGTTCAATATCCACAATTAATGCAGCTAGTTTTGGACAGTTAATTGAGGTCACATTCCCTGTTTTGTTCACACAATCTACTTGGTGGTACGGAGCTTTTTGAAAAATGAAAGGGACGTGCAGGAGATGCTGTCTGTGGCCCCGAAAAATTTCTGGACATTTTCGGCATTCTGCAATAACAAGTAGGAAATTGCAGCAGCTGCAAGAACAATTTATTTTGCCCTGCCACCAACTGAAGCAAGAGGTGGTAGCAAGGTAGAATTCCACCCTGTCAATGCTTCTAAGGATGGAGGAACAGCGAAAATCCATCCACACCTACTCCACAAGCCATGATACAGGGAAAGGAGGGGGAATATATTTTAGTCCACCACAGCAGAGATCACCTGGGAAGTAAGTTCAGACACTGCTAGCTTGAGCAAAGTGATTCCCTCAATTAGACTTTGGAAAAGCACTTTTAAAAATTGAAGATGGAGATGAAACAAAGAATTATACTAAGTATGCCAGATGATGTAGTTTTATTGCTTCGTCAGGATCAAAGCGTTATCAACTTGTGAAAATTGGATCACTACATTTTGGCGACTATGCTTCATCCTAGGTGTAAGAGCTATGTTTCCCAGATCACAAGAGATGCAATGAGCTCCTGGTGAGCAAGTTGACAGCTAAAGTGGAACTTGACATAACGGCGTACTCTCCTTCAGTTTCTCAGGTTTCTGCTGCTAGGAAAAAACCATGGCACCTCTGCCGTAACGCCAACTGAACCTATTATCAATATCCAAAGATTGGTGGAGGATTATTTTAAAGAGAGCATAGAAGTAGACATGTCAGATAGTCCCTTTACATACTGGGAGGAAAAAAAAGGCAATTTGGAGACCCATGTACAAACTCGCTTTGCAATGCTTAAGCTGCCCACCCTCCAGTGTGTACTCGGAAAGAGTTTTCAGCACACCCAAGTACCTTGTTTGCGATTAACATAGGAGGCTACTTCCTAAAAATGAGGAAAAGATGATGTTCATCAAAATGAACTACAAATTCCACGAGGAAGGCCTTTACTTGCATTTAGATCAAAGTACAGAGACTCCAGCAGGGATTAATTAGTTTCACGTGAGGATGATGAACAAACTGATGAGGGTAAAGGTGATGACAGTGTAGATTGCAGATGATGGGAACTAGCTGAGAAAAGGAAGCTAGTTGATGCTGGAATGCTTATTAATATTTGGGAAAAATGGCATGTTGACAATTTTATGTTTTTCAACAATAAAGTTTTACCTTTATTAAAGATGTGTTTTTTTCTTTAAAATGGTAAAAGCTTTTTTTTTACATTTTTGCATTTGACATTTATGTTATAGAGACTTCTGCATTGGTGGTTTCCTGTGGGGATGAATTAATATTGTGTTAGGATGATGTACACACTGATGAGAGTGAGGATGAGGCTGAAGATGATGACATCAACATCTTGCCACTGTTACCTTGTTTTTTGGGGGTCAAAACAAATCAAACACTTCAGCCACAAAAGTGGCACTCCTTCTCTCTAAAGTGCTTGGTTTGCTAAATTGTTTATTTACTTTTTAAGATCCGTTATAATTCCCAAGGGCAATTCCATCTTGCACCACTTTTTCTTTCAGCTATCGCTATGTGCCAAAGTTACCTACATGTGCTATAGGTACTGAAGTTTGTTTTAAATCATCCTTTCAATTGCTTCTCTCTAGTACATGTGACCACATACTTTGTTTTTCACTGGTTTCACCATCTCCAACTGTGTTTTAGGAGTGTTCTGGGTGATGGCGATCTCCTCGACTTCATCTTCCAAATCTTTGTCTCCAGGGGCCAAGGGCCGGTGACACACCCATTTGTTTTCTCAGGTTTTTTAGTTGTTCTTTAAACTTGACATATTTATCATCCTGCCTCAGAGCCTCCTCTGTATTATTCTTCTGAAGCGCAGTGTATCTCTCGTGTACAAGCTCTCTTAAAATCCGGGATCTCATCCGGTGGGTCACATTTTAATTTAAGTACTGTCTCCCTCAACTACATCTATAAAATGGCTTAAATTGCTATTCAATGCAGCATATTCCAACATGACCGGTTCCATGCTGCCCACATGTTCCATGTCTCAGTCTGTCTGAAGCAGATGTAATGCCACTCCAGTTGTAATGTCCATTCCTTTGTCTATATAAGTTTGGCAGTTTTCAGGGATAATAGGGAGGTATCCAGAGACGGGAAGGAGATTAAAGATGCAGCCCAAGCTGACATGATTTAATAATGTAGAGTTCATTGACAGCACTGTTGGGCTTAAGGAAGCTAAGCTATTGGTAGCTTCTTTTGTGGGGCCCAAACAAACCAAGCACTTTAGCCACAAAAGTGGCACTCCTTGTCTCTGGAGTGTTTGCTTTGTTATACTGTACATGTCCTTTACAATATCTTACATAAGTGTGGGCGGGAGGGCCCAAGGACAATTCCATCTTGCACCACTTTTCTTTTCTGCCACTGCTATGTGCAATGTTTCTTAGATGTGCTATGAACTGCCGTGTGTCTGTGCAAGAGTATTCTTGTTGATTGGCCTAGTCGACCATATGACCCGTCAGAATGAATTAAATAGTGCCTTAAAGGGTAGGACATTACATCCTCTGCTGAAGTCGCAAATTACCTGCTGTTCAAAAACCGCTTCAGTAATATTATCATACCGAGTCCTGAGAGTCTGACTTCTTTACATGCTCTTCTAGAATGTGATCATTTATTCTGGAGGCCCTTCACTATTAGAAGCATTGCTGAGTGGGAAAGAGACAGTTAATTTCCACTAATAATACAGTCATGGACAAAACTTTTTGAGAATGGCACAAGTATTGATTTTCACAAAGTTTGCTGCTTCAGTGTTTTTAGACCTTTATGTCACATGTTACTATGGCATTTCATAAGTGTCAAAGGCTTTTATTGACAATTACATTAAGTTTATGCAAAGAGTCAATATTTGCAGTGTTGACCATTCTTTTTGATGACTTCTGCAATTCTCTCTGGCATGCTGTCAATCAACTTCTGGGCCACATACTGACTGATGGCCGCCCATTCTTGCCTAATCAATGATTGAAGTTTGTCAGAATTTGTGGGCTTTTGATTGTCCACTCGCCTCTTGAGGATTAACCACAAGTTCTCAATGGGATTAACATCTGGGGAGTTTCCTGGCCATGGACCTAAAATTTCAAAGGTTTGATCCCTGAGCCACTTAGTTATTCCATTTGTCTTATGGCAAGGTGTCCATCATCCTGGAAAAGCATTGTTCATCACCAAATTGTTTTTGGATGGTTGGGAGAAGTTGCTCTTTTAGGATGTTTTGGTACCATTCTTTATTCATGGCTGTGTTCTTAGGCAAAATTGTGAGTGAGTCCACTCCCTTGGCTGAAATGCAACCCCACATATAAATGGTCTCAGAATGCTTTAGTGTTAGCATGACACAAGACTGATGGTAGCGCTCACCTTTCCTTCTCTGGACAAGCGTTTTTCCAGTTGCCCCAAACAATCTGAAAGGGGATTCATCAGAGAAAATGACTTTGCCCCAGTTCCTGTACCTTTTTTAGAATAACAGTCTGTACCTGATGTTTTTCCTGAAGAGAAGTGGCTTCTTTGTTGGCCTTCTTGACACCAGGCCATCCTCCAAAAGTCTTCGCCCCACTCTGCATGCACTCACACCTGCCTGTTGCCATTCTTGAGCAAGCTCTGCACTGGTGGTGCCCCGATCCCACAGCTGAATAAAGTTTAGGAGATGGTCCTGGCACTTGCTGGACGTTCTTGGGCACCCTGAAGCCTTCTTCACAACTATTGAACCTCTCCACTTGAAGTTCTTGATGATCAAATAAATGGTTGATTTAGGTGCCATCTTACTAGCAGCAATATCCTTGCCTGTGAAGCCCTTATTGTGCAAAGCAATGATGACTGCCCATGTTTCCTTGCAGGTAACCATGGTAAGCAGAAGAAGAGCAATGATTTTAAACACCGCCCTCCTTTTAAAGCGTCCAGTCTGTTATTCTAACTCAATCAGCATGACAGAGTGATCTCCAGCCTTGTCCTCATCAACACACTGTTATGTGCGTATTGTCGCTAACCAATAACGATTGTCGAACCTCGAGTTGTGTTTCCAAAGCACAAAGATTTATTCGCAATAAGTAGAATAATATGCTCAAGCAAAGTAATAATAAATACAGCCGTTACTTATCGCAGGCGCTCTGGATCCAGTGCAGTCATTCAATCCTGAAGTCTGGGGACAAGATGTCTGAACACTGGATGTGAAGCTGCTGCTTTTATACACAATGAAATACAGTAATACAATGAAGATGGTATAGCTTGCATCTATTGGTCCAGGTCTCAGGAAGGTCCAAGGGGTTGTCAATCATTGGCTAGTTCATCCTAAGGAATCCAAAGGAGGGGGTCACCTCTCCAGGGGGTATGCTCGGCTCTTCCCGCAAAGATTCCTTAGTCTTAAGTAGTTCATAATTCCCTATTATTCATAACTTGTGTATGCACTCTGCGATTCCCTCGCAGAGTGAACCAAACAGTAGGATATGTAACGAGGTTCATTATGATACCACTCATGATGTGATTCCTTCAACCAGTTCCGTGTATTTCACTAATATGCATGTAACTCTGATATAACATATAAATACTACTATATTTCGACATAACTGACTATGTGTTGCAACTACCATTAATGTGTACTATTTTATAAGTATGCGTGTTTGTGCGAATGTATGGTAAAAGACCAATTACTGTTGCTGCCACGTGTAGTGGATGCGTACACCCTTTCACGCTGTAGCGTGCCCTGGTACGTCGTAGCGTACCGTACGCATCTTTTCAGACAAAGACAACCAAGTTTGCTCGACTTTAATTTAAATGACTTTATCCAATTTGCTGACTTCGACAACACTCACCTGTGTCAATGAGAGAATTAATAACCTAAAGTCTACTGGTCCTTTTGCGGCATGCCTAAAATGCAGTGGAAATGTTGTTTTTGGTATAAAGTTCATTGTCATGGCAAAGAGGGACTAATTGCAATTCATCTGATCACTCTTCATGACATTCTGGAGTATATGCAAATTGGCATCATAAAAACTGAAGCAGCAGTAGACATTGTGAAAAATAATATTTGTGTCATTCTCAAAATGTTTGGCCATTACTGTACAGTTCAACCTTTCGCAAAGCCTTTTCAAGTATATGGACGAACAGTTTCTCTTTATCTGTAGAATCGATCCCTTTGTAATATCTGTAATCCACGATTTGCAATGGCTACTCCTATAATTAAGATAGCTATTGGCGTCCACCTCCTTGGTATATGTCTCTGGAATTGTTCTTGCCTGACAGTGTGATACCCAAATAATAGATAGACAGATATCTGTGCGAATGGGTAAACTTAAGACCAAACCTATTGTGATTCAAATATGCAACAAAAGTAGAAATAGAAAAAGTATCCCCATAGAAAACAAAAAATCAATCATCATTATGCCTACCATATGTTACAACTCTGCCTGTTATTTGTATCTAGCAGCAGTACCTCATACCACCAGAGGTGCTACTGTTCTGTTCCTGAACTTTTCTACATGCCTGAAGGAGTAAGTCACCTTGCATTATGCCTAATTAGAACTGCACCTGTCGCTCTGCTTTAAATACCTGCCTCAAGCTGTGCTCTGTGCAGTTCATCCTTGCATACCTGGCTGCTGCTTGTGTTCCCCCTGTTCCAGTTTGATTCTGCTGATATTTGATCTCCCGTTGTGACCTTGGCCTGTTTACCGTTTATGTTTGTCTGCTCCTGACCCCGAACCTTGCCTGAATACTGGATACTGCTTGACCTCTCGTTACCTTAGACCTTGGGCTGATTACCGGACTATGCAAGTTTGCTTGTGACATTTACTTTGCCTGGACTCTGTTTGCTTCCTGGACAAGACTTTTGCATCCTGGAATTGGGTAACTCACCCTTCTTATCCCTGCATTCAAACTATATTAGCATTCTGTGGAACCTGTTATTTCTGTGTACCTTCCTGCCACACCTGTTCATGTCTATGTTGGGAGTTATACCTGTTTATGAAAACCTGCATGTTCCTGGAACTGAATCCTTGCTTATATATTTTGCTGGAATAAAGACATTTGCGTTATACTTCCGTGGCTGCTTGCTGAGTTTACTAGGAATCGTAACACCATAGAGAATTAGGTTTGCCCTGAGAGAAGTGTTCCATATGTGCTCCTCCTTGAAGGGCCCCATTTATATGTTTGCAAAGCTCAGAGTGAACCTAGTTCTCATGGTCCTCCCAAGTGTTTGCAGATATAATAATAAAAAATAAAAAATAATTGCGCTTTAAAATAAAATGGATAGATGAATTGATAAATACCGTAATTTATTATATACATCTGAATCTTTGCTCATAAAATATTCAATGGCTAAAATGCCATGTTCGTGTGGAATATTCAAATATAATGATTCAACATCACAAGTAAGAAACTGATAGGAGTAATTACAATCAAGTGATTCTATCAATGTTAAAAATGTGTGGTATCTCTTATATCTGACATCAATGAAGTCACATTTTTTTGTAAGTGTGAAATATGATAAATTGGTGGTTAGGCATCCCACACCCAAAATGATAGGCTGACCAGAGAGAGACAGGAGTGATTTGTGTACTTTCAGTAAATGATAATAGGTTGATATAACTGGATATCTGATGAACAAAAATTGATAAACATCCTTAGATATCACAGTGTCATCCAGGGAATCTTCCAATAAATCTCTCAATTCTCTGTAGTAAGCAGACGTTGGATCACCTTCCAATTCTGAATAAAACTTAACATCCTTAAGGTGCCATTATGGCTTCAAAGTAGCAATCAATCACTGTTTATATGACCAAACATCTTCATTTGTCCTCCAGTTTTATTATAACTTCTTATCAGAAATTAAGTTTTAAGAGTCCTCCATTTCATTTTTGCTAAATTATCCTTCAATGGTTATTTATCTGCTTTCACAAATAATAACCTAATTTCTTCCATGGTACTTTTGTAAAAACTCTCTACAAAGGGACCCTTGAGCTGTGATGGGTAGAAATTGGATTTATTTCTAAAAAGTTTAGATGAAAATGAAAGTTCCACATTGTCCACACCTTCCACTTTTAAAGATGCTAGTGCTCCCAATGCCTCTGAGTCCTAATTTATACTCTTTGATATCCAGAAGAATGGGAACCCCCTAAATATTAAAATTTTTATGATTTTTGCAACCAAAATATCTCTTTTTGCTCAATGTTCTAATATATCTGTTCAAGTCTATAAGTAGACTGAAAAGATTCGGCTTGTTCGTCGGAGAAAAATTTAGTCCCTTCTCCAGAATTTTAATTTTAATTAACTTAGGACTTTAGATAACAAATTAATTAATCTGTTGTTCATTAATTTACATGCATACATTTTTGTACGACTTCCTGGTTCCTCCTCTACATCCATTAGCTCTGAATCTCTGCATTATTTGGGCATGAGATGTAGTTTTGAATGAGTCGTTTGTGTATAAGTAGGAGGTTGTAGACCTCTTCCTTAAAAAGAAGAAGATGATGAAGATGATGAAGACACTATTAGGTTTGAAGGATACTCACTCATCCTCCTTAAGTTTGGGTTTGATCTTCCACTATTTTATATATATATATATATATATATATATATATATATATATATATATATATCTATCATGTTTCCTCTGACTCTTGTATTCTTGTAAACAATCAAACCTACAAACCTATTGATAAGAGTCAGTTAATTTCTTAAACTAGATCTATTGTTTTCATATGATCGTTCATTAGGAACATCAGTTATAGGTTTCTTTGTGCAAGCATCACTTCCATCCCATCTATTATCCCTCTTTTTTGATGCAATCAACATATCTTTTAGAGGTCTTTGATGTCCTAGATTTGTTTAAGGAAGTATAGTGCCTGTTTGGGTGTTTGTTACATGATCCAATCTGATCATTCTCATAATCCCCTTGATCTCTTAGTAGTGGTATTCTTAATTTTGGTTAATGATTTTTAAATTCCTCTATCTTTTTATTCACTTTTGAATCTAAATTAGGAAGTGAAACTACAGGATTAACGAGAAATGCTAACATATCGTAAGCAAATAGTCCTAATTTATGCTCCAAATCACCCACACTAAATTTGGAAATATTTAGATTAGCCCTGATTGACCTTGCCAGTGCTTTCATGCAGAGGACAAAAATGAGAGGAGAGAGAGGATAACCCTGTCTGGTGCCATTTTTTATGTCCAACACTCAGGGGCAGGCTACCAAATTTTAGCGTGGAGGAAAGACTCAGTTCAGCCACCTATAGGAACATTTTAAAGGAACAAAAATGCAGATAGACCAGTGACTTAGTTGAAGGTAGCCCACTAAAGGTCCAGCTATGGGGAAAGATGCCACCCTACCCACCAGCTAAGCCAGCCTCTGCAAACACCTCTGAGAGGAAGCCATTTATTTTGATTCTGTTTGTGTAAAGTCAAAAAAAGACTTCTATGGAGACAAGTTGGCCCACTTCTCAGATGTGTCAAAAAGCCTTTCGTGAAGCCCCAGTCTAGTTTGTTGACCGACTTCATAGCATCTGCTAACAGTAGAATCGAGGGAGAATCACTTTCAGGATTCAAAACTGAAGTTTCTGCTTCTGTAGACTGCTGCTCTGCTGACTGAACTATTCTGGCAGCTGGACAGCTCCCTGCCTTAAGTCTGTGTTCTAGCTCAGTTGAACTATTTTTCTCGATGTTCCAGCTTGCCTTAGCTCAACCTTCTGATTTCCTATAAAAGTCTTGCCTGTTTCTGTCTCCTTTTACTCCTGCCAGTAATCTAGTTCCTGCTGTTATCCAGTCATCCACTACTTGTGTAGTAACCTCAGATTACCCTTTGTCTCTGCCTGAACCCTTCCCTTTTTGCCTGACTGTGTACAGACCTCAGATTGTCTTTTAACTACGCTTCTGCCAGAACCCTTTTACCTTATTGCTTGACTGTGTACCAAACTCTGCTGCCATTGACCATTCTTATTGTATTTACCCTGTGTGGCCTGAGTTCCCGCTTGCCACTGTACTCTTATTCAGTCTCTGGACCATTACAATCACTCTGAGAAAGGATTAAGCCTTGGTTATGTTATCATTTCAGTTTCGCTCCCTAATACAAATCCCACCAGTCCCTTGTGGATTATTTTAGGAAGCAATAACTTTATATGATTTGCAATTAGCTTTGTGTATAATTAAATTTCTGAATTCAAAATTGAGATTGGCCTACAGCTCATACAGAGGGAAGGGTCTATCCTTTCTTTAAGCAAGATGGTAACATGAGCCTCAAAGATTGCTTTGAAAATTTAGTTTCTTTAGAAGTTGCATCAAATGCCTGTAGGAGTAAAAGCCAAGTTTAACTTTAAAAGTTTTCAAATAAATAATCGTGGAACCATCCGATGCCTAGAATCTTGTCAGTAGGTGAAGATATTTATTCTTCTACTTCTTGGATTGACCCCCAGAAATCAAATGTCACATTCGAAAATGTGTAAAAGATAGATTACTTAATTACCTAATTTGAATCAGTTTGTCTAAGGAGCTGCTAACACATTTACTATAGGTATTGACCACCTACACCCAATTTGCCTCAGTCCCTCAGATACTGATACCATTTGGCATCACGTATCTATGTGAGATGGGATTTTTACAACATAAAATCCAGAAACTGCTTAAATGTGAGTTATGACATGCGTGTTACTATTTCTAAAACAGAGCCCTGCTTCAAGGATATTATGATTAATAAGCAACAGCAAAATAGTCATTGAGATTCAAGTATATTCTTAATTTTAAGTTGACTTTTAATAAACATGTATGCAAAAGTATTTTGCAAAAAATTTGTTTTCCTAATAGAAAAATCTGAATAAATATTTCAAGGGGGTGTGAGAACATATTTTAAGAATCAAAGTGGTGCTGGCCACCAAAAAAAGTTAATAACCACTGATTTAAAGCAACATCAACAATAGCAAGAGAAGTTATTAAAATTTGCAGTTGATTGTGATGCATTACAGTGGTTATACATACACTTATAACATGAACATAGAGAAGTTTTTTTAAATTTATCAAACTCTGGAAAATTGCTCCAGACTTGTGGAGTCCGATAGGCAAATATAGAGTACTCATATTATTTATTAAATTTTAAAAACACTATCAGGCTTCTGGGAGTGGATCTAAAGTAATAAGTTTTACAGCTATGAGTAGCCTGGACAGAAAATTGGACAAATCGAAAATACATTTTTGAAAGCGTGACAGACAAAGCAAAATCTTCACTAGGACTCTAGGAACATCCAACCAAGGTCTGATGGCATGTTGCAATGGTGGGCACTGCGGTTACATTACCCGAAAATTCAGATTGTGTTGCAATGTGTGTCTAATTTGCCAAGGTGCGGTTGAGGAGCAGTACCATAAATATAAAATACATCACCAGGGACTATTGCTGGCATTTGAAATACGTCTTCTGGCCTTCAGAAACATTTTTATTTTATTTTTCCTATATATATATATATATATATATATATATATACTGTAGAAATCACCAAATAAAGACTCCCTGTTCCAGGAATTCTCAAACAGTAGCTATTTTATTTGCAGCATTAAACAGCTCATCACAACCACAAATAATCCATGGCTTCCTGACACACTATCTTAGCCCACAGTCCCTGACTATCGTCCATCTGCTTGCCAGCATTGGAAGCCCCACCCACCAGATCCCACAAGCCTTTTATACACATACACACACCACATCAATCACACCCATGTTATGCACCTGTGTGTCTTTGTGTTATGGGAAAGACTAAGTGGTAATTTAAACCTGTCTGCAGGCTTTAGCTGCAAACTCTCTGGGATTTTACCTTTCCTTATGCAGCAAAGGTGTGGAAAATAACCCTCTTTGCCACATACCCTTCCCCTTAGCTTTTGCCATACTTGGCGAAGAGGATACTTTTCTTGGCAAAAACTTCTTTTTTGTCACCTCCCCCTTCTCTGGCTTCGCCAAATCAGGCGAGTCAGCCGACCTGGGTAGCACATCTCTCAGTGACAGGGCATCAGCATTATTATGCAGAGCCCCTGGCCTATGTTCCACTTTAAAGCTAAAGGGCTGTAATGCCAGTAATCACTGTGTGACCCTGGCATTCACCTCCTTATTGGTGTGCATCCACTGTAATGCGGCGTGGTTGGTAACCAGGGTGAAATCTTGACTGAGTAGATAGTACCAGAGTGCCTCTACTCCCCACTTCATGGCCAAACACTACTGTTCTACTGTGGCATACTTATTTTCCCTCTGGAGGAGTTTGTGGCTGAGGAAAAGAACTGGTCTCTCCTCATCCTTCACACTCTGGGACAATACTGCCCCCAGACCCGTCCCCCGGAAGCATCTGTCTGGAGGAAGAATCGATCCCTAAAGTTAGGTGCCTGTAGAAACGGTGCTGTGCACAAGGCTTCTTTCAAGTCTTTTCAGGCAGCGTCTGAAGACTGAGACCAAACTAATTTGTCCGGGCTATTCTTTTTAAGAAATGCAGTCAATGCAGTGGCTCGGGAAGTTTTGAATAAATCGTTGGTAGTACCCAACCAACCCCAGTCCATAGCTGAGACTTTCTGTCTGGTCTAGGCCAATCCCTCACAGCATCTACCTTATCCATCTGGGGTTTTACTTTCCCCCAACCTACCACATAACCCAGATACTTAGCCTCTGCCATGGCTAATGTGCACTTCAGGGGATTCACCGTAAGGCCATGACGCCTTAATGACTGCAAAACCGCCTCCACCTTGGGAAGACTCCCAGTCCTGACTGTAGATGACAATGTCATCCAGGTAAGCAGTGGCGTATTCCCGGTGAGGTTTCAACAGTTTGTCCATTGCCCGCTGAAATGTGGCTGGTGCTCCATTCAGGCCGAACAGTAATACCTTATATTGGGACAGCCCTTCAGGAGTAGAAAAGGCTGTTTTGGGTTTGGCCGAGGCAGTAAGTGGTATCTGCCAGTATCCTTTTGTCAAATCTAGGGTAGTCAGATATTGACTACTATCCAGATTCTCCACTAGCTCATCTACCCACGGCATTGAATAGGTGTCAAACCTAGACACTTTATTCAGCTTCCTAAAATCATTACAGAAGTGAATGGCCCCTGAAGGCTTCAGCACAAGTACTATGAGGTTATTCCACTCACTGGTGGATTCCTTCACTACCCCAAGTTTTAACATGTCTTCCACCTCTTGCTTTACTGCAGCCCTTCTTGCCTCAGGTATCCTATATGGCCGCTGGTTAACTATAACTCCTGGTGGGGTGACAATGTCATGTTCAATTATTTTGGTAAGCCCGCTAATAGCCAAAAAGACGTCTGCATTCTGAGCTACCATTTCTAAGGCTTGTCTTCTCTGAGTCGGTGTCAGAGAAGACACCATGGGGAATATACAGTTCTCAGTTTTTACTGCTGACAAAGTTATTGTCGGGGTTTCCTCTACCCACGGCTTAACAAGTTAACATGTTAGACTTGCTCTTTTACACCATCTACTTAGCTGCCGCACTTGGTAATTTACTTGCCCTATGGGTTCTATTATCTTATAAAAGCCTTGCCAATGTGCATACAACTTGCTTTCCTGAGTTGGTACTAGATCGAGCACCTTGTCACCTGAATTAAAGGTGCGTAGTGTGGCTCGGGTATAATAACCTTTCTTTTACCGTCCTTGCTCTTCCGTCAGTTACCAACGGGCCGATCTGTTGTAGTCGATCGTATAATTGGGCCAAAAACTGTACTATATTTGGTTCTTTGGGACCCTGCTATTCCCACCCTTCTTTGAGGATTTCTAGAATTCCGCTGGGTTGTCTCCCAAAGAGAATATCAAAGGGACTAAACACTATTGATGCCTGAGGCACCTCCCTTATTGCAAGCATGAGATAGGGCAATAGGGTGTCCCAATCTATTTTATTCTGAGCCACAGCTCATCTAATCATTTGCTTTAGGGCCCTATTAAAACGCTCAACCAACCCGTCGGTTTGCAGATTATAAACCGAGGTCTGCAGTCTTTGTACCCCTAGCAATTTGCATACCTCCTTCATTAATCCTGACATGAAGGGAATTTCCTGATCTGTTAGGATCTCTTTCAGGTTTCCCAGTCGAGGGTACATTAACAGTAACTCTTTCGCAATACTGCTTGATTTAATTTTCCTTAGTGGAATTGCCTCAGGGTATCATGTAGCATACTCAAGGACTACAAATACATATTGATGCCCTCGGTAAGACTTCTCCAAGGGACTCACTAAGTCCATGGCAATTCGCTCGAATGGAACTGGAATTATAGGAAGAGTACCAGAGGAGCTCGATAGTCTGGTTTAGGGGCTGTCCTCTGGCACACTGGGCAGGCTTGACAGTATCTCTTGACTGCCATATGGATTCCCAGCCAGTAAAACCTCAGGAGCGCTCGATTTATAGTTTTCTCCTCTCCAAGATGCCCCCCCAAAAAGTGTGTATGGGCTGTTGTTAGTACCAAAGGAACGTGTTCCTGTGGCACCAAGAGTTGATGAACTGTTTTCTCCTGTACCACTGCCACCCTATACAACAGATCCCCTTTTATTATAAAATAAGGTTCTCCCCTGGCTTGTCTCTCAGTCTTTCACACTCCATTCACTTCAACCACATATTTATAGGCATTTTTCAAAGCACTATCATTAAGTTGGTCTCTTGCAAATTCCTGGAGTATTCTATTGTTACCATTTATATAGTGCCACTATACTAGGCAGGGATTTCCAGAAAATATTTCAATCATTCAATCCCCATTGGAGTCTAAACACACGCACACACACACACACATCAGTGGTGGGATTCAAATAAATTAACAACCAGTTCTCTGCCGTAATGACCATTCTAAATATATATAAAAAGATATACTGAAAGGTGGTTTAATATTTCATGAATTTAATACTCAAATAAGAACAATAAAAGAAGTACACAAATCTAATTTATGTTATAAGAAAGAGTTTTGTGCCATGCTGCTTTACCCCCTCCACACTATACCATGCTGCTTTTACCCCCCTTCACACAGTGCCATGCTGCTTTTGCCCCTCTTCACAATTTGCCATGCAGTTTTTGTCCCTCTTCGAACTCTGCCATGCTGCTTTCCCCCCCCCCTTCATAACTGTACCATGCTGCTTTTGCCCCCTTCACACTCTGCAATGCTGATTTTGCTCCTCTTCACACTCTGCCATGCTGATTTTGCCCCTCTTGACACTCTGCCACGCTCCTCACTGAATGTCGGGTGTGATTACGTCACGCTCGACATTCAGTGTGGGCAGAGCAGGGAAAAGGAGTGCCTACGATGCGAATAGGTGAGTATTTTTTTTTTTAAAGGACCTTGCTCCCCCCACCAATGAAGAAGTTGGACTTAGTCCGGAGCCACCGGTTCGCCGAACTGACCTTAAAATTAGATATCGGCTCTGGTGTGAACTGGCTTAATCCCACCTCTGATACACAGAGCCGGATTAAGGGAATAGAGGCCCCTGGCTAAGGGGGCCTCCATTCCCCCATGAGGCCCCCAATGTGAGCCGCCCGCCGCCCCCCATGAGCCCCCCCCAAGCACTTACCTGTCAGTGCAGTCCTCCTTCCGCGGCGCGCTGTAAGCTCCTCACTGAGGAGATTTCGCGAGAGTTACTGAGGAGATCTTCTCAGTAAGCAGATTACTGAGTGGCGCCGGGGACGGAGGACTGCACTGACAGTGCTCAGCAGCATTGATCGGGATGGGGGCGCCCCCGCCCCCGGACCAATCAATAATGCTGCTGAGGACTTTGAAGGGCCCCCTGGATGCCCGAGGTCCCTGGGCTATAGCCCAGTTAGCCCTAGGGTTAATCCGGCCCTGCTGGTACACATACACAAACATACGCAGGCACACACACACCTATTAACACACACACACATACAAGCACAAGTGTTTACTGAAGGTCTTCAGGTGTACTGTACACAAGACATGAAGTGAGGTTTTTCAATTGAGCGAATTCATACCTTTGTCTGGCGAACACATACCGCTCAGTCAGCTATCTGCAGCAGCTTTTCATCTGTTTTCCTCTGCAGTCTGTTTGTCAAACTGAGAAACCCTGGGGTTAATAAAAATTAGTGCCTCTATAGTAATCTGACAAACATGAAAACACCAGCAGGATGCACTAACTGTTTGCAGCTGCTTCAGAATGCTGGGATATAGTGCAAGAGATTTGTAATTTTTTTCATGAATACACAAAGTACTTCAAGATTTTCCTCATATTTACCTATATATATATCTTAAAATATAAAAGTATAGGCCTCAAGAGATCTCTAAATATGCATATATTACAGGTCTGGCCAAAGGTAAAAGAACCACAAATATTTTTATTACATAATTTTTATTTTTTTACAGTTTTTTTAAAATCAGAAATAGGCCCCAAAGGATTAACATGATACCGATGTAGGTGTTGGCTATTGCAAAAATGAATAGATTAAATGTAACATAAATATAATAGCAAAATAAAGGTCAGTAACTTATAAATTAAAGTGGCCTGACAGGAGACTGACATCAGTAGAAAACCCATTTTAATGAAGAATCCCCAAGTGCTTCTGCATTTGCTATACACATCATTCCTGTGTATAGTGATCAGGTTGTCAGGGACTGAACAGAATTGCTTCTGGCTTCTTCACTAGTCCCCCAGCTGTTATTGACAGCTGCAATATATGGATGGGGTCACAAAACAAGCTTGATGCAGTTGCATTCTTCTTACATACTATTTTGACTTGCACTAAACTCAAATTAACCAGGTAAGAATGCAATTTAGTGGCCTGCCTTTCACATTGGTTCAACTCTTAATGAGAACCTACAGGAGAACTGTGCAATATAGCCAGCCATGCACATTGAGGATAGTGTGCTAGTTATAAAGTATGTTTTAGTGAACAAACAGCTTTTTCAGTTAAATTGCATTCTTACCAAATTGTTTTTTTTTTTTTGCTGCTTTTGCGTGAAGCATCATTAAGGTTTGAATGCAAACACAATTGGGCAGTATAACACTAACTTTCTTAGCAAAATAACCTTTGTTAAAGAGACAATACTAGATGGGGATATTTCACACAAGCACATCATTAGCATTAAGCCTCTATGTCAATAATGCACAGAAGGTTCTAATGGCATTTGAATTATGTTAGGAATATAAGATTGCCTCAAAACAGCAAGTCTATATTTACATATATTTTATATTACTGCCTAGGATTGTGTTTTTGTCTAGGGTTATATTTATGCAAGCCCTAGATACAAATTTAAAGAAAGGGTCATTTGGCTTATTTTCATTGAACTGATACAAATAAAGAAATATATCAGTAAATAATACACCCACAATAAATCTTTAAAATGATTAATTTTGTTAAATTTTGACAACCTAAACTCCTACAGGACAACACTGAGTAGCTACATTTATCATCATTACAAAGTACCACAAAAGTACAGCTCAGTTTACCATGAAAAAGCTTTGCTGTAAGACCAGCATATTGTAAAAAGGTCCATCTGTTTCCAAACAAAAAATGCGTTTTCTTAATCTGCATGAACACACATTTGATAAATAAAAATGACTCTTCACTGGTTTACTGGCATATATCAAACTGACATTTACACTGCATCGAGGGAAATGTCAGCTCATTTGAGCAATATATTTTATACTTATAAAGATACAAATGTATTGTTGATGAAAGAACATTTATGCCTTTATAATAAAGACATTGATGAAATGTGACAGGTTGGAGTTGTGTAGATTGTTATCAAGAAAATATCATGAAAAGTTCAAACATGGAAAACTAAGGATTTGTGAGTTAAAATATAATAATGCCTTTCTAAAGCAGAAACAAATTCTGGATTATTTTACTCATGGGAGGTTAAAATTGGACTAAAATACATTGCTAAAGGTGAACACAATCGTGCTTCTAAAAAAAAAACAGCACGCAAATGCCAGCATTTCTATTTTTGCATGTTATATGGTTTACATGGGTAATATATTGACTATTCATTTATTTATATTTTATTCTAGATTTTCATTACTTTAATTGCATGTACTAAACAAAGAATACTAGTTAGTTATACCTTTATGCGAGATGTTTATTTTTTGACACCACACCACTGTACATTGTATCAAAGGTCTTCAAGCCAAAAGGGGAGAGATGGGAGAACATATCTGTACAACCTAATTTATTTATTAAGCTGAAAGATTGAAGTGGTCAATATGGGTTCCTAATAAAGGAGCTCTCCAAACATAAAATAGGTTGTTTCTGACCTGTGCTTAGGGCTTACCACTTTAATCAAGTTGGTTGTTTTTTTGTGACCGATGTAGATTCATATTAAATTGTATGAGGCATATTAACCAATAAGTCTATAATATTAGTCACTAGAAACACCTGCTCCACACGACACATCTTATTTGAATGTAGTATCATCCTAATTGACATCAACATGCTGCATAGCCGCCTCTCTACCTTGCACAGCATCACCCCCATCTTATTGGAAGAGCAGATAGTGACTTTGTCTAAGCACAGGGACAGTCACTGAACTATTAATTGATATGTCTAATGCCCAATACAATCAAAGCAGCATCAAACTGTTGCATACAGAATGTACTTGCACCCATGTGCATCAAGTGTGCTCTATAAATGGTGCCCCATCATGAAATAATAAGTGTTTCCGCAATCATAAATAATTGTTTCCCCCGTTAGCACTCAAATAGTATTTTCCCCTTAATATTAGGGATGTGCACCGGCGACTTTTGAGGTCTCGTGTTTTGTGTTTTGGATCCGGATTTTCGTTATTTTTGAGGTTCGGATTTGTCTCGCAAAACACTTGACGAAAGGTCTCGGTTCGGATTTAAGGTATTGGATTCGGATTTTTTTTGAAAAAAACATAAAAAGTTTAAAAATCAAGTTTTTGGGCTTATTTTCACTCCTAGGCTATTATTAACCTCAATAACATTCAATAACAAGCATTTCCACTAATTTACAGTGTATTCTGAACACCTCACAATATAGTTATTAGTCCAAAACGTTGCAACAAGGTATCTTTCTGGACTGCGTAGAGGAGTGGGTCACCACAATATATATTAAAAACCCTGAACTTTTATGATTCGCACCAATAATTGTACCTGGACTGCGTAGAGGAGTGGGTCACCACAATATATTAAAAACCCTGAACTTTTATGAATCGCACCAATAAATGTACCTGGACTGCGTAGAGGAGTGGGTCACCACAATATATATAATAAGAAAACCATCAACTGGTTTGATTCGCACCAATAAATGTACCTGGACTGCGTAGAGGAGTGGGTCACCACAATATATTAAAAACCCTGAACTTTTATGAATCGCACCAATAAATGTACCTGGACTGCGTAGAGGAGTGGGTCACCACAATATATATAATAAGAAAACCATCAACTTGTTTGATTCGCACCAATAAATGTACCTGGACTGCGTAGAGGAGTGGGTCACCACAATATCTTAAAAACCCTGAACTTTTATGAATCGCACCAATAAATGTACCTGGACTGCGTAGAGGAGTGGGTCACCACAATATATATAATAAGAAAACCATCAACTTGTTTGATTCGCACCAATAAATGTACCTGGACTGCGTAGAGGAGTGGGTCACCACAATATATTAAAAACCCTGAACTTTTATGAATCGCACCAATAAATGTACCTGGACTGCGTAGAGGAGTGGGTCACCACAATATATATAATAAGAAAACCATCAACTGGTTTGATTCGCACCAATAAATGTACCTGGACTGCGTAGAGGAGTGGGTCACCACAATATATTAAAAACCCTGAACTTTTATGAATCGCACCAATAAATGTACCTGGACTGCGTAGAGGAGTGGGTCACCACAATATATATAATAAGAAAACCATCAACTTGTTTGATTCGCACCAATAAATGTACCTGGACTGCGTAGAGGAGTGGGTCACCACAATATCTTAAAAACCCTGAACTTTTATGAATCGCACCAATAAATGTACCTGGACTGCGTAGAGGAGTGGGTCACCACAATATATATAATAAGAAAACCATCAACTTGTTTGATTCGCACCAATAAATGTACCTGGACTGCGTAGAGGAGTGGGTCACCACAATATATTAAAAACCCTGAACTTTTATGAATCGCACCAATAAATGTACCTGGACTGCGTAGAGGAGTGGGTCACCACAATATCTTAAAAACCCTGAACTTTTATGAATCGCACCAATAAATGTACCTGGACTGCGTAGAGGAGTGGGTCACCACAATATATATAATAAGAAAACCATCAACTTGTTTGATTCGCACCAATAAATGTACCTGGACTGCGTAGAGGAGTGGGTCACCACAATATATATAATAAGAAAACCATCAACTTGTTTGATTCGCACCAATAAATGTACCTGGACTGCGTAGAGGAGTGGGCACTGGGCACCACAATAAAATATATAAAAAACCTTCAACAGTATCTGGAGGGCAGTGCTGTACTTCATTGAGGAATTGATTATTCATTTTTATAAACATCATTTTTTCAACGTTGTGAGGAAGCAACCTCCTTCGCCGCTCACTGACCAGGTTCCCCGCTGCACTAAAAACTCTTTCCGAGTACACACTGGAGGGGGGACAACTCAGGTAAAATAGAGCCAGTTTGTACAGGGGCTTCCAAACTGCCTTTTTTTCCTGCCAGTAACAATATGGACTGTCTGACATGTCTACTTGGATGGTGTCAGCAAAGTAATCATCCACAATTTTTTCTATTGTGACAGCATCCAATGCAGCGAGAGTAGACATGTCTGCAATGGTTGGCAGGTCCTTCAGTCCGGACCAGATGTTATCAGCATCCCCGCCAGTGCCTCTTTTGGGAAAACTGAGCTTTTTCCTCGCAGCCATAGATGTGGAAGAAAATGAGGGTGGAGCTGTTGGCATGTCACGGTCCTCTTCAGAGGACAATCTCCTGACCAGCAGGTCTTTGCACCGCTGTAGATTTGTGTCCGCCGGAAACAGAGACACAACATACGCTTTAAACCGAGGATCGAGCACGGTGGCCAGAATGTATTCCTCTGACTTTAAAAGAGTGACCACCCTCGGATCCTGGCAAAGCGTACGAAGGGCTACATCCACAAGAGCTACATGCTTGCTGTAATCGCAATGGCTTACCAGCTCCTCCCTCACTTTCTCCAGCTGCTTCTGCAACAGCCTGATCAGGGGAATGACCTGACTCAAGCTGGCAGTGTCGGAACTGACTTCTCGTGTGGCAAGTTCAAATGGCTGCAGAACCTTGCACAACACGGAAATCAGTCTCCACTGCGCTTGACTCAGGCGCATCCCCACTCCTTTGCCTATGTCGTAGGTGGCTGTGTAGGCCTGAATGGCCTTTTGCTGCTCCTCCATCCTCTGCAGCATATAGAGGGTGGAGTTCCAGCGCGTCACAACCTCTTGTTTGAGGTGATGGCAGGGCAGGTTCAAGCTTTTCTGATGTGCCTCTAGTCTGCGGTAGGCACTGGCTGAATGCCGAAAGTGTCCAGCAATTTTGCGGGCCACCGCAAGCATCTCCTGCACACCCCTGTCACTCTTGAGGTAATGCTGCACCACCAAATTAATGGTGTGGGCAAAACATGGGACGTGCTGGAAATTGCCCATATTTAATGCCCGCACAATGTTACTGGCATTGTCTGACACCACAAATCCCCATGAGAGTCTAAGTGGGGTAAGCCACTGGGAGATAATTTCCCTCATTTTCTCTAATATGTTGGCAGCGTTGTGCCTCTTATTAAAGCCTGTAATGCACAATGTTGCCTGCCTTTGCATGAGCAGCCATTTTGTAGATGCTGCTACTGATGCAGCTGTTGCTGTTGCTGCGGAAGGGGATGCATCTACCCAGTGGGCTGTCACAGTCATATAGTCCTTCGTTTGCCCAGAACCACTTGTCCACATGTCCGTGGTTAAGTGGACAGTGGGTACAACCGCATTTTTAAGAGCACTGAGGACACTTGATCGTACTTCTCTGTACATTTTTGGTATCGCCTGCCTAGTGAAGTGGAATCTCGAGGGGATTTGGTACCGGGGACACAATACCTCCATCAACCCTCTAAATCCCACTCCACTGATGGCGGACACCGGGCGCACGTCTAACACCAACATTGCAGTTACAGCCGCAGTTATACGCTTTGCAATAGGGTGACTACTATCGTATTTTGTGGTCATGGCAAACGACTGTTGGACGGTCAATTGTTTGGTGAAAGACTTAGCGGTCTTACGACTTCCCCTCTGGGAAGATGACCGACTAACAGCAGCAACAGCAGCAGTGGCAGTAGTAGGCGTACCGCTGCAGGATTCCTCGGATGAATCCCGTATTGAGGAGGACTCAGTCTGGCTGGTGACTTGGGCTGCAGGACTGAATCTGATGGAGATTGTGGAGGAAGTTGACGAGGAGGGTGTTGCTGGTGTGTATCCAACTGGACCACGGGATTTAGGTGTCCCTGTACCGATGAGGGTCCTAGCCCCAGTTCCTGAACTAACCACTGAACTATGAAGGTTATTCAGGTGACGTATAAGGGAGGATGTTCCTAGGTGGGCAAGATCCTTACCCCTGCTTATTTGAGCTTTACATAAGCTACATATTGCCATACATTGGTTGTCTGGATTTGGATAAAAATAACTCCAGACCGAAGAGGTGCATTTTTTGGTCTTCTGACCAGGCATGACGATGGGCTTTTTCATCCCATGGACATCAGCTGTTTCCCCCCCTGGTGCCTCATTTACAATAACCACATCACCATCCTCATCATCAAGTTCCTCCACAGCGCCAGCTACATCATCAATAGCCTCCTCCCGAGCCACCTCTTCCCGTACAGTGATGGGAAGGTCAGGCTTGACAACCACCAACACGCTTGGACTCGCCTTGGGGATTTGTGATAATTTCTCTTTAGAAGGCAGAGTTGTTTGCTGTTTTGTTGCTGACAGCATAACTCTCTTCAATTTTTTGTAGGGGGGGGGAGGAGGAGGAGGGCTAAGATCCGTGGGTGAAGCTGAACCACTAGTCATGAACACGGGCCAGGGCCTAAGCCGTTCCTTGCCACTCCGTGTCGTAAATGGCATATTGGCAACTTTACGTTTCTCCTCAGATGATTTTAAGTTTCTCTTTTTGCTACTTTTTCTTAACTTGGGCTTTTTGGATTTTACATGCCCGGTACTACGAGATTGGGCATCGGGCTTGGAAGACGACGTTGATGGCATTTCATCGTCTATGTCATGACTAGTGGCAGCAGCTTCAGCATTAGGAGGAAGTGGGTCTTGATCTTTCCCTACTTTATCCTCCAAATTTTTGGTCTCCATTATATGTAGCACAAGATACTGCAGAATGTGTGAACTTGGTAATATTGCAGTACCAATGGACTTATAATGCTGGATTGGTTTTGCAAATTTGGTTATAATTATTATATATATTTTTTTTTTTTTAAATTTTTTATTTTTTTTTACTTTTTTTTTATTTTTTACAAACTTGGGAATAATGGGGAAATAACTATGCCCTTAGAAGCACAGAGCACAGGACACAGCACCACTGGACTGAACAGGACACGGCACAGGACCCAGCAGCACTACGGAACTCAGCAGGACAGAGCACAGGACACAGCACCACTGGACTGATACTGCAGAATGTGTAAACTTTGTAATATTGCAGTACCACTGGACTTTTACTGCTGAATGTGTGAACTTGGTAATATTGCAGTACCAATGGACTTATAATGCTGGATTGGTTTTGCAAATTTGGTTATAATTATTATATATATTTTTTTTTTTTTTAATTTTTTATTTTTTTTTACTTTTTTTTTATTTTTTACAAACTTGGGAATAATGGGGAAATAACTATGCCCTTAGAAGCACAGAGCACAGGACACAGCACCACTGGACTGAACAGGACACGGCACAGGACCCAGCAGCACTACGGAACTCAGCAGGACAGAGCACAGGACACAGCACCACTGGACTGATACTGCAGAATGTGTAAACTTTGTAATATTGCAGTACCACTGGACTTTTACTGCTGAATGTGTGAACTTGGTAATATTGCAGTACCAATGGACTTATAATGCTGGATTGGTTTTGCAAATTTGGTTATAATTATTATATATTTTTTTTTTTTTTTAATTTTTTTATTTTTTTTTACTTTTTTTTTATTTTTTACAAACTTGGGAATAATGGGGAAATAACTATGCCCTTAGAAGCACAGAGCACAGGACACAGCACCACTGGACTGAACAGGACACGGCACAGGACCCAGCAGCACTACGGAACTCAGCAGGACAGAGCACAGGACACAGCACCACTGGACTGATACTGCAGAATGTGTAAACTTTGTAATATTGCAGTACCACTGGACTTTTACTGCTGAATGTGTGAACTTGGTAATATTGCAGTACCAATGGGCTTATACTGCAGGATTGGTTGTGAAAATTTTGTGGTAATTAAAAAATATTAAAGTAGTTTTTGGTATTTTATAAAAAAAACTTTTTTTTATTTTTTTAAACACAGGGGAATATTGGGGAAATAACTATGCCCTTAGAAGCACAGAGCACAGGACACAGCACCACTGGACTGAACAGGACACAGCACAGGACCCAGCAGCACCACTGACCTCAGAAGGACAGAGCACAGCACACAGCACCACTGGACTGATACTGCAGAACACAGCACAGCACAGCACAGCACAGCACTAAACAGCACAGCACTAAACAGCACAGAACTAAACAGCACAGAACTAAACAGCACAGAGGACCACCTAACACACCCTCCCTCTACCCTGATCAATGCCCGAGTGAAGATGGCGGCGACTAGCGGGGAATTTATAGGATCCGAGTATCGCGAGATCCGACAACGGGATTATGAGTCAGAGCCTCAGTTTCACTTTTGAATTTGGCGCCAATACCCGGATCTGTCTCGGATCCGACTCGGATCCGCAACGTTCGGGTGGGCTCGGATTTCAGAAATCCGAGCGCGCTCATCCCTACTTAATATAAAGATAAATCAATTTTTCCCCCTTAATCAATAAATAATAATTGACCCCATAATTCATAAATCAGTGGTGCTTTTTCTTATGTTTTGGATGGCATGATAGCTCCAACAACATGCTAAAAAATCCTGCTTTTTGGAGATGTTTTTTTTCTGGTGATTTTGACTAAACATCGAGCAGTTTTAACTAAACTGCCAGTGGTTTAGGTGTTTTGAAATTACCACACATCACATGTGAATTGAGCTTCCCCTTCAAACCACTGGATTTTACAACCGGTGATTTGGGGGTCAAAATCACTGGATATGTACAGTTGTATCAAAACTACAGCTTGATACATTCCCCCATACAGTGCATTTATCAAAAAGGTAGTGTGCCACTTTCAACAATGCCAAAAACTTCAGGGCTCAAAAGAGTGAAAAAATAAATAATTCATGAATCTGTTTATTAATAAGCTCACATTTAAAACCAAGTAACTCCCACAAATTAATATCAAGCCCAAAAAACGCCAAATATGCCCCCGGTGTAATTTTCACTCTCTTGAACATAAATTAGCTTGTAAAATAATTTTCAGGAAATAGAGGCAATTGACGAGGAGTTATCTATAGTGAATTTTTGGTGATCTTGATCCTAGATACAGCTTCTATTTTAAATAGCACAAATAGGGAAGAAAAATGGACAAAGACCAGTGGTTCCCAAACTTTTGCAGTTCGCGGCACCCTTAGAGTCTCCATAATTTTTTCAAGGCACCCCTCCAAAATAATTACCGAACAGTCCCATTTTATAAGTAGCTGGGTCAAAAAACGTAATAAGTATTTAGGTCAAGACAGAAATAATTATTTAGTTGTATGCAAAAATACACATAAATCCAAGGGAAAATAATAATTTTATATATTTTTTTCAAATATATTTCTGTCAAAGAATAATTTACAGCTAACTCACTCTGTGCCCCTGCATCATCATCCACACACTCTGTGCCCCTGCATCATCATCCACACACACAGTGCCCCTGCATCATCATCCACACACACAGTGCCCCTGCATCATCATCCACACACACAGTGCCCCTGCATCATCATCCACACACACAGTGCCCCCTCTGCATCCACACACTCTGTGCCCCCTCTACATCCACACACTCTGTGCCCCCTCTGCATCCACACACTCTGTGCCCCCTCTGCATCCACACACTCCTAATTCAGAAGCTGGTGATTTGTCTCAACCCACCTTCTTTGCTGCTGAATCTGTGCAAACAGCACCTCTGAATTGTGCTTCTACAAATTCTGCAACCTACTAAGAACTATGGTGCAATAAATTCCTGGTGAACAGGTGGTCCTCGTTCCTATCTGACCGAGGAGGAGCAGCGGCGCAAAATAATTAACAAACTGTGTCTCTACTGTGCCAGTAATGAACACTTCTTACAAGACTGCCTTCTCCGCAGACCACCACAGCCTACTGAACCATCCTCTGTTGTTTCCTCTCCGGCCCTGAGTCTCCTGCCACTGTGACCGGTCCTGAGCCTCCTGCCACTGTGTCAGGTCCTGAGCCTCCTGCCACTGTGTCCGGTCCTGAGCCTCTTGCCACGGTGTCTGGTCCTGAGCTTCTTGCCGCGGTGTCTGGTCCTGAGTCTCCTGCCACGGTGTCCGGTCCCGAGTCTCCTGTCACAGTGTCCGGTCCTGAGCCTCTTGCCACGGTGTCTGGTCCTGAGCCCCTTGCCACTGTGTCTGGTCCTGAGTCTCCCACTGCAGCCTCTGCACCCGAGTCTTCAGTCGCTGCCTCCAGTTCTGAGCCTTCAGTCGCTGTCTCCAGTTCCGAATCTTCAGCCGCTGTTTCCAGTTCCGAGTCTTTAGCCGCTGTCTCCAGTTCCGAGTCTTCAGCCGCTGTCTCCAGTTCCGAGTCTTCAGCCGCTGTCTTCAGTTCCGAGTCTTCAGCCGCTGTCTCTGTTCCTGAGCTACAGCCTGCTCCAGAGGGGGCGCTGCCCTTAAGGTCTGCTCCAGAGGGGGTGCTGCCCTTAAAGCCTGCTCCAGAGGGGGTCCTGTCCCTCCAGTCTGCTCCTGCAAAGTTGCCAGTCCATGCGGTTCAGCTTCAGTTGCCTGTCCATGCGATTCAGCACGAGTTGCCTGTCCATGCGATTCAGCCCGCGTTGCCTGTCCATGCGGTTCAGCCCGAGTTGCCTGTCCATGCAGTCCAGCCCGAGTTGTCTGTCCATGCAGTTCAGCCCGAGTTGTCTGTCCATACGATTCAGCCTGAGTTGCCACTTGGTGCTGTCTGCTCTGAGGCTTTTCACAGGGCTGTCTGCTCTGAGACTTCTCATAGTGCTGTCTGCTCTGTGGCTTCTCACAGCGCTGTCTGCTCTAACTAAAACCACTGTAAGTAGTCACCTGTAAAGTGAGTTCAGACACTGTTAGCTTAAGTCAAGTGATTCCCCCAATTAGACTTTTGGAAAAGCAGATATTGAAATTGAAGAAGGAGATGAAACTAAGCAATTCCGCTAACTATGTAGGACTTGTAGATCAAGTACTTTATACGATTTGCCAGGATCCGAGAGTTATCAACATCTTGAAATCGGATCACTACATTTTGGCAACTGTGCATGATCCTAGGTTTAAGAGCTATGTCTTCTCTTTCTTTCCAGCTGACCCAGATCTCAAGAGAAGCAATGAGCTTCTGGTCAGCAAGCTGACAGCTCAAGTAGTACATGACATGACTTATCCTTCCTGAGTTTTTTTGGCAACTGCTGCTAGGAAAAAACTTAGCTTTCCCAAGACACCCAGTGGTGATGCAGATGAGTCAGCATAACATTTTGACATTTTGTCTGGTGTGAAAGAATTGCCCAAAAATCGTGAAAGCTCTGTCTTAAAATGAACTACAAATTCCACGGGGAAGGCCATTACCGGCAATTACATCAAAGTACAGAGACTTCTATAACGGTGGATTCCAGCAGGGATGAATTAGTATTGTGTGAGGATGATTTACACAATGATGAAGGTGAGGATGATGACAGTATAGATTGCAGGTACTGGGATCTAGTGGAGAGAAGGGAGCTAGCTGATGCTGGTATTCTTTTTAATATTTCGGCTAGAATGGTATGTTGGCAATTTTATGTTTTTCTACAGTAAACTTTTACCTTTTATTAGAGAGGTGTTTTTTTGTTTACATTTTTTGTTTACATTTTTTTTCCCTGACTTAAAATCATTGTGCACTTGAACATAGACTTTAGCACAAGACGTAGAGGAATTAGTATCATCATGACTGAGACTGGAGAGTGAGAAGAACAATGTGACTGAAGACTGGAGAGTGACAAGGACACTGCCAACCCTCTCATTTTAGTATGAGCTGTGGCACAGTAGAATGTGACTGGAGACTGTTAAGTACACTGACAGCCCTATTATTACAATTTCAGTTTCAGCACTAAACACTGCCACCTCTCCTATTTCTGGGTGAGCTATGGCACAGTAGAATGTGACTGGAGACTTTAAAAACACTGCCAGCCCTATTATTTGAATTTCTGTTTCAGCACTAAGCACTGACACCTCTCCCTTTTCCGGGTGAGCTATGTCACAGTACAATGTGACTGGAGACTTTTAAAAACACTGCCAACCCTATTATTTCTATATTATTTTAGTAATGACAATTAGCAATGGAGCAATAGCATGTAGACTGTAGATTGGCAACAACACTGGGACCTCTCCTGTTTCTGTGTCAGCTATAACTCAATAGAATGTCACTGGAGACTTTTAAGAAAACTACCACCCCTCCTCTTTCTGTTTTAGATATGACGCTGCCCAACTGCACTAGAGACTGCCAAGAACCGTGCTACCCCTTCTATGTCTCTCTGTGAAATGGCACTGGATCTCCGTGGAGGGAGGTACTTTTAGAATCCAAAACTTACAAGATCCAACAACGCAACAATGACATTTTGCCTCGTTTTCACTTCCGAAGGAGCGCGAAAGTACCGAGCCGACTCGGCTCAGTGCTCGAATCTGCGAAGTTCGGGTGGGCTCAGTTCTCGGAGAACTGAGCCCGAGCATCTCTACATGGAATGGTTCCATAATAGAGGATTGATGGTCACCTCATCCTTCAAGTGGTGGGAAATGGTAAGGCTAAAACACAGGCAGAATAACAGAGTTGTGGCCATTGTAGTTCATTTAAACTTTATGTAATTAAGCCTCTTTTGGACTGCTGGATAACATTTTTGGACAACATTCTGGACAACAGGCTTTGCTTATTTTTAACACAAACATCTGTACAAGGCAGAAGAAATCCACTCCATTACTCAAAACTGGAATATACTGTTATGCTCAAACATAATTCATTAGATAGCAGCAAGGTACCAGACAAGTTTCTATCCTGTGAATGCAATATCACATGAGTGGCTCTTTGGAATGCTGCAAGCCTTTTGGTGTCTTTTGAGATTCAATCCTCTTGCAGTTTGAACAGTTCTCAGACACTGATATCTGTTCTCACTGTGCTGTTATCACGCTCTCTGATATTGCCTGCAGTGGATTGGCTTTGTTGTGCAACAAAGCAGGCTCCCCTGCCATCTTTTCACCTTCATCCAGACAGAACAGAAATATGGTTTCACATGGGATGTAATCTATTTCGTCCCATCATTTGTAGTGGCTGGGGCTGGTAAAAAATGTATTTTCCCAGCTGACAGTCACTGGTAAGTGTTTTCGGATCCCTGGAACTGCCTAGGGATATGCCTAACTCTTAGCACCACTGGTACACAAGGTTTAGTATAATGGGCAGGTGTCCCATCCTTTATACTGCGACCACTAGGGTAGCAAAGATGCCACTCCAGGGTAGCCTTTTGCAGTGTTTGTGCCCCCCCCTCTCTCTATTTATGCAACAGCACTGCTTTGATCAGCTTACAACTGATTTTCACTATAGCGAGGGAGCACCACGTCTTTGTTAAATTTACTCTTTTGAAATACTGGACAGGGGTCTTAGGGATCTCTCTCCATTACTACTGGGGTCGCAAAGTTGCCACTCCAGGATCACAATTTTGTTAATTATCCAGCCTTACAGGCAAGAAGAACAAGGAAGAGCCCCAGTGCTTTTCATCATGGAGCTTGTAGCCTCTGGAGGAGAGAATGCTGTTGTTCATTGCCCCTCATCATTCAGACAGCAGTCCTGTACTGATCAGCCTGGTACTGGTTTTCACACTACCAAGAGTCCCCACACTCATGGTTATAACTCCATCTATAGTGGAAACTAGCCTAGGCTGTCTACCACTGGTGCTATGTAAGCAATTGGAGAGGAGTCTATGCTGTCCATTTTTTTAATTATTTTTACATTTTTGTGAGAAGTATCATGCTTCATGCCCCTCAGCACATAAGATCACAGGAGTTAGCATTAGTGATATTTCTGTAGTAGCAGCAGAGATTCATTGATGGTCAATGAGGAAATACGGCCTGGCTGCTATGTGCTCCACAGTCATTTCCTCTGTGCCACAATACTCTGCCTTAGTTGCTATGGAAACTGCAAGAGGCTTACTTGACATTAAAGCAATCACATGATCACACTGCACGTAGGAGGAGGCATGGCAGCTCTCTTCTGATTGACTCACTGCTTTTTAAATATCAGAGTTCTGCATACCAATGCCAGTGATATGTCCTGTCTCCTGGTCCCTGTCTATTACTACTTCTTTCTTGTTTGACTGCTGTTACAGATCCTATACTAGGACCTAGCTATGATAACTGCCTATTCACAAAAGTCCCCTGCACAAATCAGGACATGGAAAAGTAAATTCAAATAGTGTATGCTGCTTTTAAATAAATCCAAAACTCTAATCATGAAAAACTGCTCATCTGTATGTAGACTTCACAATTATTTATCTGGCAAACCCTCTTTTAAACCATCATTCAATGCAGTATTTTCAATGCAATGTTTTCAGCTTTCACAGATGTGTCTCCATAACTTCCTTAATGTCACCACTCAGAGGTTTCAGTATATTTCCAAGGTATGACCTTATGCTAATAAAAACAAACTCACATAGTGTAAAAAGATTTTACACTTAAAAAAATATGCAAGTTGCATATACTGGTAAAGAAGCTATTAAAGACTGTAATGAACTCTGACGCCTCCCTATATACAGTCCAGAGTTAGAGTCATCAGCTTCACTCCCAGTAAACAGTGGGTATACAATACATTTAATGGTGTTTCATGGGACTCTGACCACTTCATCAGAAAGTGATGGTTGATGGTCTTGTATCTATATTTATAATCCAATCTCAATTCTTATTGATGACTTTTTTTCAAAGCAAGGTCAATTTAAAACACAAATTATCCTGAAATAATTATACACTATGATCAAATATTTTAAATAAAAATCTCAGCACTTCGTCTTATTTTATTTATGGACAACTTATACTCAAAGAGACCAATCTGTATACAGTTACAGTGAAAACCACAAAATCCGTGTCTAAAGCTATACTCATATGATGGAAACCTATTAGACCTAAAAAGTTATATTCCCTTGTCTATAACTCATTTACTTAAATAGTCCACAACAATTCATTCACACCAATGTGTTCGCTTGATATATTCAAGTGTACACATTCAAGGAGCTCCGCTCCTGCCATATATACAGCTGTTCAATGGGGATTACCTCCTACATCGATTTCCCCACTATCTCATATCCCTATATCATGCTGAAATGCTTATATATATATATATTATATCTATGTTAGCACCTTTATCAAACGTTGCCAATGGAGTAATGGTAACAGCACACAAGTATTTAAAGGCAAGATGGTGTCTAATCAAATGTGTACACTTGTGTGTATCCCATACATGTTGGTAATTTAACAAAAATAAACAACTAAACACATAATGCAGCAAATAATACAAAACAGTGCAATAATATCACCAAGATAATACCATGAAATACACCCAAAATAGATCTAATACAGTAAACCCCCATATTATTGCACTGTTTTGTATTATTTGTATTTTTCGCTGCATTATGTGTTTAGTTGTTTATATTTGTTAAATGACCTATATGTATCTATTGACAAAGTCCTGACAAGTTAATTTTTCAAGTCTCCACCTTCCACTGTGTTCCTCATTTCAAACGTGGCTGATATACCCTGCCATAAAATGCCACACAAACATTTTCTACCACCAGCTACAATTGTTATTCCACTACCTTAAGTATCAATTTTTCATCACACTCTTAAATTGTAAGCTCATTTAGGCAGGGCCATGTTTACCTTTTGTTTCCCTTCTATATTTATGTTATTGTATATAATTTGTTTGTCCAATGGTTGCTAACTTTTAGAATAGAAGTGAAGCTACTATACAATAAATTGAATGTATTGTACAGTACAACTTACTTCATGGGTCACTTTCCTAAAGAAATTTATCGAAGGGAACACAAGGTGACACTCAATAAAAAAATGTGTTTTTCTGTATCTCTAGCTTTCAGTGTAGAAAAGTGTTATTGTATAACAATAATGTTTCTGTTAGGAATTCACAGGAATACATGTTGGTAATTAAAACATAATGGAGTTTATTGCAATTCAGTGCATAATGATGGTCTGAATACAAGCAAACTGGATATTACAGTAATCAAGAGAAGCCAGGTGAAAAATCAGACTGAGGTAGTGCAGGTATCAGTCACATCATTATACAGATACAGCAATCGGAATGCTAGCGTGTAACACTACCACTAGCAGTGAATGCATTACAGGTGAGAGCTTATGAAGTGAAGCCTCCCAATCAGCAGTCAGAGGGAGAAACAACTGAAATGCATAGCAGATCTGAGTAAGTAGGATGCAAAGCAGATAAAAAACTCATACTTTCAATTTTAAGTTGTTCTTACTGCTTAATTGGTTTGTAAGTAATGTTTTTTCTACAAATCCTCTCTTGTAAATACATTCACACATATAACCTGGCTCAGACTACTCTACATAGTGTGGCAAAGTGGCTGACATCACTTCTGTTTAGCAAATAGCCTCATTGCTAGCAGGCGTCAGGGTGCAGCTGTAATGAAGTCTTGCAAATAGACCAAGCCGCTTTAATCACATTTATTTATGGGATGTGGAAGGTGTAGTCTCATCAGTGGGCGGAAGACATGTGTTTGACACTTGTCAATCAGGCTAAAGCTGGGGAGGAGCTTATGGTTTAAAAAAACTGCTATTTCCTGTCAGTGTTGGATAAGCTGCCTGAATTAATAGTGAGTTAAACTATAGTATATTATATTAGTGTTAGAGACCGCAAAGGAAAAATTGTTTCTGTTTGTGAAAGTTGTCTACCATCCTGACAAATAATAAAATAAAACAGATGGCTTTACATGTCATCATCTTGTTTCAAGTAAATCACTATCAAGATAAATTAAACATATATTTAAATAAAAAAATAAAAATGTATAACATAAAATGTTCTATTGCAATTTGTATATGTTATAATTAGAGCCACCCATTGTGATTTTTATTACATTAGCAAAAGGCATTCTTAAAATTTGGTAACAGAATTTCAGTCTCAATTAGTATAGTAATAAGTACTGAATAATCATTTTAATAACCTATTTTGATATTTAATAGAGTGAAAAATGATGAAAGGCAAATATCCTTTCAAAATGTCACAATATATATATATATATATATAATGTATATTCCACCAATCTAAGCTAAGAGATCTATTACACCAATACAAGAGACAAAGGGTGTAAAAACTCAATGTAAACTGAAAAAAACAAAACTGCAATGAATACAGCAATATACAGAGCAAAATAGTAGAACAAGCATTTTCTGACAACGAGAAAATATATAGTAGACTTGAGTATATTTCAATGTACCTCAGCAATTTCTGAATATTGTTTTGTGAGCTTTTCACAAAGAGCAGCCTGAAGTAGTTGCAGATTATTAGTTTCCCTCTTATTATTGATAATAAGAGATGGATGACTTAATATCTTTTGTATTCTTCCTTTTTATAAGAAGTTGAATGAACATGGTAGAATAGTTGAGGCAGTTATCAGTCCACTAATGATCTACATTTATCATTGCTTTAGTGATGGCCACATCACGGTAGCTCCTAGATTAAGGATATATCCAGGATGTCTTAAATGTATTCCTCTGTCTGAAAAGTCTTCATGGCTGAGAGGAGCAAGACACAATTGGAATTTTGGTTCCATTCTTTTCCAATTGTACTTTTCAAAATAATATGTTATCTTCTGACTCTAGCATTTATTTCTGCAAGGATAATAATTGTATCTTCCTTTGGGGTGGTTGTTAAATATTGTCATGGTTGGCACAAAATGTGCAGAGTGCATTTTAGATGTTATTTTTTCATTATTTTGTCATTAATAAATTCTCCTATTTTTGCAGTATACATCTTTGAACTATATGCAAAAGAGCATGGATTATAATAATTCCAATTTATTAAGGTATGTGTTTTAAGAATATATACTTACCATTAATTTCACTGATAATGCTAGAGCTAGTGCAGTGCAGACCATTCAAAAGGATGCCTTAAATTAAAGGTTAGACATGATTAAGTTTCTGACTTGCAGATTTGTGTGTTCTTGTGTGGAATGAACCTCTAATTTATGTATAGGAGAGGTGTGCTGATAATACTTCTATTTTGAATTAGGTGATGTGGTGTTGTTTCTATGCAGTGGGTTACAGTATATGTGACACCAATAGTGTGTACCATTTTGTTATGATAGAACATGATGAAATCAAATCCTGCTCACATTTCTTCTTAGAGTAATCAGCAATGAAATTTTCTTCGGGTGTTACTTTCTAATGAGCAGTCACAAGATGCCAATGAAAACCCCAAAAAATGGTTCCTATGTCTTATGCCATCAAATGTCTCTGTTCATCATGTTTCAAAGCGCTACGGAATTTTCTGGCGTTATATAAATAAATGTTGATTATGATGATGTTTCACCTTGAAAAGTCGACAGAAAATACTACCGCGCTGATTCACTCCAATGTCCAAAATTATGAATTCATGAAATACTATATAGTAAAAATTTTGTATACTTTAATAAAATACAAAACAATCAGTACAAGCATAAAATGAAATAGACCAACAATAAACTTACCAGTAGATGCAAAAATCTCATATAAACCAAAGCTTTTGTACTACAGTCCTGATTAGTGCACTGATATTTGGGCCTAGAAAAAAAAAGAAAGTTCCTCTGTATATATGGAATAAATCATTTAGCTTTGTGAGCACTGTCCTCCTGTTTTGTTGATTAGAATTTAAAACAACATATGGAATCTCATACAGCCATCCTGCAGAGCATATTCTACTGTACTGTGTGGTTCAGCCAACATGCAATATCAATGGTCATATAAAAATACTGACCTTAACAAGGTATCAGCCTGCTTTACACAATATGATACTTTTTCAAAAACTGCAATGCTGTTCAATTTGTATTGCACTCTTTAGTCTTTTGAAAACTGCAGTGTATTGCTAACACTATTTTTAGTAAAGGAAAAAAAAGACACAATGCACTTAACTGTTGAGTCTTCTCCTGGGAGCTCCTTGATAGTTGTTCTTAGTTTGTGTACTCATCTCCCAAAAACAATGTGCAGCTGAAAAGACTTCACCCAGGGCAGCTTTGAGACTTCATCCTTGCTCTCTAATTGGACAGCAATATTGGCTAACAACATGCTGTTCAGTCCTGATGTTTAGAGACCCTCATTATAATCCATTGCTTTCCAACGCATTTCATCGTACTTAAACAACTTCATCAGATGAGAGAATGTATAGCATTAAAAAGTGCTAACAACCAGCTCCTTTTAAGAGTCCACCTCCCATCATTAATTAACTCTCATTTGTTAGATGTTCTGACGATATAGACGTTTTGGAACTAGTCCAAAACCCATTTTTTTTTTATTTCAGAATAACAAATAACCATTATATTAAGAATTTTTCCATGAAAACATAACTTAAAAACAAGTTTTCTTAGAAGATTATGTTAAACCTTATCTCCATTGCGTCTTCTTTATTTAAAAAATAGAGTGCACATAAAAATTACACACCTGCAACGGATATATTTTCCTTTATAAAATCTTTTTGTTATTAAAGATTTAAAGTACATTTTGTACGTTCATGTAGGTTATTAACTTTTGATATATTTAAGAGTCTACTCAATAGAATGAATGTGTGACTACTTCCTATAAGTATTTGTCGATCGTTATCGATCCTTAATCAATATGTGACAAAACCCAGAACTGTTGTTCACTTATCCCGATTTGTACAATAGCAATCCATAAAGTCAGGGTTCTAAATCAGATCCTAACACTCCTAAAAACTTTTACACAGGTTATTTCTACACCACCAAGGACAACAATATCCATTTTCAGTGTTAAACTCATGCATGGCAGCAATACCAATATGACCACTCGCCTTGCACAAATGTCTACAGATAGACTAAGATTAAACACCTATACCATAATTTATATCTGGATGGTTACTTACTTAGCTTTCACCTTGAGGCTTCTTCAAGTTTCCATGCTTCCGTTGATAGTTATATTCAGTGTGTCTCAGCTGTGAGAGAATAATATATTGGTGGTGCCAAAAAGTTTTCTCTGCTCTGAAGGGGGCAGTTTAAATGCTGACGTGGTCATAGCAGTCAACTTTCCAAAACTAGGTGATCAAGTTAACACAGCCACTCACAATCTCATGATACCCCACCAGCTTTCTCAACATTATCTCAAAGGTGAAAATCACTGTGAATTTAAATTTGAATTTAAAAATGAAAAAAATAAATAAAGACCAACCACCGCCTGATTTCTCAGGATCAGGGCTGTTTAAAGCAATAAATAAATATGATTGCACAAGGTAACTTCTTTTTAAAGTAGTTAAGAGTAGCTCTGTGTTTATAGCCTTCCCACAAGTCATGTCTTCATTTTAACCTCCACAAACTGTATGCCTCGGTTTTAAACCACTCCCACCTGAACTCTGTTTGAACCCATCACACCTCTTGCCTCCATTTTTAACCCTCGCCAATACATACTTTGGGCCTGATTCATTAGCGGACTGCACATTTTGTGCGCATCCTGCACAAAACCATACTGCGTATGCCCAGAAAAGGGAACTACATACTGAAAACAGTGAGATACGTACGCACGAGTAAGCAACTTATGAGCGAAAATGAGCGCAAGGACCACGTATGACATACTACATCTTAGTGAGTAAAAAGGGGCGTGAGATGGGCGGATACCACTGGTATTTACTCAAAGTAGGTGTTTACCTCAGGATACGTCCAATTTATACTCTGCTGAATGCAGCAATTTAAGCAATCCACAACATAACATTTACATTAGCTCAGGGTCATATCTAAGTCCATTGCAATAAAATTGGCAGCGCTGCATAGACAGAGTGGCTGTTCTCGTCATCTGATGCAACATTCGACCATACATACTCTTCTCTCATTCCAAATAATTATTAAAGACAGTTTGCTGCACACTTGTAATTGTTGGGAGTCTAGAGGATTTTGATGTATTTTATAGGTTGTTTGTGGCATATATATTGTACTTTTTTTTTGTCTTGAGAGGTATGGCTTTATTTTGTCTCAACTGTATGTAATAATTGATTTGCCACATTAAAAATACTTCTCTATTTTCTAATGTAATGTTTCTGTTGAATTGTATTGTTTTTAATTTTTGGGTTGCCTCTGTATGTGTTTGTGTTTTCTTTTTTTTTAATTAAAACAAACAATTGTAAAACTAATATTTGGAAAGATGCATCTATGCGTGTCTTTTTTTTGGTGCCCCCTCATTGGTGTTTTGCCAGGTATGCTTGCAGTGTTTCTTGTACTCTATACTCTTGTGTCCCTTTCTAGTTCTCTTTCTGCCAGTTGTTAGTAAGATGCTTTTTATGTGTGTCATGTCACTGTGACAGGTAACTTATTTTTTTTTATTTTTTCATCCCCCCCTTCAAAAATTCCAAAATTGCATTATGATGGCAGAAGTTGTTGTAAGTATGTTTTTACTCTTTAGTCTACATGCCAACTCCTAAGATTGTAAGCCATGAGGTAATTTTAAATATTTTCAACCTTCATCCCTCTTTCTCACATATAGCCAATCCTTGAGGTGGAGGAACTTGTTTTTGAGCAGAAGGTGGCTGCACCTCAGGAGAGCGAGGGGCGTCCACCCCTCCAAAACCAGCAACTGGTCCAACCTCGCTGGCTCAGGGAGAGCATCTTCAGTCCTTGTGTTAGCCTCTCTGGGATGTCAGATGCTGAGGTGGCTCATCGCTATTGGCTCCCTCCTCATGTCATCATGAACACCATGCGCATTGTGCAGAGTGAGCTCAAGCCAATTTGCAACATCCCAACAGCAGTACCGCCAGCAGGAATGTCCCAAGCCACCTTCAGTCGAGTACTGGAGGTTGTGCTGAGGGTGTTCCTATCACGACTCAGGCATTTTATCAATCTGCCACTCAATAAGGAGTCCATTGTGCGCATATAGCGGTAGTTTGCACCCATACCCGGCTTTCTGCATGTCATAGGGGTAGTGGATGGGACACATGTAGCTTTAGTTTCATTGGGTGGGAATGCTTCCATCTATTTGAATAAGAAGCATTTCCACTCAATAAATATCCAGGCTATATATGACCCATCCCTCCTGATTCATTACCTGATTGCCATATGGGGGGAGTACTCATGACTCCTTCACTTTCAGGCAATCAGGGACGTGGCACAGATTAGAAGAGAGACAAGGGGGTGCAAGACCACATGGAGACCCGTGGCTGCTTGGTAATTTACATTCTATTTTCTCATTATGTATTAATAACCTTTGGAATCAATCAATTTTTCATATACACTGTAGTCCTTTTTTATTTTGGATGCTAGATCTCACCATTCTTTCATATTGTGCATTTAACAATGCAATAGTTGTTTTGTTGTTCTGGTTTGATTACAAAATAAAGTCTCATGTCAGTTTAGCATGTCTACTAAATTACAAACTGGCATGGTCTGTGACATGGTAAATCATAATTATCCATATTTAGAAAAATTGTAAAGGTTTTTACCCCTACAATGCCACATGCTTAAGCAAGGTTGCAACTAACCTAAATCTTGTTATGGAATGTTACCAAGAAACAGCACTTAAGGCTGGATTCATTAACAAAAGTAATCAATCACAAATAAAATAGCAATAAAAAAAAGCATTGATTGCTAATGTGGCAAAACTTTTTACAGATGTGAAAATGTGTCTTAGTATTATTTTGGCTCTTTTTTCTGTTTGTTTTTTGTTTGCATTCCAAACAACTAATGTAAAGAAGTTGTTGCCCATGTCCTCCCCCAAATATATAACAGAAATCACATGGTTAATTTTCCTTGCCCGTAAATGGAAGATGGTTTGTCAAGAGAGAAAATGTATCCTGCCTTTAGACAGTAATCAGAGATTTAGCACTATACCAGTCCCACAATATGACGTTAGCATAGTCCCTTTTTCTTTACAAAAATTTTCAACTCTAGTTTAATATTTGGTCACTTTGTCTTTCTTCTCACCCTACATAGGATACAATGCCTGTCCATTCCGCTCTTCGCTCCTCACTCCTATTTTGAGCCCACATACAGAGCGTGAAGTCCCATAAAACTCGGTGCATACAGCCACCAGATCGGTCGTTGAGCGTACTTTTGGAGTATTAAAGGTCCGTTTGCAGTGCCTTGACCGATCTGGTTAGGCAATGATGTATGCACTGAGGATAGTATACGACATCATTGCTCTGTGTGTGGTGTTCCACAACATTGCTATCAGGAGTGGGACACCAGGGATGGAGGCCGAGGTTGCTGAGGAGGGGGAGGCAGAGGCAGACCCCAGCCCTCCAGAACTGTGGAGGCAACCAAATTCAGGGACTATGTGTTACAGGCCTATTTTTAAGGTAAGTTATTGATCCAATCTTGTTCAAATCACAATATTATAAGTCTGTAAGATAAAAATCTGAATTCTTTTTTTGGTGTGATTGCATGCAAACCTTGTATAATTTAAACAAACACAAGCAGATACAAATGCACACACAAAAACAATCTAAAAATAAAAACATCAAATTGCTATATGGCATTTTGAACGCAGCTGTGTTCCCTTTTTAGGCTGTCTAGGTTTGTGGTTTGCTACGCTCTAACTAAGGCTTAATTTGGCAAACTACAAGGCCTTAGGTGTAAGATAGCTGCCTCACCTGTCAATTATTAAGCCAAAAATCATGACCTGCATTAATAATATCTCATATTCACTATGTGATTCATATTTTCGGCACAGGTCAAGCCCATCTGTAAGTGTTGTAGAGGGGTTTATTTTTAAGTCAGTAATTTGAAAATGTGTTCCAATGGATATTTATTACATTATCTGACTGTATGTAACTGGGAAACAGAATCACCACTTGTGCAGTTAATGTGTCAAATTTATTCCAACAGAACGTGTGACCAAGCGCCACTGCAGACTGCTGGCGCATTGAGGTGGTGCTGCCATGGAGTAGGGCCAGGAACAGGCCCAGGAGAAGGCTGAGGAGCAGGGGATGGAGGAGGAGCCTAATGAAGAATGTAAATATCTACAGTTAACAATGTATTTATTTTTTTGGGATTGAGGGACTGACATTAAAGTGTAGTCATCCTAAATCATTAATTTCACAATTGGAATTTACCCTAGACCTATGCAACGTTAGTTATTCCACAGGTTTGCGACATGATGGGCCATAAAAATTGTTCTAGAGTATAGTTCCCTGGCGCTCCACCACAGCATAAATAATGTGACAATCTTAGAGTAATATAAAATACTTTATAGTGAAAGAACATATAAACATTATAATTTCTCTGGCCATAGTAAAAATTCACCATATAGTACAAATAAGTTATGCTCAAAACCACTCAATATTCCGTGATACATGCAAAAGGAGTATATGATGTGGAAAAATTTCTTGTCACAACAATTTGCTTTATAAATCTCCGATGTAAATATGTATTAATCGTATGGTGTAAATAGTTTAAAAGTCACAATAAGTTAAAAAAATATCACAACAAGTTCAAAAAATATGTTCCAATCTCGCCTCAATGATCTGCATCCAATGCTGATTCACGGTTAGTAGAGACAGGTCTTTCATGTGCCGTCAGTCCTGGTCGATCGTGATAAGGAGAAAGAGCTCTGTTCCGGAGCAACTGGTGTGTGAAAACCAGTGTACGCATGCGCAACGTCTCTGAATTTTCTCCGGAGGAGAAATGTCTATCTGTTCATTGGTTCCGCTTAGCGGGTGTACGGATAAATTATCCGCCAGAATTGTACAGAATCCATTCGGTCTTCCAAGATAGCTGATAAGACAAAGATCAGATTGAGTGTATAATATCCAACGTGTTTCACCTCATAACATGAGGCTTCCTCAGGGATAGTTATGTACAAGTGTCTGACGGAGGTTCTGTGTTTAAATATCCCTCCTTTCAACCTCTCATTGGTTGCATTATTAGTATTATTAGTATTATTACCAGGTAGAAGCTGCTATTGGCTAATGAATCGCATGAATGGTGATTGAATGTTACACATAACTAGTAAGAAATATATGGTGTAAATACATATATAAAAATTGCTTATACTACTTTGACATTATTACAGTGTTATACTTTAGTAGACAGCCACATATATATCTGAATTATTGAGCATGCACAGATATGGGGCAACAAACATGTGGAGGAGATAGTTCTGGATCAAAAGTGCAACTAGGAAGAGTATAACTTAATTATATAGAAAACTTCCCAGATCAAAGTCTAAATTTAGACCATTAGGTGCCAGGGATCCTAGATCATAGATCCATTTAGCCTCTTCCCTTGAAATCATTGCCGTGTAGTTTCCATCCCTCCAGTTCTGTTTCACCTTTTTGATACCTATAAATTTTATTGTTGTTATGTCACTATTATGATATTGCATAAAGTGTTCAGATACACTGTGACTCTCTACTTTATTTTTGATATTCCTGCAGTGTTCTGCAAGTCTGATTTTAAGACTTCTGATTGTTCTCCCTATATACTGTTTGTTACAGGGGCACTGTAGGAGATAAATGACACCTGTGGTGTCACACGTTATCTTATCCTTGATGCAGAATTTCTTCTGGTTATAGTTAGATGTGAACTCCACTATAGGTTTGGTGGTATGAACGTTTGTTTTCCTGCATGGGGATCATTTATTGCAAAAATAAAAGCCCCCTATGTTATTGTTCAACCAGGTGTTGGAATTTCTCTTTTTTGGAATGGGTAGAACACTCCTAACTAGACTGTTTTGAAGATTTGGTGACCTTTTAAATGTAATTTGTGGTCTGTTCAGAATGAGGCCAATCAATTTTCATCTTTCAAGAGTATTGGCAAATACTTTGAAATCATATTGCTGATCTTTTTGGCATGAACACTATATTGAGTGATAAATCTAATGTTATGTTCAGATTTGTTATGGAGAGTCTTGTCTTTGATTTTCAAAAGAAGATTTCTGTCTAGATCTCTTGCGGTTTTGAACGCATCCTGCACTATATCGTGATTGTACTTTTTGTTTTCAAACTTAGCGCTCAGATCGCCCGCCTTTTCCTCAAAATCCAGATTTTTTGTACAGTTCCTTCTTAATCTTTTAAATTGGCCACCTGGCATGCTTTTAAGCCATTGAGGATGATGGTAACTCGTTGCTAAGATATGGCTGCTACAGTCTACTTCCTTCATGAAGGTTTTTGTTTGGAAGCTGCCATCTCGAACACTAATTTCCAAGTCTAGGAATTCAATTCTTTCTTTACTGATGGAGGTAGTGAACTTGAGGTTAGCATCATTGTCATTAATATACTCAACAAAGGACAAAAGGGAATCCATTTCCCCTTCCCATTTGACTATCACGTCGTCTATGAATCAACGCCATAGTACCAAACCTGTTTTAAAGGGCTTGGTGTTCCAAATATGTTGGTTATCCCAGGGTGCCACAAACAGTTTTGCGTAACACGGAGTGAATTTCGTCCCCATAGCAGTCCCGCAAACCTGTCTATGGCACACGCCCTCAAAATAGAAATAGTTGTGGTTCAAGATAAATTTGATAGCCGCAATCAGGAATTCTATTTGTTCTTGTTTCACAGATGATTCTGTTTATAGTATATTAGAGATATGGGAGCATCCCTGATCATGTTGAATAACTATATATAATGATGCGACATCACATGTCATCATAATATAATTTTCTTTCCAGTCCAGTTCGTCTAAGACATTCAGTACCTGTGTGGTGTCTCTCAGGTAGCTTTTCTGGTTGTCCACTAGCAGTTGCAAAAATACATCTATGTATTCGGATAATATGGAGGTGAGGAATCCTATTCCCGATACTATCGGCCTTCCGGGTGGATCCACCAAAGACTTGTGAATTTTGGGGAGGAAGTAAAATACTGGTAATCTCGGATTGGTGATGAATAAATATTCATATTCTTTTTTATTGATGATACCCTCCTCCTTCCCCTTGTTTAAAAGTTGAAGTAACAGTTGATTATATGAGTGGGTGGGATCTTCTTTAAGTCGCTCATAGGTTCCACATTCTCCCAATAATCTATGTGCCTCATGTATATATTTCTATTTTTCCATTATGACTATACCACCTCCCTTATCGGAGGGTTTTATAACAATCCGTTCAGTCTTTGGAAATCATCGCCCCCCTGCCCCGGCAACCCTAAAATTCCACAGATGCCAAACCATAGTAATATAGGTATAACTCTTGTTTGGCATCTGTGGAATTTTGGTGTACTGGCCAGACACCTTTCTTTCACTATTATATCATATGTTACATACGTTTTTATTGTAAAACAGCATTGCTACTACTTTTATCACTTTTAATCATGTGTATAAATACAAATAAACATAAGTATTCATCATCTGCCATCTATTAGTAGTATTTTCTGATATAGATATATTGTGGCGCATCCCACACGTTTTTTGTACATATATATATATATATATATATATATATATATATATATATATTTATATATATATATATAAATATATATATATATATATATATATATATATATATATATATAAAAGACAAATAATGAGGCATCTACAGTAAATGCTGAATCTATCGGCAATTCGCCACTCAATATAATATCTATTACTAAATAAACAATTACCATCTCAACACATCGCGAGTAAACACATCTGATCTATTCCTTGAGGACAGCATGTTCAGTAAGAAAAGGGCGTATTCTGGCAATGTTTTTAAGGTGGAGTCGACAGGACTCAAAGGGAGTCTGGATGTGAGGAATAAATCAGAGGGTGGAGTCAAGTGTGACACCAAGGCAGCTGGCTTGGAAGACTGAGGAAATTGTGGTGTTATTGGCAGTGAGGGTGATTTGAGGGCAGGTGGTGGCTCTGGCAGGAGGGAAGATAATAAGATCTTTTTTGAACATGTTGAGCTTTAGGTAACGTTGGGGTAATCTATGTGGAGATAGCAGAAAGACAGTTGGTTACACGAGATAGTACAGAAGGAGAGAGGTCAGGGGAAAAGATATAGATTTCAGTGTCATCAGGTGTTATTGAATGCTTATTGAGTGAATTAGTGCCCCAAGAAAAGAGGTGTACAATGAAAAAGTAAAGGGCTATTAAATTAATTTTATCGCTTTCCAATAAGCATTGTCTAAGCGATTTCTTGTGGGTCCAAATCACAATCGATTTAATGAGCAGAAGCAAAAGTTTTAGAAGTTCAATACATAATTATATTACAGTACAGCCAATACCAAATACATACATACATATACTGCGCCCTCTGCTGGATCCAGCTAAAACAGTCCTTCAGCCTAGAAGACTGTGGTCAGTGATCACTGCCTTAGCTGATCCCAGGGAGCTTGAATATATACACTCAGTGTTACAGAGAAAACAATACAGATGATGTGGCTTGCTTCTATAGGTCCAGGCTTCAGTAGGGTCCAGTGTAATGCAGGTCATAGGACAGTTCAAACAACCCCTTCCAAGGGTGGGGGTCTGCTCTCCAGATGATTCTCCCGCCCAGAAACCAGGTTAAGCTAGTCTATTTGCAATATATAGTAACATTTTAAACTTTTATTCCCTAACATCGCTAACTAGAGTATGCAATGTGCGATCCCTTCGGCGAATGAACCGGACAACTGCGGTCACATAGGGGATTAAAATGATACTAAACATGACATGTTTCCTGTAACCTGAACCTTAAATATCACTAAAGTGTACATATAACCTTAATATACATAACTATAAACTAAATACCATCTGCTCATAAATGACTGTGGAATGGAACCATTATAAATATGAAATATATAAATAAATGAATGTGAAAGTGTGAGTGTATGCGTGCGTATTTTATCGTGCGATCGCACCATGCCACATGTTATGTGCCTACTGATCGTAATTGCATGGTAAAACAATATTACCCAATATACTTTCGATCATCCAATTATACGACTTCGACAGGGCCAAGATCTTTGGTCACTTTTGTGAGAGCAGTATGAGTGGTATGCTGGGGCAGAAGCCTGATTACAGAGAGTCGAGAATAGAATGAGAGGAGAGAAAGTGATACAGGCACTGTATATAAATATATATATATATATATATATATATATATATATATAAATACAGTACACTAATAGCTCAAGTAGTTTGGAGGCAAAGTGGAGGAGAGAAATAGGGCGGTAGTTTGAGAGAGAGGCTGGATCGCGAGATGGTTTCTTTAGAATAAGTAAGATGAGCGCATAATTTAAAGGAGGATGAAAATGAACCTTTGGAGTGAGACAGGTTGAAGAAGTGAGGAAGAGGTGGGCATGCAGTGGAGGAAAGGGAACGGAGAAGTTGGGAGGGAATATGGTCGAGTGGACAGGTTGTAGGGTGCAAAGATAAGATGAGTGCAGAGACTTCGTCTTTAGTTGCTGGAGAGAATGAATTAAGGGTGGATTGGGGAGTGTAGGTAAAGGAGGGTGGAGTGAGCGAAATTTGGCATGAGGAAATATCTTGTTGAGTGGATTCAATTTTGTCTTTGAAATATGTGGCAAATTCATGGGCAGTGAGGGAGGAAAGAGGAGAAGGTGCAGGTGGGCAGAAAAGTGAGTTGAAGTTGGCATAGAGGTGACGTGGGTTAGAATACTGGGTTGATATTACAGATTTTAAGAATGTTTGATTGGCAAGTGTTAGGATAGTGCTGTAAGATGAAAGGATGAATTTATAGTGGAGGAAATTGGGAGAAGAAAGAGATTTCCTCCAGTGGTGCTCTGCGGGGCAAGAGCACTTTGGCAGGTAGTGGGTCTGTTTGTTGTGCCATGGCTGAGGTTTGGATTGTCAGAAACTATATGTAGTAGCTGGAGCTGTATTGTCTAGGGCTGAAGTGAGTGTTTTACTATAGTAAGAGAAAGCCTGATTAGGGCAGGACAATGCAGTCAATAGAGAAAATAGTATTTTTAGTGAAAATGAGAAGTGGATTGGTTTAAGAGTGCTTAGGTTTCATTGTGTACGTTTGTATTTGGGTGCAGGGGGGCAGGCATGAGGTAAGGTAAGGCTGAAGGAAAGGAGGTTGTGGTCGGAGCGTGGGAAGGCTAAATTGGAGAAACTAGAGATGGAGCAGTAGTGGGAGAAGACAAGGTCAAGTCAGTGCTCATCACAGTGGCTGGGAGATGAGGTCCATTGGGAGAGACCAAAGGAGGAAGTAAGTGAAATAAGTTTAGTGGCAGAAGAGACAGTGGAATTATCAATGGGAAGGTTGAAATCAACTAGTATGAGTGTAGGCAGTTCAAATGACAGGAAATAAGTGAGTCAGGCCGCAAAGTCGTCAAGGAATTGGGAAAATGGACCTGGGGGCCAATAAATGACAGCAACATGAAGCTGGAGAGGATAAAAATAGATGGATATTGTGGACTACAAGAGAATGAGAGGGAGGGTTCAGAGGTTATGACTTTGAAGGTGCAGCTTGGAGAGAGTAGAATGCCTACTCCACCACCTTGTCTGTTTCCGGGTCTGGGAGTGTTGCTGAGGGGGTGTCCCCCATAGGAGGGGGATGTAGGGTCAGAGGAGGTGAGCCAGGTTTCTGTAATTGCGAGGAGGTTGAGGGATTTAGAAATGAATAGATCATGGATAGATGTAAGTTTGTTACAAACAGATCTGGTGTTCCATAGTGCACAGGAGAAGGGAAGATAGGGTAATGGAGATATGTGATAAGTTTGGCGGGATTGAAGTAAAGGATGGATGGAATGGTTTGGGGTACAGCGAGGAGCATACAAATGATGGGGATTGTGCGGGGCCAAGGGATAGGCAAGATATCACCAGCAGCTATGAGAAGGAGCAGGGTGAGAAAGAGGATATGCAAGGAGGATTTGTGGGTGTGAGGTTTATTAATGTTTATGTAGGCTGGTAAGTGTGGTGTGTGTAGGAGACAAAATAGTTCATGTGTACAGACTAGCGAGGAGGGAAGTAGTGAAGGGGAAATCATAATCAGGGATGAAGAAATAGGATGATAGAAAGAAAAGGAGTTTGGATAGAAGTATAGTGATAGTAAATAGGAGAGACTGTAATTTGAGTAGTTGCATGATGGAGAGATGTGAATAAATGTGTATTAGTTAGGGTAGGTATTAAGAGAGTAGAAAGGAACAATTGATCCAAATTGTGTGGGACAATGGGATTGGTGAAGGATACTTTACCGCCCCCCTGGCTGGAGTTAATGGAGTAGGCAGATTCTGCTGCTCTGACACGACAAGGTTCAGGAGGATGCTGACAGTTGTGTGCAGAGGGTCCATCAGCCAAACAAAAATAGTAACAGAGATCACAACTGAGCTCAGTGAGTAGCTGAACAGATGTTGAAACAGCAATGACAGTTGAGCTCTGTGGGTCTACAGCTGGACAGAGATGGTAGTTCTGTATATCCTAAAACAGCCTTGTTTTTCGGTATGAAGTCGATCCTTAACACTGCTGTGATGTTCACAACAGTATTCAGAAATATCCAAAGCGCTATATTTGTTTTTAGACCTTTTTGTCAGATGTTGCTATGGTATACTGTAGTAAAATTACAAGCATTTCATAAGTGTCAAAGGCTTTTATTGACAATTCCAGAGAATCAATGTTTTCACTGTTGACCCTTCTTTTTGAAGACCTCTGCAATTCACCCTGGCATGCTGTCAATCAACTTTTGGGCCACATACTGACTGATGGCTGCCCTTTCTTGCCTAATCAATACTTCGAGTTTTTTCAGAATTTGTGGGTCTTTGTCCACCCGCCTCTTGAGGATTGACCACAAGTTCTCAATGGGATTAAGGTCTGGGGAGTTTCCTGGCCATTGACCAAAAATTTTGATGTTTTCATACTTAGCCACTTAGTTATCACTTTTGCCGTATTTGCCAAAAGGCAAAAGTGATAACTAAGTATGAAAACATCGAAATTTTGGGTCCATTTTGGGTCAAACATTGGTGATCCATCATGCTGGAAAATGCATTGTTTGTCACCAAACTGTTCTTTGATGGTTGGGAGAAGATGCTCTTGGAGGATGTTTTGGTATCATTCTTTATTCTTAGGCAAAATTGTGATTAAGCCCACTCCCTTGGCTGAGAAGCAACCCCACACATGAATGGTCTCAGGATGTTTTAATGTTGGCATGACACAGGACTGATGGTAGTGCTTTCCTTTCCTTCTCAGGTCAAGTGTTTTTCCAGATGCCCCAAGCAATCTGAAAGGGGATTCATCAGAGAAAATGACTTTACCCTATACCTCAGCAGTCCAAACCCTGTACCTTTTGCAGAATATCAGTCTGTCTCTTAAGTTTTTGCTGGAGAAAAGTGGCTTCTTTGCTGACCTTGTTGACACTTATGATTCCTAGTGAATTCAGGATGTGGAAATAGCAGTAGAAAAACCAAGTGTCTTTATTTAGGCAAAATATGTGAACAAGGATTCACCAAGATTTATGTTGACTGAAGTGGCATAGCGAGGGTTTTTTCCTTCTTGTTATCTTCCTCTAGGTGACACAGACTTCCTGATTGAAGAGACATTTCTAGCAGATTTATGGACAAGTGCAGGAACTGACACACAGACTGAAATGGACACAGAGAATCCGTGATCAGTTGACTTGACTCTAGATGGAATTTTTTTTTGACAGACTGCATTAACGAAGTCCATGGTGTTGTTGGTAATGGGATCATCAGAATCAAGAAGGGAGAAGGCCAATGTCTGTGGCTCCCCTCTGAAACTCATGATAATGGAACCAACTTGGTTAAATTTGTCAGAGAAATATACTGGAGATTTTTCAAATTGTTTCATTAAGAGTTGAAGGACTAAAGAAAATTATGTGAAGTCTCCATCAAAGTAGACTGGAGGAGGATCTGAAGATTCAGAAGAGGCCTCTGGACGATCTGGCTGAATAGCAGAGTCTGGACGCTCTGGCTGAATAGTAGACTCTAGGAAATCCCTGACTGGGATGGCAGAGCTGGAGTCCCTGAATGGGACGGCAGAGCAGATGTCCCTGGCTGGAACGGCAGAGCGGAAAGCACAGTGAGAAGCCTCTGGGCAGACAGCACTGTGAGTAACCTCTGAGTGGACAGCACTGTGAGAAGCCTCTGAGCGGACAGCACTGTGAGAAGCCTCTGAGCGGACAGCACCGTGAGAAGCCTCTGACCGAACAAGGCCAGATGGCAACTCGGGCTGACCCGTACCACGTGGCAACTCGGGCTGAAACACATTAAGTAGCAACTCGGGCTGAAACACATTAAGTGGCCACTTGGGCTGAAGCGCATTAATTGTCAACTGGGACTGTAGTGCGTTAAGTGGCGATGTCTCTGGAGCGGACTGAAGAGATAGGGTTCTCTCTGGAGCAGGCTGCAAGGGCATCACCCACTCTGGAATGGACTGTAAGGGCAGCACCCCCTCTGGAATGGACTGAAAGGGCAGCGCCACTTCTGGAACGGACAGTAAGAGCAGAGCCCCCCTCTGGAATTGACAGCAAGGGCAGCGCCCCCTCTGGAATAGACAGTAAGGGCAGCACCCACTCTGTAGCGGAGAGTAAGGTCAGCACCCCCTCTGGAATGGACTGTAAGAGCAGCGTCCCCTCTGCAGAAGGCTATAAGGGCATCGTCTCCTCTGGAGCAAGCAAAGATTCTGGAGTGGTGGCTGGCACCTCAGAACTGGACACTGGGGCTGGCACCTCTGAACTGGAGACGGGAGCTTGCACCTCTGAACTGGAGATGGGAGCTGGCACCTCTCAACTGGAGACGGGAGCTGGCACCTCTCAACTTGAGACGGAAGATGGTACCTCTGTACAGGAGGCAGGAGCTGGCACCACAGGACAGGCAGCAACTGGAGCTGGCACCACAGGACAGATGGCTGAAGCTGCAACCTCATGACTGGTAGCCGGAACTGGCGGATTAGGCCCCATCCCCGGGAACAGATCAGGTTGTAATATAGCAACAGGAGGTGAAGTACAAACAAATCCAGGATCTGGAGAGGAGCACACTGAAGACTGTTCTATAGGATGTTGTGGTCTGCGGAGTGGACAGTCTTGAAAGTAATGTTTGTTATTGGCGCAGTAGAGGCATAGTTTGCCAATCCTTCTGCGCCATCACTACTCCTCGGTCACATGGGGACACAAGTAACTTGCCCGTTTAGAATACCTGATGGTAGAGACTACCGGCACTACCACAGTTGCAGCACCATTAATGACCTTGTAATTCTAAAAAGTTCTGGGAGGATTTTCTGCGGTCTGTGTGCTTTCTTTAGAAGAATTTGTTGCTCTAGAATCAGTATTTACGTTGTAATTGCTCAACACAGAAGCAGGAAGGGTTTTAAGCAGTTCTTGAAGTAGATACCTGAATGATTTGGTAACGGAGCTGAATAATGTCCATTTGCAGCATTTGTAGTTGTGGATTTACTGACATTGTCTCAACAGTGAAACACAGAGTTCAATTCAAAAACACTAGAAATCCCAGGACTAAAGCAGAGGGCGTGCAATCAGCAGGCCCAGATAGTATTGCAGTTCATCATGTTATTTTTCCTAGTGAATTCAGTAGAAAAACCAAGTGTCTTTATTTAGGCAAAAAATGTGAACAAGGTTTCAATTTGTGGAATATATGGATTTCAGATGATGAATGGCAGGAATAGTCCAAAGAAGCAACAGGTTCCAAGCAATGACAAATATAGTTTAAATGCAGGAACCAGTAGATTGAGTTACCCAATTGCCAGGAGGCACGAGGCACCAGACTAAGGAGGCAGGGATCAGGATTACAGATTGCCAGAGGCATGAGGCTGTCCAGGGAAGCAGACGGGCTAGCTGAGTCCAGTGACCAAGCAAAGGTCAGGGCAACAAGCATACAATCATAATCCAGTTGTGACCCTCTGCCTGATTACCAGACCATGCTTGTTTGCCTGTTGCCCTGACCTCTGCCTGATTACTGTATTATGATTATATATTTATAAAAATCATTTAATAAAAACAAATACAGATAAAAACATAAACAGTCAAACTGAAATCAATGATTTAAAAAAGCAATAATGGACCATATACCACTTTAAAATTTAAGACAGAACTCATTGAGTCAGCTGTTAGTAAAATTATGTCCTGCCAGATACACGTTGGTATACACTGATAGGAATATGAGAATCTTCCTTTTCTCACTATAGATTTCTTTTTATTTGATTGTCCTCAAAATATCAATTAATTACTGGTTGATGGAAACAACTGTGACTGTGGGTTGTAAGGTATATTTAGTTTATATATCAAATAACAGACCTCAAAAATTCGGACTTGTGGTGGTGGAATCGAGACTAAATGAATGTGTGCCTCCACACACTCTCTAGAGACCGTATCTTTGACAGAGTAACTCACCCGATAGCAGAAGAAGGAAGCTGGTTTAGAAGTTGCATCCACTTACAAGCTTCTCACAAACTTCTTTAGCTGACTGCTCTTGTCCAATAACGCTTCCTACTGGTGCGCACCTTACAGATCTGTCCGGACAGAACTTAGATAGCAGCATTTCAGTTCCTTTGCTAAATATGAGGAATTGTAGATCGTATCCACAATAAAACTGGCAATCTCTGTGGTAGCAATACTCTGAGTCTCCAAATATGTGGTTAGATGCTTGATGGAGGACGCTTGTCCTCCTTCAAGCGTGCACTCAAAACTTAGCTGTTGCTAAAAGCCTACCAACCTTCCACCTAATCCCCTCATCTCCTCCGCCTGTTCTCCCCTTTCTCCTCCCAGCCCCCCTCTTCTCTCCCAACTTACTTTAACTTGCTCCCTTTGTGCCTGAGTTCTGTCTACCCTCCCTTAGGATGTAAGCTCATTTGAGCAGGGCCCTCTTCCCTTTGTTCTCCATACCTGTTCTTCTGCTCCATCTTTACTGCATTTGCCTGACTGGAGTCTTTGAAGTTTTGGTATCTTTTGTTTACTGTTTGTAATGTATCACCTTGTTTAGTCTACTGTTTGTGCTGTGTACGGTGCTGCGGAACTCTTGTGGCGCCTAACAAATAAAGGATAATAATAATAATAATAATAATAATAATAATAATAATAATAATAGAAAGCTACGTATCTCATCTGCTTAATGCAGACTTTCTCAAGCCATATGACAGACTGTCTGATAATCCTTCTTTATATAGGGGAAGAAACCTTCATTATTCAGTTAGTCACAATTAATAGTGAAAATGCAATTTATAGAAATTTCATCATCATATCATATAAATCAAACAAAAAAATAATATTAATTTTAACCTTTCATCAACTATTGCAAACTACTACCTTTTGCAATCTTTTTCAAATTATTTTCATATTCAAATGTATACAAAAGCAATTCAATTTCAAAAGTCTTTTCAAGATCTTAATCTCAATTTTACAGATGTAAGCCAAGCCCACATCTATCTCTAACACTTTACCCTAAGTTGCTATGGCTAACAGAATTTTTTCAATATATTTTTTTATCTTATTAGATTGCCATTACATTTTATAATTTCATAACATATTTGGTAAACAACTCAACAGAAAGATTCTAGAATGCAAAATGCATACATACATATAGACACATCTATATAGCGTGCACAAAACATACACATTCAATGTAGCAAAGTATGAACATAGGTGATCTCCCTTAAGAAAAATAAACAAATAAACAAGTCAAAAGTAGCAATCATTAACTTCCATGGACTCGCTAAGAGCTTCTGAATGCAGTTTTTGGAGTTTAAACATCCAATTTACTTCTCCTCTACAGAGTTTTTGTTAGCAGTTGATCCAAAATTCTCTATTCCCATTACAACCAAACATTGAGGATCACAACCATGCTTCTCAAAAAAGTTCCGAGATACACTATGGGTTTGTAAACCCATTTTGATGTTCAGCATATGTTCTCTAAATTGTATTTAATGATATGTAAGATATATTATCATTCAAACATTTCTTTGTCCTTAATACACTAGGAGCAAGTACATTTTTAGATTCTTATTCTTTTTATATACTACACTTGGTTTTGTGTCTAGAATGTCACTCAAAATAGGATCTTGTTGAAGAACTAATTATTCAAAACAACTTTCTTAATAGTATGGAATTTATTGTTAAATTTAGAAATAAACAAAAGGGACCCTTTGGGTCGTAAATCCTTTTAATTTCTCTAAGTGCTTCTTTGATTGCTAAGGTACCTGCATCATGTGGAATATATGTATAAAGAGCCTAAATGTCCAGATTGAGGAACCTCATCCCCGGGCGCCAGGTTACATTTTCAGCAGCTGTGCAACGGTAAAGTGCACCTTCTTGTCACGCGGCATCAATTCTACATCCACCAACTGCAAGTATCTGGAGCTACCTATGTAGCATTTTTTGGCTCTTTAACACAGATATACACCTCCAGCCAAGCACAAACTCAATATGTCATATAGCAACGCTGAAGCAATTTATATCACCCACCCAGAAAATATTAACATCGATATCCAGGACAATAGACATGTCTCCTCTTTTTGCCCTATTCTGATCCTCTTTCAGTCACTGGACCAATACAGTATATCCGCAGGTTCTCCCAACTGAAATTTGCAATTTATATTGTGTTTTATATTTATGTTTTGTTTTAATTTGGTTCCATAGTTACTTTTTAATATGTATACCTATGTCATACAATTAAATGTCTGTAAGTTTTAATTTAATCCATCTCATTTATTTTAATACATGTTCTATCATCCATCATTTTATAAAATTAATATACCATAACATTCAGACTCTAGCGATGTTCTATCCTGCTGCACACTTTAGGGAGTGGACTCTCCCCCTTCATGTTCTAGCAGCTTATTCTAGATAATTAGACAAATAGATACACAGCAATTTTTCCAAGTTTTTATTTTATTTTATTTAATTTCTTATTCCAAATTCTGCTGTGCGCATCCACCATCCTCTGTCTAAACCCAAATTCGGGACTGTCCCATCAGAATCTGGACAGTTGGCAGATTGTCCTGCTCTCTCCTACCTGTTCTTGTCACTTTTTCCACTTGTTTCTGTTGGCTACTTTATCTCATTTGCTGGTTGTCTGGATCCTTGAATATTGGAGGCCCTATTTGGGAAAAAAATGGGTACATAAAACTCCAACTAGTCCCAGTGTTATTTCAATAGCACCCACGTTTTATAATTAGACCTCCCTCCAGCCACAATATTAAAATAATAATATTCACATTTGCTAAATAGATCTCTTTCTCTCCAACTAACCCTGACATTAGATAGCAAACACATTTAATATATAAACCTATTTCCCTCCCTCCAAACAGCCCCAGGAGTAATTTAAATAGCATTTACGTTTAACAAATATAACCATTTCCCACAACAATCCCAGGCATTAAATAATTCATAATCACATTTATTAAATATACCTCATTCTCCCCAAACAGCCCCACAATCAATTAATAGCTCACCACCCCAGCATTAAATTAAAGGTCCAATTACTCTATCTTAAATTCATAGGACCCACTATTAAATTAAATAGTCTCACCATCACCCCACAAATAAAAAAAACATACCATTATCCCTCCTCCACCAAACTTCACAGTTGGCATAATGCAGTCAGGCAGATAATATTCTCAGAGCATCCACCAAACCCAGACTCCCATCTGACTGCCAAACAGAGAAACGTGATTCGTCACTCCACAGAAGACGTTTCCACTGCTCCACAGTCCAGTGTGATGTGGGGCTTGCATACAGGTGCTCGACCATGGAAACCCATTCCATTAAGCTTCCGTCGCATAGTTTTTGTGCTTACATTAATGCCAGTGGAAGTCCAGAACTCTTCAGCTATGGAATCAGCAGAGCGTTGGCGACTTTTAGGCATCATGCACCTTAGCAGTCGTTGATCCCGCTCTATGATTTCACATGGTCTTCCGCTTTATGGCTAAGTTTCTGTTGTTCCTAAACGCTTCCACTTTCTAATAATATCACTTACAGTTGACCGTGGAATATTCAGCAGGGATGAACTTTCACAAACTGTCTTATTGCAAAGGTGGCATCCTATCACAGTACAACACTTGAAGTCACTGAGCTCTTCAGAACGACCCATTTTGTATCTCAAATGTGTGCAAATGGAGACTGCATGGCTAGGTACTTGATTTTATACACCTCTGGCAAATTAACAGGTGTAGCCAAATACTATTGTACATATAGTGAATATTGTGCAAAAAAACCCCTTTAAGGATGGGTCGCTGTGTGCTTGATCACCGGGTTAAAGTGTGCCAGCCAGCCCCTGAGTGTAATCATCACATAACATCCCTCCTGTGCAAAATCCTTTTCAAACACAAATAGTTTTATGTAGTTATATTTTCATAATGTGAAGGTTTAGATATAAAATTTCAGCAACACAGTTTAAATTATAAAATGCTTAAAATCTCTTTGAATTATACGTTTATTTATTTAAATGAATTGTTTTGATGTTTGATGTACACAGTTTTTGTGGATTATATTTTTTTTTATTTCCCAAGGTAGGCTGTTTTCATGAATTTTTGAGACATAAGCACAGTTGTGTTTTTGGGGTTGGATACGACATGGCGATGGTGAATATGTCGACTTTTATATTGGTGACACCAAAATGGTGACATGTCGACATATTCATTCTGTCATTCTGTCGACATGTTTAAAATGGTGACAGGAGTACAGTAGTAATGTCAACATTCAAAGGACATTCATAATAATTTAGCCCAAACTTCCCCACCACCAAAACACGTTAACCCTAATGCTGCTAGCCTAGGCTGGTACTAGTAAAATCTGGGGACAAAAAGCATGGGGTCCCCCCGATTTCACCAGAACCAGCAGTAGGCTTTGTCAGCCGTGGCTAGTGGTACTAACAGCTGGGGAACCTGCAGCGTGGGGTCCCCCTGCTGAAATTACAACCAGCCCCAGGCTGGTCTGCACAGGACTGAATTCCCTAAAGTGATGAGGACTGCAAAAAAAACCAGAACCCCCTCCTAGGAGTACCCAGCTCAGTGCTGAAAACACTAGGGCTCTTTCAACGCTCTGGGGCAATGGGTGTGGGATAATTAAAAATTATTTTACAATAAAGACACCATTTTGCCTTGGTGCTCTACAGCCCCCAGCAAGCCCAGGTTGCCATAAACAGTTTGAGCATGCTGGTTCTTGTAGTACTACTTGCACCAGCATACTCATGGCTTGGGTATGTGGGCATGGCATACCCAGGGTCAACTGGAACTTGTAGTGCACCAAGACAAAATTTAAATAAAAAACACTCCTCACTGTATAAATAATTTTATTGCAAATAAATAATAAAAACAGTAATACCAACCACAAGGTTCTTCATCTGTAAAAAGTCGATGATTGTCCAAAAAAATACCTACTAAAAGGAATTCCAGCGTCCATAATACCTAGTATATTTAATCAAAGGGACTGTGGCATTGCCGCTAACAGTGCCCTTTGAATGTTGTCTTTGTAACTGTCGACATTACCACTGTCGACAGTCAGAATGTCCCCATTATAAATATGTGGACAGAATCAATATGTTGACATTTGCACTGTCACTATTTTGGTATCAACGGTGTAACTGTCGACATATACACTATCGGCAGAATGACTATATCCCTTGATTTTGATGGCAGTGCTGGACAAGTGCAGCCTTTTTAAATTTCCACTAGTCTTAAGCATGCAATCTATTCAAGTATGATATGAAGAAATGAAATTGTCCTTATTAGTATATTCCTAATTGACACACTTGAGAGACTAAAAAGTGTAGTTTTTGCTTTCAAATTTATTTGACATTTATCTACCAAAAACTAGCTACCTAATTTTGCCTATTTGAGATCTATTGAATGTGTCTAAAGAGAAGTTAAGCAAACCTGTACAAAGCCTCATCCGAGTAGTACATAAATGCACTTTTTCTCCTATCTGAATAGTGTAAAGTCAGTATTTGACGGCATAAACTATGATAAAGCAGGTGGAACAGCAAAAATTAGGAGAGACAAGTCCACATTTTAAACAATAAAAACCCAAAACAACAACAACATTCTCCAAAGGGGAAAAAACAACTTTTTTAAATTTTCAAAAAAGATGACAAAATAAATGAAATAAAAAAACAAACAAACCAGATCATACGCAACTAAACAGAACAACTATCAATTCAACCTGTGTACGCAACGGATACATACTACAGTCTACGATTTCTTGGAAGGAACGGGGCTGGCAAGGGGCGTTCGCCCGTAGTCAATGTACAATTAGGTCAAGGAAAATGTGGGATAGGTTGCGCTTCTTCCAAATATATATTGCAGCCAAATGAGAACCTGAAATTGAGTGGGGGGAAATCCCTGCCCTCCCAACTAGGAACTAAATATATGTATATATGTATATATATGCAGGTTCTCGGCACTGGGTAATGTGAATTAAAATAGTTTAATATAAATTAAGCATTGATAAACAATACGTTCCAGCCGGAACAAAAGCTGCATATATATACAAATGTACAATTAGGGCGTGCAGGAATAGAATATTCACGTTGCATGTTTAAAGTGAAAAACAACATACCGTATATACTCGAGTATAAGTCGACCCGAATATAAGCCGATGCACCTAATTTTACTACATAAAACTGGGAAAACTTATTGACTCGAGTATAAGCCTAGGGTGGAAAAGAGCGCTAATTTAAAAACCTAAATAAAAATGATAGGTTCAATCTATGAAATCATTTTTAGCTAAACCATAAATAACAGTAGATGACAAGGAACATTCATAAATGATTATAAAATCATTGGCATTGGGTACAACCTAACCTAAATAAAGGGGTATATAAGGGGTAGGGATATAAATGTATGAACATGGTGGCTGTATTGTTTGTTCATTATGTAATTGCACTGTAAATTAAAAAACCAAAAAACGAGAGAGAGAGAGAGAGAGAGAGATTTTCACTTACCCGGCAGTGGAACGCATATGCGTCCTAACAACAGGAAGTTCGGCATTTGGAACGCAAGTTTGCGTTCCAAATGCCGAACTTCCTGTTGTTGGAACGCATATGCAGAAGTTGACAGCCGAGGGACTGGACACCAGGTAAGTTCACCCGTGTATAAGCCGAGTGCCCTTTTTCAGCATACAAAAGTATGCTGAAAAACTCGGCTTATACACGAGTATATACGGTAGTTATGTATTTTATTATATTTGAATTATATTTTATATGGTAGATGACATTTTTGTATTTATCAATAGCACTGTCAAGACACTGTTCTCTCTTGTGTATATGACACTTCATTACATTATTATATTGTGTACAAATAGGGTAACACAAGTTTTGCCTTTACAACTAACAATGTCAAGCCATATATGTACACTATCTCTATTGTTTCTCTAGGCTATCGTGGGACATAGTATACACACTTGTTACTCCTGGCTTACATATGGTGCAAATCCAAGTGATGTACAGCTGGATGTATCTTGAAATTTCTCAGTCTCAATATATGCACATAAATGCACCTTTTCATGTGTGGATCTCTATCTGCTTACATTTGTAGTAAAAATCTGTCCAACTCTACATGAGCAACTTTTTTCAAATAACTCACAGTTTCTTCTAAACATAAATTGAAATTAACAACAATATTCACACTGATTATTTTGCTATTGATATGCAGAACTTTTTTTTTTTAGTATGAATTTAATACTGTATAGCCTTTTAATTCATAAAATGAAAAGAATTTACATTGAAACACTTGACTTAATATTTAGTAGAATACACTCTGGTCAAAATTACTGCAATCAACTGTTTCCTGTAGTCATGGCTGAGCTATCTGCACCTGTCTACTGGCAGTTTGATCCACACTTCTTGTGCAAACTTCACCAGTTCTCCAGATTTTAAAGGTGCCATCTCCCAAATGCTCAGATCTCTCCACAGGTGTTCTATTAAATTTAGATCTAAACTAATTTCGGGCCCCTTTATAACAGTTCAGTGTCTTGTCTTTAAACATTCCTGGGTGAATTTTGAAGTGCGTTTGGTGTCATTGTACTGTTGGAAGACCATAACCTTCGACAGATATCAAGCTTTCTGACCCTGGGTTCAAGCATTGCACTTCAAAATGACCTGTTTAATGTCCAGATTTCATGTTGCCATGCACACATTTAAGACACTCAATGCCATATGCAGCACATCAACCTCAAAACATCACTGAACCACCTCCATGTTTGACTGTAGGGAAGGTGTTCTTTTCATTTTACTTTCTACAAACAGATGGATGCTTTGGTTAGGTCTTATCTGTCCAGAGGGCATTCTCCCAGAAGGAGTTTGACTTATTCAGGTCTGTTTAGGCAAACACCAGTTGAGCTTACTTACGTCTTTTAGCTGTGGGGCTTTCCTGGGCTTCCCACCATATAATCCTTTCATTAAGTTGGCAACGTATAGTTTGAGTTGTAACTGCTGTACCCTGCGTCTGAAAGTCAGCTTGAATCAGTTGGACAGTTGATTGAGGTTCTTTCTCACCCTTCGGACCATCATGTGCTACAATCTTCAATCAAGTTTTCTCTTTCCTGGGAGGTTGGCTACAGTGCTAGGGCACTTAAATTTCCTAATAACATTAAGGTCTCTGGAGCTTATTTGTACCCCTGAGATTGTCCATGCTTGGAGAATAAACTTTCTTGAAATATATTTATTTCTAACTACTTCTAAAAGTTCACAATACTTTTTTCCAACCATGTAAGAATTTTTGTGTGAAATACGTTGCTATTTGTGTCAACCTTTTGTGTTTTATTTCACTGCAAACTAAATAAATATGAGCATACCAAAATATTTTTTTATTTAAATTTTTCCGGAAGAAATGGTGTATTATTAGAAGAAACTGCAAGGGTGCATTTAGTTTTGGCCACAACTGTATCATATGTAATGCAATCCATATAGGTACAAAAATCCTGTGTCATAGGCCTTTCATCTGCAATCAATTAATCAACTAGTTTGAAAATCAGCTAAATCAGGGTTTCCCGCATCTAGTCCTTAGGGAGCCCTAACAGTACATGTTTTCCATAAATCCTTGCTAGAAGACAGACTTATTTATTATTTACAGACACATTTTAAAAGATCAAAAGTAGTACTAATTATTTGACCTGGAAAACATGCACTGTCGGAACTCCTTGAGGAATGTATTTGGGAAACCCAGAATTAAAGTGTTGAAATTTTCAGCAATTTATATTAAAATTAAACAAACCAAATATATAAAATGAAGTAATAAATAAGACAAATGAAGAAATATAACATGTTTAAATCAATGTGTCGCAAGTTAAAATAAACAAAATAACTATTACAATTCTTTAATTTCTTAGCAGTGCCATAAAAACAAATACGCAACCATTTTGTGATCTTTATGCTCAGTTTTATTTGAAAGTGGATTGTTTAATCTGCCTTAAATATATTGTAGTTATATTGCTGCTTTCCCTATTTTAGTACTGCAAATAAATTCAAAGTGTGCATCTGCTTTTAAATAAAGATCAACATTCTGAAAAATAAAAATGGTTTATCATCATCAAAACCATTTGTGAATAGTTTCATTTTGTCCCTAGTAAGGTCATTGCAACAAAAAAGTCAACAGCTGGCAAGTGCAGTAACAGCCAGGTCTACTTTTTTATGGATTTAATTTGGTGTGTTACCAAATCTGCTTTGGCACACATCATTGTAACTACACTGTTGATGAGACAGCCTTCTGTCACATTGCATTCACATGCATTGGCAGCATTTCTAAACCATGTGGTGTGTGATTTCCCAAGTAGCACAACTAGAATCATGTCATTTTAAAACAAACAAACAAACTTTATAGTAGCCGTTATGGCAGAATTCTGTCTACTAACAGTTTAACATTTCAATTCCACGAGAAACACTTGCAGTCATTTTAGCTATGTTAATTAATTTTATGGTGGTTTATTAAAACATTCATTTATTTGCAAAAAATCTGCTCAATTATAAACACAAAAGTCAGTAGTAAATAAATTTGGGGAAAATTAAAATACATTTGAAAAGTAATGTAGCATCAGAATAAATGATAATGTGTATTTATATTATTATTAGATGTATAATCTAGTACTGTATAATAAAAACCTGATAATAATTTAATTGCCAAAGATATTCATATGTTGATTGTATATAGACTAGGACTTTGCTGGGACTATCTAAGTGAATACTGGAGGGGAGAACATTCTTTACTGGCCAGTTATAACTGTGACCTTATTTCAGATGTGCACCCATACATCTTCTTCTGTCATTTCTAAGTCCTCCATTTGGATAAATCCAAATCGGCAGCTGGTGGAGAGAGTCCTTGGTGAAGAAAAGTACTTCTCTTGGTAACAAGCGACAGATCAGATGTGCTGGTCTTGAGATAATGGTGGGAGGGGTCCTGCAGACCAAGATCAGTGACAGAAGAAGGAATTGCATTCACTGACAGTGCTGGAACACGTGCAGCCAACAGCCTTGAGGTTAGTGTGTGTTTGTGTGAATGAGTTGAGCACTGTAATGGAATTTTTTTAGTAAAAATAAAATTTTTTTACATTTTTACGTGAAAAAGAAGAATTTTCTTACTCGACTCTACTTATATTTTATTGTAAAACAGTTAGACTACAAACTAGTGTCTGTTGCTGGCTTGTAACAGCAACTTTTGTTTTTTTTTGCTTACAACATTTGGAATACCCAATCTAAAAATTCTGCATTTGCTCCTGCCAGCAGTGAGCATTCAATGACAGGCAGCCCAGCAGCATATAAGGATGAGACAGCTGCATTCTGATTTGCTGACATCCTGTCTCTCATTGCATAGCATGGACAATGGTCGGCAGCCGGCGGAACATCATATGCACGGTAAGCGCAGCTTATTGCAACATCCCGCCAGCCCACCTGTGCCGATTTTTTTTTTCACTGCTCGTGGCAAGTTTTCTAACAATGAATATATGCTTCCTGCCTTAACCTAAGCTATTTTCTCGTATCAACTGACTAGTGATAATACTTTGACAATGTAGCCTGAATACTCATGGAAGTGAAGCTCATACTTCCTTGCATTGTATTCTCTAGTAAGAAAAACAAAAGCCCTGCTAGTGCAAATAATTACAATAATACATTCTCTATTTCTTTTCGCTCTTTCTTCTCTACCTCTTTCCCAATGTGATCTAAAATTGCCGACACTTTAACAAAACTTGGTCATTAGCTGATTTTCCTTTAGAGTATATTGTCTTGACTCTACTGTCTTAGACAAGAAGAATGTCAGCAGTGAACCAAACTTACAGAGCTATGCTGCATGACAAATAACAAGCCATACCTTGTCAATTGTGTTGTCCTGAAGCAAATCTGCTATAGGCAACACTGCATACTTTTATATCACCTAATAAACTACAACCCCTGCACTTGACTGAGAGTGCTAATAGTATATGGAGAAATAATTCAAATGCCTTGTAATAAAATTGATAAAAGGTGTCTAGAGCATTATTGGAGCAGTCCAACACTATTATTTAATTAGTTAATATTTTCTAGATAAAGGTGGAAAGTTCTTTGTCAAGCATTGATACAAATTATTCCATAAGTGTTCACTCATTTTGAGATCTAATGATGACTATGGGATGGCTATAGCATATGGTTTACATTTTTTTATTCTCAAAATGTTCAGCAGTCACAGATGCCCTATGAATGAGTCATTTGTCAGCCAGATTTATACCTGAAGGATAAAAATGATCCATTTGGATGAATTTGTATGACATTTACTTTGCCCTCTAAGGAAATAAGCATATCTATATCATGTCAATTAAATGTACCCACTTTGAACTCTTTACAGTGAGGAAACAAGTACTCACATCATTAGATTCCTTTTGACATCCAGCATACATGTGCTGCTTGCTAAAAATAGAGTGAAGTATGATTTGTTTGACCATATACCGCAGTAGTTTACTGTGTTCTTTACTCCTTTACTTTGTGCTTTAAATTGTATTTTATGTGTAATACCGGGGTTATGCACTGCAAACTGATTGTTGTGTCACACTCTGCAGAGTGCTCAATGGGCAAAGCTTTTTCACCTAGTCTGTGCTATGATGTAGATTCATTTTTACAGTGAGGTGATTTTGAGTTCCCCAAACATTTTTTTTATAACATATTATATTCTAAACCCAACTATTGGCCAACAATATGTGCTTTTGTTTAACATCACAAGGCCAACATAATCTTAGCTGACATTTCTCATGAAATAGCAAAAGGTGGAGCAGGCTTAAACACCGTAGATGCCCGAATAATCATCATTGTCTGCAAATTACTGTTTTCTGTTCTTCTAGCCATTATGCCAAAAGAATTGGGCATATGGGTCTGACTATATATAAACATGTTAGTTCTTTAGTTAAAATAGGAACCCTAGTGACTTTGGGTCTGTTTCAATTAAAAATGTAAATGCAGATACCAGTCATATTTTGTGTAAAATCGCTGTGCGCATGCCTAGAAACAAACCATACACCAGAGAATACAGCATCATCCAATTAATGTTCGAGTGTAAAGGACCTTTACTACAGTCTACAATTTCAGGGGCAGAATGGGAAGGGGACAAGGCATATGCACATAGTCAATGTACAGTAAAGGAGTGCCAATCTCGACCGCATGCAGCAGCATCTGATTCAAGCTTTGGGCATTTCACTTGCACCAGCTATAAGTCTGTGTTGAATGGAATTTGACAGTTTTACAATTTAAGCAGTAGGAGAAGTGGCGGTATGACTTACCATTCTATATCAGTCCACTTTGACCACTGATGTATTTTATTTCTTCATGATTTCTATTAAAGAAGGCATTTAGGAGAACATGGCAGAACCCTAGATTTCAACACATATATAGAAAATAGATCAGAACCATACTGCAACAAAGCACAATGACACAAATTGAAGAACATAAGATAATGACAAAAGCAAAATAATAAACTGCAGTGATGAACTGAAAATGTAATACAACTTACATAGGATATCAAAAAATATGAAAGGGTAACATTTACAGGTTGAACTGTTTAAAGCTGGTAAAAATCAAAAGCAATGTAGTAAAATGTTAAAGTAAGTCCAAACAGAGAAGATGGATAGCTATTCTAATGGAGACAGATTATTTGAAGTGAAGGAAGTCCAAGCATCAACTTTCACATTCCTGTAAATTAATTTTAATTAGGTTTTCTATATTACTAATCAATCTTCTAATGCAGTGCCACCTTCTGGAGAGATACCAAAATACAGGAGTTTTATATCCAATGGACTATTGTCTCCTGCTGGAACTGACAGATCATAAGTGTGTTGCTCATTTACTTAATCATTTGATTTTTTCAGATTATTGTACTTTTGAAATCACTGTAAGCATCTGAAAAACAATAAGTGTGAGAGAGGAAGAGTATAAAGTTATCAAAAGTATCTCATTGCACAAGGCGTTGCAGTTATCAAATCCGTTGTCTTTTACTATCCTGCACTAAACTTCTCTCTCTTAAAACTGTCCAGGGTTTTGTACCTGAAAGACACATCTATTTGCGGTATTAAGCTTAGCGAATGAGTTGTGAAACTTGGGAATTTTGATGGTCCTGGGGCTTGGACCTTCGCTTGACATATGTATAAAAATATGCAGGGAATTGGAGTTGTAAATTAACATTCACATGTTCCCTTAATAGTATATAGTATGATACAGTGTAAAACCCATTGTATGTAATTGTAACATAGCCATTTATGTCTGCTTTCTAATAAAATTACAGTTTGATAGAAAGTTGCAGTATGTTTTTGTGCAAAGAGAAATAGATATATGGCTGACATAAATACAAATAATTATTGGTCAAATGTTTACCACTCGAGAAATGTTTATCAAATACAGATCATTCACTGATGAAGTTCACAATTGTGAATGGAAATGAAAGATTTCAGCAATTATAAAACCTTTAACTTAAGAAGTATTCAACAATCCTCAAAAGAGGCTTACTTCTTGATGAGTTTATATGAATTGAATGAACACATCTGTTTGAAATCGAATGAAATCTGAACATTCAAAGAGTATTCACTAAGCATTAGTTATAGAATGCTAAAAAAAATAATTCCCACCATAGAGAAGGGATCGGTGCTGTTAAGGGGGTAATGTAACTATGTAACTATGCGGCCATGGACAATGTTCAACGCTTTGTAAAGTACATTGTCCATGGCCGCATACTTGCATTACCCCCTTAACAGCACCGATAACAGTGTCAAGGTTCCCAGTGACGTCATCAAGTCGCGCCGGCTTCTTCATTCATCTCGATTGCTTGCAGTCAGTGGGCACATCAGTCATCCTGCAGCCTTGTCGGGAAGGAGCCCTTTGGTGTGAAGACGTCGGGGTAAGTCTTGTCGAAATAATCAGCATCATTATTCCGTACCCCACCCTAATGGATATAGTAAACAATATATGAACCATTAGTGCATAAGTAAAGAATATGAAAATGTTTTCCATAAATGTGAAGAATATGTAGAGCTATGTTTGAATGCATAAAGTTCTTAATAAATATATATTACAGATTTTCCGCCACACAGAATACATTTGTATTTTTACTAAATCAAAAGGCTATTGCCAATCCTGCAATCATCCAACTAGTGTTGAATCAGATGAAACGTAGTAGACCTCACACATTAGTAAATAATTAATAGTTGATTTTTGAGCATTAATAGTAGTAGAAAATTTACTCCCAAAGATCATTATTTAGATGAATCCTTGGAGAATGTAAAAGAAACTATTGACATTTTGCAACATCAAGGAATGTTAAATCTCTAGGAATTTCAAACCTACAATCATTTGGAAAGGTTACTAAATTGTGATTGTTATGGAATTCTGTAGTTCGCAAATTGGTAAGAATAAGTGGAGTGGAAACTGTTAGGCATGCTATTAAAGAACACTGTTATTGCTACCATAACATGACACTTTAGAAATTGCTTTGTTGTGTCCATGCCATACAACTGTAAAAGCAAAGTCCACTTTGTGGTGGGTTATGTGTGCAAAAGAGACTCAAAATATCTGTTTTGCAAATACAAGCCCTATTTGGAACAATGTCAGTAGTTTTAAATGACTAGCATGAAAAGTTATTTTCATCACATCATCCCAGATAGGTTTGTGACTTGTCAATGTAGTAAAGGCATAGACAGAGGCCTGAATATATTTGTTTAATCAAAGATGGAATCACAGCAGGAAAGGAACTATCCTTTCTGTGTTTTGATCATAGTTAACCTCAGCTCATAACTAACATAATGATAATAATAATAATCCCAAGGAAAAAGTCTGGAGGGTAAATTTATTAAGCTGCGGGTTTGAAAAGTGGAGATGTTGCCTCTAGCTGTGGTCGGATCAATAGCTTCTGAATATAGGGATTGTAGGGAATATATGTGTATATATAATATATATGGATTACTGAGGCTTGTGTCTGCAAGTGCAACTTTTGCTGCAGTAAGACTGATATTCCACATGATTTTAGACTTATTGAAAACCTTCACACAGTCCACACTTTCTATCCCTTTTGCTCCTCCTACCTTTGAATGGTAAAGGAAATTCTTTACCATTTAAAGGTAGAAGGACAGTCTTTAACTTTTGTTTGCATTGGTACTTGCTTATAAATCCTTTTTCTAATTAGCTGTGCTTTGTAAAATGTTTGGTTACCTTAAACACCAGATTATAATAATAACATCCAACTGAGCTTAAAAGAACCCTTCAAAGTCATAAGCTGCCATTTGATATTCTCTGAGAGAGATATAATTAATTCATATGTCAGAACCTACCCAACTGTCTACCAACAACAGCAGTTAAATCTTTTGACACTTTAAGGGAAAAGTGGTTCCCTCTCTACATGGCAAGGAAAGCATGTAACAACTTGATTCCCTAAAGACCTCATCAGCGTCTATTAAATATTGTATAGTTATTAACTTTCCTAAATTTGCCCCAATAAAGTGCCTAAATCTAACTGTCATCTATTTCATTAAAGGTAATTTATTTCCTGTTTCCAGTACCATATCTATAAAAACCAAGGTGTTAATTTGGAATAAGACATACATCAATTTTTTGGTGCAAGATATATATTTTCGCAAACTGCATGCGCACCAAAACTGTGTACACATACATATGTAGACTTTTGCATATCATAGACTTGTGTCCTGTCGAAGTAATAGTTAACAAAAACCCTATATTAACAATTAGTTCAATAGAATTAACTAATGCACTTTTTATGTGTCTGTGCTTTTAAGAAAATGGAGAAACACCTATTGCAAAATACAGAAAACAACAAGTTATATAAGGGTCACATGTTCTTGATTTCACAATAGCAGGCCAAGGAAATATTTGCTCCAAATAAGGTCAAGAATACCCTTCCAAAAGACACCTCCAAGAAGATGTCACTTTAATGAAGATTAATGATAGAGATTTAGAGTGTCAGCAGTGGTGTAAGCTGGGAAGGTGTGTTTTAAGCAATGATGATTAATATTTCCTATAAAAGAATGACTTAACCAAATATAGATTGTCAATTGGCATTTGAGACCCTGGGCGTAAGTCTGCTTCATCCAGTAATGGCTGTATCTATGCATAATATATTTTAATAAAGAATAGAAATATTGTATTTTGGAAACCTGCTCATCTCAATTATTATTTAAAGAGAAGATTAGAAAATCTGATACAGTCCCTTCATCTGGAGAGCAAAATGGGGGCAAACAAGCATAGACTGCGTACAGTAAGGGCTTGTTCCTATTAGTGCGACAGAAATAGACATGGATGCATCAGCAGACACACCTTTTAGGAGTATGAAAGTACTGGAGAGCTTGTGCAATGTTACACAATGGTTATGATGGCTATAAGCAGCACCAATAAGTCTTTTTGATTGACTGATTACGTATTGACTCATCCAACTGAATTAATGATTCGTTAGTGTGATAGCTATATTTTAGAAAGAAGTGGCCATTTATTCACATTACTTAATTGACATTTCCATTTGGACTATTGCAGGAAAGAAGATTCAAATTTAATTTTTAAAGGCCTATACAACAAATGCGTAGCTCTTTGTATTTAATTGCATTTTATATTGAAAATGGAACTTCCACATATATTAATAACTGTCAAGACAATATTCTCTCAGGTATATGGCACAAAGTTACATCATTAAATTGTGTGCAAACAGGGCACTGTGACTGTAGCATTTATTACGAACACTGTCAAGCCACATTGTAAAATGAAGTGAAAGTATACACACTTGCATATCTGACTTATATCTGGTGGAAACACAATTGATTTAGATTTGGATGCATATTGAGATGAGTATTCACTGTTTATCCATTGTATTTAACTAACTAACCTCAGCCTTTCTAGTGACATATCATTGCCATTGCTATGTTTACTGTACATTGGACATTTCTAATGCACTCACACTTTTAAATTCTTTATCACATATATGACAACTATTTATATATTGCAAGTTATATGTTTATTACATACTGAGGACACTGTCTCTGGTTGTTTGCTCACTGGATTCCTTACCTTTTCAAAATGCAGTGTAGCCTCTCTGATAATCTAATAGGTTTTACCAGGCCTTATACGATTCTATATTATACAATGTAACTAACATTTCTGTCATTGCCATTTATTGTTAGTTCTCAATGGAACTTAAGAAATGTTCTCACCACACTATTTCAAACTCTGTTCAGCTACATTATAGATCACCTCAATCTCTGTTGGACATTTGGGGGTGCTGATTTTAGTCTAATTCTATCTCATAGATTTATCTGGGAGCTTAAAGTGTATATGGTGAGCCCAGAGTATTAATAGGAAGTATAGAGGTATAGCTTTTAAGGATACCTCTATACCTCCAAAAGAGACACAATCTGGAAATTCGTACATTAGTGGCCAGCCATTTCTCTTCTTCACTAGTAAAGTTATACTTTCCCCTTATTATTTACTCAATCACTTTATTAGTAGCATAATACACATATAAATATATATTTTTCACTTAAGTATTTTTTATGGTTTTACATTCTCTTGTTTTCTATTTGTTTTTATTCACACCAAGCACCATGACTAGATATTACAAAACAGCTAGTAATTTATGTATATTACAGTAAATAATTTTCACACCATCTTTAATCACCTTATTAAATCTTTTCAAGAACAGCTAATGTATTTACAGTCCAATGGTATCTTTGATGTGACTTCCTAATTCAATTTATTTTAGATGATAGTGTGTGATAACATACTGTATGTCAAAACACCATTTTTACATCCTTGATTCTATTAATAAACTTTTCTTAACTATTTGAATTTACTATAAACATGAAAAATATGATCATATAAAATAGGAAAATAAAAATTAGAAGAACATATATAAGAAACAAGCAATTAAATATAAAAAATAAAAAAAATCAACAAATATCAATATATTGGTTAGTTACAACAATGTGGAGAAATTTTATTATGCTTACCAAATTCAGAAGTCCACTGTGTGAAGATCCATGTTTTAGTGAATACTTTAAAATAAAGAAGTGAAACGGATAAACAGAATGTTTTTAGAATGTATTATTCTGTTTATCAGATCTAATAGCTTCTCGGATAATTTATAACTATGAAATAGAACAAGAATCCTGATAAATAATTGTGACAGGATGGACCGCCTATGCCACCCTGTCTGTTGCTGCTGGGAACCGGCTGGGCTTACTTTGCCACCGTTCCCTTTTGTTATCCCAAATGCACCCTCTTGCCGCAGTAGGAGGAGCTTACAAATGCTGCCACCACTGAACTCCTTACCGGCAATCAGAACCGAGTTTCTTCTCGGTAACTAACGCTGCGAGTGTACCCCGTTACTGGGGTACTTGGGCTGGTACTCTTAACCTCTTCCTATAGATCAGGGTTGCTGTGGATGGATCCCCCCTGGCATATCACACTGACCAGGGCTGCACAGTAGCAGGCAGAGCGGTGGTACCAGAAAAGCTGGGTCCAACCTCAGAAACAGCCGGAGAACGGATTAGATTTAGGGTTTAATCTGCAGGTCAGAGGAATACAGCAATATTGAAGATGTTTTCAAGCAGGTCTTTGAAGCAAGTGATGTTTATTTGCTCTCACACTGGTTTAAGGTACCAGTGATCAGATGAAACAAGAAGAACAACTTTTCAATACAAGCCAGTGCCTTTTATACACTTTGGACACAGGCTGTTTTTAGAATCAGGAAGCAATGTGTTTACACAAACATGGATTTACACGCATTGCAAAGCCAACAATATACACACAAGCCCCAAACAATGACACTTCCATACAGAACACATTCCAATACACAAAAGACATATATATATATATATATTTATATACAACATATATCTCCAATTACATAACTCGGGGTATACTTTTGTAATAAGATCTTACAGATCAATGACATGTTTTGTTAATATTGTAAGACAGGCTTGTGAGCATTAATCTCATAATAGAGTGAATATTACATACTTTTAGATCCGTGCGATTATACATTAACAATCTTTAATATTGCTTCACTTGATTGATATTATCTAGTGTGTGAGAAGACCGACGGTAAAATCTCACGAGTGCATATGAAACACAGGCATCAATGGTTAATGAAGGATTATTACTTCCTGTGCTTTTAATTTATTTTCTCAATGCTAGGACAGCACGGTGGCTAAGAGGTTAGCACTTCTGTCTCACAGCACTGGGGTCATGAGTTCAATTCCTGACCATGGCCTTATCTGTGAGGAGTTTGTATGTTGTCCCCATGTGTGCGTGGGTTTCCTCCAGGTCCTCCGGTTTCTTCCCACACTCCAAAAACATACTGGTAGGTTAATTGGCTGCTAACAAATTGACCCTAGTCTGTGTCTGTTAGGGAATTTAGACTGTAAACCCCAATGGGGCAGGGGCTGATGTGAGTGAGTTCTCTGTACAGCGCTGCAGAATTGGTGGCGCTATATAAATAAATTGTGATGATGATAGATGCAGCAACATAACTAACACAGAGTGTTGCTAAATATATGATACAATTGCATCAACAGCTGTAACAATATTGCTATATTTTGCATTGAAGGGCCAACTTTACACACTTAGGGGCATATTCAATTGTCGGCGGGATCGCCGAAAATCCCGCCGCGGAAAAACTAATACATGTAATACGGTAATTTGTAGCTGGATTTCAGCTCGCGGCTCAGGGAGCCGCGAGCTGAAATTCAGCGAGTAAATTACTGCATTACATGTTTTTTCGCGCACGATTACCGTAATATTGGTAATCGGGCGTGGACCGTGGGATTTTTGGCAATCCCGCGGACAATTGAATATGCCCCTAAGAGTAGTATCATGTGAATGGAGTTTTCATATTATTACTTGAATTTAAAAAATCAGCATTAAGTCTATAATTCTGAAAGTTACTACAACTTCCACATCTCCTTCATTGTTTTATAATTTGCTTTTAGGATTTTAACTCATATCAATAACATTTATTTTTTATCTGTGTGTTTATTATTTCATATCCAAGACCGAGGGCATAGGTATAGATCTACAGAAAGTAAATTTTTGTTCACTTTAGGTAGAGTCATCAGTTTTACACATAAGGTGAGCCTTCTACAGTTAGTATTCTTTCTTTCTCCTTTTTGTCCATTTAGTATACACTACCAGGAGAGCACCCTTATTTCATCATATTATCACTTTTACATTTCTAGGAATTTATTTCCTAATTAATAGTAGACAAGGTGGCAATAGATTTATACCATATCTACATTACAATTATGTTAACATGGAATATTCTCTAGTGCAGAGGGTTTTTAATATTTATTACTGTAATTTTTAACTTTCCCACCTGTTAAAGGTTCCTCTGTGTTCCGCTATAACATTTAAGCAATGCTTTTGAACTTACTACTAACTATTAATAAATTTCTCATTAATTATTGGTATAGAATGTAATTTGCGATTTTTTTTTTAGCTATTTTAGTCTCGTCGAACAACATGTACCCGTCCCATCTAAGATGTGCTTCAGAGGCATTATTTTACATAACCATATCAGCCTTCGCCTTGTACCATGCCAACCATAAACAAGGAATCCCAGTTGTTATGTTTGCACATTCCAACTAGAAATCCTTAAAAGCGACTTACACGATTCCTCTGTTTGACCAGGCTTTATACCGCCTAAGTATTACACATATATTGACCTGCATGTCAGATAGCCCACCATTATGTGTTAATCGCTAAATAAATACCAATCTATCATTTACTCCACTATACTGCATTATCTATATAAACATCCATTCATACAAGCAGAAACAAAGTACAAACTTTTACTTTACAAAGATAATCAAATATACAATACATAAAATGCATACATACAATACAGATAATACATTATAGATTCAACGGGCATGATGTTACTATAGATAACTTTAGAAGTAAGTTTATAATATCCTATTCTATTGTTGCTGTTAATCTTATAGTTTTGCAATCCTCATTTGTGTGTTTAAATTCAGAATTTGTGTGTGTGTGCGTGTATATATATATATATATATATATATATATATATATATGTACTAGTGTTTATGCTGTAAGATAGAAAGTGTATTCGCAGTATTGCTCTTTGTGTAGTGTGTGTTTAAATGTATCAAGAGAAAGAGATAGATTGTGTTTATATGAAAGAGAGAGGAAGGTTCCATGGCGTATGTGTGTGTGTGTTTTACATAGGAAGCATTTCCTGTGTTTGTGCAAATGTATTTCAGAGGGTTATAGATGAGTATGCATGGGTGTAAATTGTGGTCAGGCCTAAGGTAAAATACAGGTCTGCAAACAATAGCTTGTCTGAGGAGGCAGAGGGGAACTGTGTGAGAAACACTCCTTTGTGATAAAAGCCAGCCTTTGTAATAGTTACTTAATTTGCAGGGATATACATATATTTGTATATAAACGTATAAATAAAGCTAAAGATTAAGAAAGAAATAGACACTTTTGGCAAGGTTATAGAACTAGCTAGATGTCAGGATTAGAGTTAAATAATTAATAGAAATAAATATAAATGTTACATATATATGCAAGCAAAGTATGTCACAAAATTGCAGGCAGAATACGTATAAGATAAATAGATGAGAAATAGGTAGAAACTTTACATATACATGCAAGAAAAGTATACTATAAATTGCAGGCAGAGTACATATGATGTGAAGGTTATCCAGGTAGAAATTACAGGAATATAGACAAGTTAATGGAGGTAAAACCATACTTGCCTACTCCCAGGAACTTGTTTCCGGGAGAGGGGCGTGGCTGGAGGGCGGGAGGGGCGGGGTGAGGCCATCCGCATCATTTTGGCCCCGCCCTGCGCAAAACCGTAATGTACGTCGCTGGGGGCGAGGCCAAAATGACGCGATTTGGCCTCGCCCCGCCCTCCAAAATGGCGTGATTCACTGAGAGTCGTGTTATTTGACTCGATTCTTGGTGATATCAGGGATGCCGGAGAAATGCCAGCTCGACCCGAATTTCGGGAGTCTCCCGGACTTTTGGCAAGTATGAGTAAAACCTTATATTGCAATATGATGTCCAGTGAAGCTTCCAGCTAGGTGTCTGTGTGTGTTCAAAAGAGCTCCAGTGGGAGTTATGTAATGTAGCAAAGAGGAAGATTTCAGATTGTGCTAGAGCTTGTAAAGCTTTACCCAAAATGCATTGCTTCAGGTTGGGGCAGTGAAATTTACTACACCCACACAACTGGGCACTGAACGATGACTTCCTGTCTAGTTGAGCACATGGATTTCCTTTGTTTGAAATGTTTTTTTTGCCAAATGCCACATGTGAGAGACAATTTCTTTCTTTGAAATGCTCTCTGCCAAGTGCCACATGTAATTCGGTGTTTGCTATTCTCTGGCTTTCTGCCAGATCATATTTTAATCTGTGCATAAGTTTGGCGCATGCAAACAGTAGTAAAATGCTAGTGGCCATGATGCGTGGTTCAAGCTCCGCCCACTGCAACTTCATCAACAGGAAATCTGCCACTACAAGTTGGAAGGTATACTTAAAGTAAATTGTCCCTATCTAAGTGTATATTGTCCCTATCTAAGTGTATTTTGTACTATTATATATTCACTTCTGTAGTGGCATAAAATGTAACATTATAAGACAGTTTTTAGGGAACATAAATGATTACATTATACTAGGGGCAGTCTTTAGTAACCTTTAAATTTAAAAGAAGGGTTATTTTAAAAGTCCACAAGAACAGTGGGTAATTTTCAAAAGTCCATAATCAAAATATTTGAAGAAATCCTTGAGAAAATCCATAAATAGATATATTGGAAAGAGTCCTTGAGTTATACTTGTTAGGTGTAGATCTTATTTAAAATCCTGAAGCACTGAAACAAAATTCATTGTTCATTAGTAATTAGGATGTAAAGTCCAGAAGATAGAAATTAAAAAGATCAAAAAACCTTTTAATGTCCTGAAAAATTATTGTTTAGAGTCTATTGGATAAAAGTCCAGAAGTATGAAATAGTTCATTGATTAAGTTCCATAAGATCAATTTCTCTATTCCAAGGTTAGCAGTGTCCTTTTTTTAAAGTTTTTTCACAAAACTCTGTATATGAATTTTCGAGCTGAAATGAGATCTGAATGATTTTCTGTTTGAAGGTTAGCAAAGTCTTTGAATGTTCTTTTAGAGTTAAGTCCAAATGGATAAGAATCCAGGAAGAGGGAGAGAGAGGGACCCCGATGATCACCAACTCTCACGTGTCCTCTTCCTATCGACTATGGAGGAGATAAAAAAAAACCTCTATGCAATTGACGACATCCCATGAAAAAACCCCTAATAAAGTATCCCCTATCTCAAGGGATATTCTGTAATAATAACTAATCTTGCATCGTTAATAGGGAAGTCCATAAAAAAAAAATGATATTTATCAGACACCTATAATTATAGCTACCGTTTAAGCTACAAATGTGGGACTGGGTCCCTTTTTCACTGCTTTATTTGTTAAACTCCTTCAATCAGCTAAGGGTCATATTATTCTTGGAGGAGACTTTATTACCACATTAGATGAAGTTGGATCGTTCACCATTCTCTTTTTCCTCCTTGTGCACTTCCAGAAATTCTTGTCAACTGAATTACCTGATTGAATTACACGATTTTTACGATACTTGGCGGGTTTTGCCCATTGGACTAAGCATAATATTTTATTTCTACCCCACATAGTCCCAATGGGATTTTTCCCGACTTTCCCTGAGCTCTGTGATTGTCTTCACCTTCCACCTTTTACCTTTTACCAAAACTTGCAAATTCAGCACCTATTTAACAGCCAGATAGACCCAAGACCACCTTACCAACCATCTCCCCTAGAGACCTTCTGTCTCAATAGGTCCTCCTTTATGGGTCTAATTTCAATTTTCTACTCTATACTGGTGAATAATAATCTACCTGATAAAGAATTGCATGAGCTGCGCTGGGAGGAAGACATGGTTGAGGTTCTAGAGCCTGAGGAAAGGAAAGAGATTTGTGAGGCGGTTGCTAAATTTTCAATCTGCACTCAGATAAAAAAAAATTCTTACAAACTTTTATTTTGGTGGTATTTGATCCCTTCCAGGATGAAAACTATTTATCCATTGGCCTCAGATCTCTGCTGTCGTAGTTGTGGTCATCGGGGTTCACTGTCCCACGTTTGGTGGAGCTGTGCTAAAATTATTCCATTCTGGCGAGAAATGGCTGACCTTATTCATAAAATAACTAGTCTAAGGTCTCCGTTCCATCTCTCTTATTTTGTTCTTCCTTGTCTTCCCGCTGACACTCATAAACATATTTGGAAACTCCCAAGCCACTTTCTTACAGCTACTAGATGTTTAATAGCTAGAAACTGGAAGCAAGCTGAATGTCCCACTGTCTCTGCGCTAATTCAGAATGTTTGGCAAGTATATAATCTAGAGCACTGGTTCCCAACTTCAGTCTTCAGGGACCCCTAACAGGGCATGTTTTCCATACCTCTTGCTGGAGCACAGGTGTATTTATTACTAACTGACACATTTTGATGGATCCACAGGTGGTACTAATTATTTCACTTGTGACCTGGAAAATCTGCACTGTTAGGGGTCCCTGAGGACTGGAATTGGAAAACACTGAGCTAGAACATATGACTAGTATATTAACTAATCATCCAAACCAATTCCTCTTGACATGGCATCTTTGGCAAGATTATTTTGCCTCTTCGCAATGCATCTCTTAATGTATCATACCCGCTATGAGTCTTGAGAACATAATCTACTTTATTAAGTCACTCTCTATTCTTCCGTACTTCTTCCTTTGCTAGTGTTCCCTATACTAGCAAACCCTACTCCTCCCATTCTTTCCTTTTTCTCTCCCCCACCCGGCGCTGAATCTGCCACATAATAAAGTTAGCTCAAATTTGGGCTAATCCATTGGCTTCACTCTTAAATTACATATGTGTTAAGACTGACCTGTTATTTTCAATGTAAAATGTGAAATATCCTGAAAACCTGGAAATTGGTTCCTTTTCTTTTTCTGTATATCCTATATTGAAAAATCTTCAATAAAATGTATTGGGGAAAAAAAAGAGAGAGAATCTTGTCATATCTGGTGGTGCATAACAAGAATATTTCATGTAGTTGGTTTAGTAGCTAGTTCATAAATGAAATAGTTCATAACCTCTCCTTCTTTAATAGTTTGACATTTGTTGTTTTCTGGTCCTTATACATTGTTCTTCTTTGTATAGTTTTATAGTGTCTTTGAGTTGTTTATTCATTCTTTTTATCTTTCTGTAGACAACCAGAAGTACAATATATAGGATTAGTACAAGCAAAATGAGAACTATTATGGGATGTATGGGGAGATTGAAAAATGATGTTGCTTTTGGACTGTAACCAAATATGCTTTTCCACCAAGAGTCTTCCTGTAAAGCATGCAGGATCTTTGTGATTTTGATGACATCATGTTCCAGTTGTTTCTCCGTCTCCTTAAGGTTCTCCACGATGTCGTCCTCCTTCCCAAAGTCAAGCAGCCAGTTCTTGAGCTCTGTCCTGAAATCAAGCAGAATTTTCTGAAGCCTCATAGGAGTATCTGGGCGGATATCTCGTTGCTTCTCTGGGGTAACTTGTGTTCTTCCAATCTCGTCTGCTACATTGATACCTGATACATGGCACAGGATACCCTGTCTGATAAACTAGGGGCTGAAGAAAAAGTGCTTCTTTCACAGCCTCTAACAGCCTCTAACCTTCAAAGAAGCAGATATTTTTCTGTACCCTTCCCCAAATGTGTGCTTCGAGACAATCCTGTCTCGGAGGTCTACAGACAATTCCTTTGACTTCATGCTTGGTTTGTGCTCTGACATGCTTTGTCAAGTGTGGGACCTTATATAGACAAGTGTGTGTCTGTGCAAATCTTGACCAATCAACTGAATTTACCACAGATGGACTCCAATTAAGCTGTAGGAACATCTCAAGGATGATCAGTGGAAACAGGATGTACCTGAACTCAATTTTTAGCATCATGGCAAAGGTTGTGAATACTTATGTACATGTGATTTTCTTAATTTTTAATTTTTAATACATTTGCAAACATCACAAAAAAAACATTTTTCACGTTGTCATTATGGGGCATTGTGTGTAGAATTTTGAGGGATAAAAATAATTTATTCCATTTTGGAATAAGACTAACATAGCAAAATGTGGAGAAAGTGAAGTGCTGTGAATACTTTCCGGATACACTGTATATATTACAATTGATATACATCTTGCTTTCTCACACACTTTCATTATTTATTTAATTATTTATGGTTCTAGGTTGTAACTCCCTTATTTTCATGTACCTCTAGCAGTGGTGGCTAGCTCTATGTTATTTTCATTTTCAATTCACTTCTTGTGTTCATTTCTATGCCACGTATTTGGCCACCATCTATGTGGGTAGCACACATGACAAATCATAAGAATCAGTGGAACCCTAGATTAAAGTATTTTGCTGGGAATTTAATTATATTGCATTTCATTTAAATTGCATAAAGCAATCTCTTATGGATCCAGAGTTTCAGTATTTCTTAAGGGTATTATCTAGTGGATTAACTATTTGATGTACAGTATATCTATAATGAAAGGTATATGCCTAAAACATAATTTGTGGGTATTGAAAAACAGACAATTTGAAGTTGGATACTTTATGATTTGCAAATAGTTTAAAGGGGAAACAGATTGTTATAGTATTCTCTTTTGTCATTGGTAAAGAAAATTAATTAAATCATTCAAAAACAATAATGTCATGAATGAAGAGCTGAAATTGAAATTTGGGAATAAACTGTTTTTTAAAATGTAGATTTTAAAGAGTAAATTCTATAAAAATAAAACATAGGAAATGTTCTAAATTATGTTTGTATACTCTTAAAATAACTTATAGATATAACTAGCAGTAAAATATTTCTGAACTAACTAGTAGAATATTGAACTATTATTGGCCATTAGTGCAACTGAATAGCCACCGAACCCACTCGCATTGTCGTGTTAATGTCGGCAGTGTGATTTCTGCATTTTTACTGTCAGCAATCACACTGTCAGGATTTCTTTCATGTAGTATTTAGGCTGTCTGCATTTCTTGCTTGTCAGTGTTTGCAAAGTTAGTTTTTTCTAATTGTCAGTATTTTAAGTGTTGGCATTTCAGTGTCAGTATTCCTGTATCTGTGTTTTGTGCATAGGAAATATGATTACCACCCAGATGAAAGCAATCACTGTGGTCTCCAGTTCGCATATTGAACGACCTTACACATCCAACGATATTGATATTAATTTATGGGAGATAGCAGATTATCTATCTATCTATCTATGTGTTACGGCTATCGGTCTTATCATAAAATTATAGAACAAGATGGAGTAGTCTTCTCCTATAGCAGCCAAGTTTCCTGTAGAGCTCGTTATGCTCACAGGTACTCGGATGCCCCCAGGTCTTAAACTCAGAGTAGTATAGGTTTATGAACATACCGTAGCGCACAGTAGCGGGGAATAGTGAATCAATCGTGGTCAGGAAACAGGCCGAGGTCTTAGGTCCGAAGCGGGTACCGTGGTAAGAAACGGGCAAGATGTCAGGGCTGGCAACAAGTGAGGAGGGTCCAGAAACGAAGCAAAGATCAGGGCAACAGGCAAAGAATCAAAGTCCAATAAACAAGACCAAGGGTCGTACATGAGAAATCCAAACAGCAAACAGGTTCAAGGCACAGGAGCAGTATAGCAACAGCAACAGAGAACTATAACCGTCAGGGAGGCTAAGCCTTATATACAGAGACTGGCCAATGGCAGCAGAGGAGGCCCAGCAGGGAGTAATCAGCTTTCGGGGCTGTTCAATTAACATAATTAAATTATCTTAGGGGCACATGCCCGGCTGCCCCTAATGCCAGGATGCGGCGCTAGCAACAACAGCGTTCCGGCTGTTGCCTAGGAAACGGCCGAGGCGAAAACCATATTATATCAAACTGGGTATAGATCTTAACTTGTAAACAAAACTTTGCTGAAAGCACAGATACTTATTATAACCATCTTTTGAACATGGTTACAACCCAGTCTTGTACAGCATTTACAACACTGCTTTAAAAACAGACTTGGAACTTCTCCCTTCAGATTTTGAATCCACCCTGTACTTACTTACTTGTAGCATCCCCTGATCTAGATACATGTAAGTTAATGTGGGGGTTTAGGAGGCTTACAAGGCAGATTGGTGGTGATAATATAAGAAAAATATTTTGAGTGTACAACTTTAACTTTAAGACAGACAAATCAGTTGATGTGCTGAGGAGGAGAAACAATTACAACTGCATACTTGCTGGTATCAGTGTCAGAATGGAATTTGGTTGTCTGCCCACAACATCGCTAGGAGCTGAAAAATACAGATAAAGAAGTTGAACTTGTAATTGTTCATGGCGGAAAGGACACTGCTAAAACTTAAAATAAGGACTGGGGGCATTGTTGAATATGTAATGCTGTAGCTAGCAGCAACGTATGTTATATCCTTAAAAGGCTTTGTAGGAATAATTAATGTAGTGACACAATAAGCTCTATAAAAAGGTGATTCAAAATAAATGAGCTCAGCTCAGTATCTTAAAGGATATACGTGCGTGTGTCTTGATCACTGGACTCCCAGTTAACTAGTTTATATAAATCACAGACAAGCTGAAGGACGTTGATAATTGAAAGATGAAGTACCTTAACATTACATGGGGTGCTCGTCCGGGATCTCAATACCAGTCCAGATAACACCAGTACTGGAGACTCTGCAGAACTACTGATCAAATCCATAAGGCGAGTAAATTTGTAGTGTGATTTCCACTCATTTACTTTCGTTCAGTGTTTTTGTTTTGTGCCAGTCGATCATCTGTGGTCTAGGTAAACGAGATTTTTAACCCAGTTGTCAGTTCATTTGCCTTGATCTTTGCCAAGTAATTCATTAATATATTCTATATTTTGTTTTTGCATTCTTTGTTGATTATGATGGGTTACATTGGTGGGAAAAGATAAATAACTCACAGGGCTATTGCAAAAACTGTACTTTTGTGATATTAAGAAAGTATAAAGGTAACAACTATCCTACATTAGAGGTTGTGATAGAGAAATCTCCATTTGGGTATGCAAACAGCAAATATGAAATACATGCAACTTTAGGGTGTCATTTGAATAAGATTGTGTTACAAAAGAATCTGCGGTATACTTGGTCACGGGTGCTTTTACATTGGATATACGGGACATTATTGTCAAAGGTTGCACTGAGGATTATTTAGCTAAAAAACAAAAATGGTTTTGGCTACAACAGAGATTTGCATGATTGTTCTGGTTGTCTGTTTCCTAGCTATGCTTCTTTGCATAGTTTGCAAATACTTCCCAGCAGGAATAGAAGGAGTTAAGAGGTTTTTGAACGGAGAAGTTGACGTGTAATAAAATTAACTACTGTTGATAAAGTTAGATATTCATTGAAGTCCCCTACAGTACTGTGATAAGAGTTCTTTCCATTCTCAAAGTACAACACTGTAAGCTAGAAAGTGTGTGCGGTATTTAGCAGCCCAATTTACAGTATATTTGGGGAATTGGCCATCTCCATATAATGGGTACACAAGCTAGCAAGGGTCAGAGTGAAATCACTCCAATACGTATTTTAAGTTGCAGAGAAGAAAGGAGGAGGGCTTAGATCCTTGGGTGAAGCTGAACCACTAGTCCTGAACACGGGCCAGGGCCTAAGCCGTTCCTTGCCACTCCGTGTCGTAAATGGCATATTGGCAAGTTTACGTTTCTCCTCAGATGTTTGGAATTTCCTTTTTTTGGTAATTTTAGTGAACTTTGGGTTTTTGGATTTTACATGCCCTCTACTAGGAGATTGGGCATTGGCCTTGGCAGACGACGTTGATGGCATTTCATCGTCTATGTCATGAATAGTGGCAGCAGCTTCAGCATTAAGAGGAAGTGGGTCTTGATCTTTCCCTACTTTATCCTCCAAATATTTGTACTCCATTATATGCAGCACAAGAGAGCGTACCCCTAAACCACACACACTTTGGGACTGCAGAAACAGTGAACGTAGTAATATAGATTGCAGTTCCTATTTTTTGGGACTGCAGAAACAGTGAACGTAGTAATCTAGATTGCAGTACTTATTTTTTGGGACTGCAATAATATATTGCTCTATAATATTTTTTATAATTTTTTAATTATTTTTTTATATTTTTTTTTAATTTTTTTTTTTTTTTAAGATTTTGGGATAATTATCAAATTACTATGGACTTAGCAGAAAAAAATACAGGACAAAAGCACCACTGGACCCAGCAGGACAGACACTGGCCAAAGCACCACTGGAATCAGCAGGACAGAGCACTGGCCAAAGTACTACTGGACTCAGCAGGACAAAGCACCACTTTACTAAAATAATTAGCAGGACAGAGCACACTTTATTAAAATAATCAGCAGGACAGAGCACACTTTACTAAAATAATCAGCAGGACAGAGCAAACTTTACTAAAATAATCAGCAGGACAGAGCACAGTATCACTATCTCTCAACAACCTCCCTCTACACTACCCACAAGGAGAATGAAGGTGGTGGCCGCAAGCGGGGCATTCGAGTCTCGCGAGATCCGACGCGAGACTTGGATGTCATAGCCTCATTTTGGATTCCTTGGGCGGCCGGAAGTACCGGAACAGTGCTCGGATCCCGTCGGATCCGCACTGTTCGGATGGGCTCGGATTAGCGAAATCTGAGCCCGCTCATCTTTACTCACAACACATGCTGGCTTTTGCGCCTGATGGAAATCAGTACTGTTGGACTCGATCACAACAGAAGGGAACGACAAGTCCATCTGAATTTACAGAAGCTATGTCAACCATACTTCAGGGATGGAGACCTCAACATCCACAGCATACACAGCTACTGCAATATGTTGAGGAATTTTTGATAGCTACAACTACACAACAGATGTGTTGAGACGAAACCGTATCATTGTTGACATTTTTGGCTCAGCAAGACTGCAGAGTGTCTAAAACAAAATTGCAGTTAGTACAGCAAAAGGTGAAATCTCTGGTACATTGCATCTCCAAGGGAAATAGACACCTTACACTGGAAAGATTCCAACTCATACAACAGGTTCCTATACCTACAAAAATAAAACAATCTAGAGCTTTTTTGGGATTAATTGGCGTCTGCAGAGAGTGGATCCCGTCTGCATCAGTGTATATGCAAATTTTGTACAATACAACGAAAAAAGAAGGACCATTTCCCACAAAAGAACAGATTTCTGAAGCTATGAGAAAGATAAAAGAAGCTATTTTAACAGCCCCGGCACTAGAACTACCTAACTATGAAAAACCTTTTAATCTGTTCTGTCATGAGGACGATGGGCACGCTCTAGGAGCACTTACACAGGAACATGGATGTAACAGCCTGTAGCTTACTAATCAGTAAGTCTTGACTCCATCATTAGAGGTGCACCTACCTGTGTCAGGGCAGAGGCAGCAGCAGCAGTTCTAATAGACAAGTGTACAGACATTGTGCTAGATCATAAATTAGTCATTGGTGGTTCAAATATCATTGGAAGTAGTGTTGCTGGATTTAATGTAGTGCACCTTTTTATGACCACATTTCATGCACTAAAAAGTGTCACTCCATATTTGGTGAGTCTAATAATCCCGCGTTTATTTCTATGTACAACAACAAGTCCAGACAGATTAGGAGTATTGTTAGAAAGAATTTTAGCATTTTGAGAGAAGACTACATTTTGAGAGATGTTTTGGAAGACAAACCACAAATAATTTTTAGAAAAAACTTAGATCTAAAAAGCATGTTGGCCTGAAGTATGTTAAGAAAGGATTGTAATGAGAAGAATGAAATGTGGCTTTCGGCCAAACCCAATGGATATTTTAGATGCAATAAATTAAGATGCCTTATTTGTAAACATATTCTTAATAGAACCAGTAAATTTATGTCTAGTTCCTGTGGGGTAGAATATCCAATAAGATCTTTTATTAATTGTGATACATCTTATGTAGTTTATGCATTGAGGTGCAGTAGCAAACTCCAATATGTTGGCCGTACGATTAGGCCATTGAAAGCCCGATTTTGTGAACATAGGCACAATATTCTTAATGGTCTACGCATAGTGGGCCTGAGTCATTAAGGCAAAAAAAAGGAGTAAATGTTCTCCAGGACAAACCATGTTACAATTCAAGGGGTGCAAATTAGTTTATTATTTTGCACATAAGTTAAATACTGGCTGTTTTTCATCTAGCACACAAATACTTGATAGCTTTATTAGTACACTGAAAGTTAAAGTTGATCTAGGACATGCCCTACCCCAACTATAAATCTGTCCCCACATTTCAAATTTACCTCCCCCTCCAATGCAACATAGTTTTGCCCAAGTGCAAAGTTACTCCCTTTTTATGCTTTGCTCTCCTTAATGACTCAGGCTTCGTGTCTCCAGGCATTATTTGGAGGTTCACGCAAAAAATCCAGAATGCCTGAAGGTTGTCGGTCTCGAACATATAGAACTAACCACAAGGAAAAGTGACAGATTTAAGAAAATATGTGTGAGTGAATCTTCTTGGATATTTAAACTTGGGACACTTTTCCCAAAAGAGTTGAATGAAGCATTATACTTCAATTGTATTAATTATCTTTGGGTGAGTGTATGTTGTAATTAAAAGTGAGAAAATACTGTTGCCAACTAATTAGCTAAATTTGATGTTTTAAACATATATTTCCTTTTGTGAGAGAAATTTTGTACATTTTAGTCTCTCATACTGATATTGTTGATGTTTTTTGGATAATGCTAGTCTTCTTAATATGTATCTATAAGTTTGATATGTGAAAAATTTTCTCAAATCATCACTGTATATATATTTGATTTAAATTGTACCTGTGTATTACATTTTGCCATTTAGATGCGTCCAAATCCATGAGATTTATGTATGAGGGATTTTTCCCAATTGTGATTCTATATTCGTTTGACCCTATATTTCACCTGTGTATTGCAATGTGATGCAGATTTGTATATATTTGGTTTTCAGTCTTTGAACCGCAGTGGAATGGTAATGTTCACTTTAACAGTTGGGTGTTTTTGATTCTAACCACACCCCCCTTTGGCCCTTTAAAAAGGAGCAATATACAGACTATGATCAGCTTTGAAAAAGTCCCGGTGTTATCGGGACGAAACGTGTCAGCTGTTAACCATTTTTGGAACTTGATTTGCTTTTGGCGGTGGATATGTTTACACTTTTCAACCTCTTTTCTTGCATCTGCGGTTAGCGGAATTAATTATTATCATCTTACTATTCAAAGAACTGGCGGAAGATTAGTTTACAAAACACCATCAGTGTGAGTGGAGCTACTAACGTCCACGGAACCTACGGGATGACTGGGTTCACAGTTGGATTAGCTGATATTTATTTCATCCCTCCGGAGGGTCTACTAACTGGTAAGAAATATATGGATGCAATTTTCAGTCTAATGCCATTCAGAGATGCATGTTTATAAGAAGGCTCTATACGTGTCACAGTATAAGAGTGAAGTGTAAACGCCACCTTTCCCTCATTTGAGTCATGTGGACATTGTTTGGCATTTTTAAGATACAAAATTGGGCTATATCTTTTTTGGAAGTCGTCCTTTGAAGGATATATGCTCAAGTGATTATTTATTATTGAGGAATACGCGACCTACCATTTGTGAATTTTTTTTTATTTTTTCTATTTTTATTTCATTTTTTATCTTTTATTAATTTTTTTTTTGATTGAAGAGTTTGAACTTATAATAGTTCTCTTTATTGGTGCAATCTTGTTCATATCCCCGGGCATGTTTTATAACTTATAGTTTTCATATAGATGGGTCATTCCACATCAGATCACCCAAAAAAACATGATTTGTCCCCCACCTGTCTCAGATTTTTTTGAAAATTTTTTAGTTAAGAGAGGATGTCAAAACAAGTATTTCTGCCAAATATCTTGACTGTCTGACAATTAGTTGACTATATATTGATTTCTCAATTTATTAAGTAATTTACTAATCGTGGCTTCTTTATCCAGTTTATTTGAAGTATTACGGGTGTTTATTAAGGAATCGACACAAAATTTGGACCCCTAAAGTAACTCTTCCTCCCGAATCCAAAAATCCAAACTAAATTGTTGTATCTGCCTCATGTTTTGCGTTACGGCAAAAACGCACGTTTTTCAAATATCATTAAAAACGCTAGATTCAATTGATATTAGGGATCCCAATTTTTTGGGGGGTGTTTAAAAAAGGTATAAGTTACTACCACAAAAAAAATCAGCCGGGTACTCTGTTTCATAGTGGAGAAAAAAAATAATGAAGTTGATGCTCGATTACTGCTGTACAGCATACATAATTTACACATTGTTAACAACCATACCAAAAAAGTGAACTAAACTGAGGCAATGGGATAAAACTCCCATACAAGGAAATGAAACAAACAGAAACTGATGGGAAGGGGATTCCCTTTAGAGAGAACAAAACTGAAACTTTCCAGAGAAAGATAGAGGAAGACACAGAAATAGTCATTCATGGCAGCAAAATCTAAGTAGACCGCTTCTACTGTGCTGCCCTGGTCTAAGTTCCCACTAACTAATTGGTTTAGTTTGACATGACCTATCCCTCACAATTCCATGCTGATTCCCAATAATAATCTTATTGTGCACCAAGTAATCCTGAATACTATCCCTTAATATACCTTCCAGGAGTTTCCCCACTATTGATGTCAGGCTTACAGGTCTATAATTCCCTGGTTGTGATCTTGTCCTCTTTGTAAACATTGGCACCACATCTCCTATTTGCCAATCCCTTGGTACTGAGCCTGATGAGATTGAATCTCTCTGAAAATTAAGAATAGCAGTCTAGCTATTTCTGAGATTGGCTTCATAAGAACCCTTGGGTTTACGCCATCTGGACCTGGAGCTTTATTTATCTTAATATTCTTCAGTCACCTTTGGACTTCTTCCTCTGTCAAAAAAGTATTAATTAATGGTAAGTTTTCACTTCCATTTTTATGTATTATCCCTACCATTTTTTCCTCTCTTGTAAATACTGAAGAAAAGAAAGTGTTTAATACCTCTGCTTTTTACTTAGTATTATTTATCAATTCACCCATCTCACTTCTTAGGGGTCCTATATTTTCTTTTTTAATCCTTTTGCCATTTCTATACTTAAAAAAACTTTTTGGGGTTTGTCTTACTTTCTTTTGCAACTTGTTTTTCATTTTCTAATTTAGCCAATCTAATTTCCTTTTTGCATGTTTTATTACATTCCTTGTACCTACGGAAGGTCTCCTCAGACCCTTCGGACATAAACAATTTAAAAGCATGCTTCTTACTATTTCTTCCCTTACTATTTTATTTAGCTACATTGGTTAAGACTTAATTCTTTTAAAAAAAATTCTGATAGGAATGAATTTATACGTGTATGTTTTCAATAACATTTTAAAGACAGCCCACTTTTCTTCCATATTTTTTCCTTCAAAAACTTTGTCCCAGTCTATACACTTTATAGACTCCTTTAGCATATTAAAATGTGCCTTTCTAAAGTTTGAAGTTTAGCTGATTCCTTATACAGTTGCTTTTGGAAACTAATTTCAAATGAGACCATATTATGATCACTTTTTTCCAAGTGTTCCCTTACTTGAATATTTGATATTACGTCTACATTATTTGTTATTACTAGGTCCAGTATAGTCTGATTCCAGGTTGGTTCCTCTACTAATTGGGACATGTAATTGTCTTTTAGCATGCTCAGAAACCTATTTCTCTTAGCTGTACCACAGGTTTCAGTACACCATTCATTGTTAATTTAAATCCCCCATAATTAAAACTTGACCTAGTTGTGTAGCCTTTTCAATTTGCTGTAGAAGTTGGTCTTCCTCACTCATACTAATATCTGGCGGTTTTTAGCATATGCCTATCAGCAGCTTCCCTGAACTTTTTCCTCCGCTGGATATTTCCACCCACACTGCCCTATATTTTCACCAATAAGATGTGTATATTTCCTTCAAAATATAGGTCTCCTGCAATTGGCCTGAATTGGCCTGGTCTGGTATTCCCCATGGTAGCCATAATACTTATTCATCAAAAGATTAATACATTTGCAAACATTTTTGATAAAATTGCTAATGAAACCTCTAAGGATATATTTTTTAAAGGAAGAATTAAGGCAGGTAAAGAAAGTAACCCTACAAAATAGAAAAGTATTAGACTTTGTGTTAGGGGATATTTTTGTTCTCTAATAAGTCAAGAGCGTTACACTTATATATCAGAATCACATGAAGCAATTGAACAATCAATAAGAAAATAGAGGCTATACAAGGAGAAATAAGGAACTCCAAAGTGTGTTTTTTTATTCGGAGGGTTTGGGGACATTGGTGAACATATCAAGGAAATGTTAACTATGGGTCTTATAGGCCTAGTAGGTGGTATAGCTGTATTTTTGTTTATTAAGCTAGCAATTATATTTACCTCTGCATTGGTAAACTCCAGAGGCAGAAATAGAATTTCTACTAAGACTGAAATTCAAAACTAAAAAAGCTTTATAAGAACAGCTGGACCTTGTCATGTATAATGGTAAAAGACAACAAGAAACATTGCATATTAGGATGTAAAGGTCACAAACCTGCTTGATATAAATTTCAGATAGGGAAATCTTATCCTGCATGTTTAGTAGAGACATACAATTTTTGTTGCTGTTATTTTCTTCTTTTTTTCTATAGTAAACACTTGCTGATATTTGCTATTGTTGTTATTACTGAAAATTATGAGGGGAATGAGAAGTAAATTAAAGGGTTACTGGTTTATTAATAGTATGCGTCAATGATGGAACCTTTCTTTCTGCTGTCTGTGTGTAATGTAACCCTCTGGTGGAGAGATGTCTGTTTTTGGCATTATAGACCTGTCTATCTGGCTTTGTCCCTGGTTCTAGAAAATATGTCTAAAATATTAGACTCGATACATCACATCACGGTAACAGACTCAAATGATGCTGAAAAGGAATTTGACATGGTGAACTGGCAATTCATGCAAGGAACACTGGAGCACATACGGCTGGGTACAACCTGCCTTAGTAAAATATTTGCTCTATACAAAACTTTGTCAGTAAGAATAAGAACAAATGGCTCCTTGTCTGATTCCTTTAGTATCAGAAATGACAGTAGATAGGGGTGTGCCCTCTCGCCATTGGTTTTAGTTATTTGCATGGAGGTGCTGACTAGGGCCATACATGGGAACCTAGACAGCAATGGCATAATTTCAGGAGACACTGGAGTTAAAAATATTCTAGCACTAATAGCAAAAGAGAAGAATCAATGCTACACCAGTTAGATACTATATTAAGAGCAGACAATATATCAGTATATCTGAATACTTTCATACATCAATAGAATAATTCATGCGTGTGGGTGCTGCTCAAAAATAGATCCCCCTATTTCATAAGTACATAAAACATAGATAAACAAGTGCACATTCTGTAGCATAAATTACTTAATCATATAAATTTAATAAACAAAACATGTATTTATTAAATATAAAAAAACCATAAAAAAAAATATTTGTACTCACATATATCGGAATCTACTCCTTCAATATTAGTCCAGATGCCCGTCGGGTGCATTTCACTTTATTCTTTTTGAACGCACGTGCACTTACTGTATTCTGCACTTATCCAGGACCAATAGACTTGTGTCAATGTGTTTTGTCCTCCGGCACTTTCTCAAGGGGTGGATACTATCAAGTTACACTCGTTCTTAAATAGGGATTTCCCTTTCTCTGTCCCCTCATCTAGTTCATTCGGGGAATAAGTTAATACACATACATTCAATCTCAATAGGGCCACTATATAAATATACATGAAAAAACTATTGATAAAAACAACCATCTCTATAAGTATATCCCTAAATTTGACTTAATCTAAATTATCAACCTATATAGACTTCTTTCTCCAACCATCAGTGGCGAAACAAAGGAGTTTTTTAAAGGGATACAACCCAGGTTTTAAACATCTTGGATTCCATATAGTGGAAATCTGACTTCTTATTAGCTACTTGTTGCAAAATTGCTATACACATGCATCCTACATAAAGAAGTCTGTGATGATGTTGAGTGTTTCCTGTCATCTGTGGGTAATCTAGAACTATTGAAAACAGATTTTATTATTAAAAATATTTATTTAATTTAAATGCACAATTATTTTTGGTTTGAAGGGTCCCACTATAGATAAGTAAATGGCACAGCAATGGGAACGACTTTTGCCCCAAGTTTTGCCAGTTTTTATATGGCTAAGTGGTAGGTGGGTAAGATTTACCCCATGGTGTGATTTAATACCTCTTATTTATTGATTTTAAATACATTTTATTAAGTTAGTACATACATGGTTCTAATGAAATTATTATGATTATTGTAGTGACCACAGATGAATTACAGTTATAGGAATAACCCATAACATAATTGTTGGGAACGCCATTTCTTATTTTCTATAATGTATGTTTAACTGAATCTACTTAATAATCAATACCTGAAAAATACTGTACAATCAGGGTGAATCCTCTATATGTATTTTCCATTAAGTTTGAATTTTGAAAAAAAAATAAAAAAAAAAAAGTGTTAAAAACTGCCTCTCCCAAAAGTGATCTAAGCACCATTGCTCATAACCTGGATTGATTGCCAAAAATGTGGTGGCCCAGACTCTGTAGAGCCCCGTGCACAAGCCGTAATCAGCAAGAGGCTTTGGCAGACTGGACTGGACTCACTATAACATAGTTGGACACAGCCCCAGCATAGTGCTGAATTAACTAATGGATTCAGGACTGCAAAAAATATAGGCCCATCCTCCTTGAGAAAAAAGTTCCTTATGCTGGGAGATGTGAAGAGGAGCCTTAGCCTCCTGGCATCTCATTTGTGTCAGGGCTTCACAAGGAAAAGTTCAGTGCAGTTTAACATATTTTTTTTCTCTATCCTTTGGAATTACCAGGAAAAGAAGAAGAAATAAGAGGATCCATTTAGAAGTGGTAAACAAAGGATTGGGGCAGTTTTTAATTATAGGACTTTTGCAACGCTGTTTGGGCCTGATTCATTAAGGAAAACAAACGTAATGTGAATTTTTTACATGCATTTTTTTTAAAAAAAACGCATGTAAATTGGGTATGCATACACCAGAATTTAACAATGAGTGGATCTAAAGAAGTGTTCTTTGTTGAACATGGCAATAAAGTCACATATGTTGCGTAAAAACTGGTGGACGTAGCAGTGTGTTTTTCTTTGCCTCTCTAGCTAATTAACTGACACATGTAAGTGTGAGTACAATATGCATTTATCCTGCTGATTGACAGTGGAATGCACAGGCATGTAGTTCCTTCCTTACACTCCTGTTTTATTTTTATAGTTGTTATCTTAATATCATACTATCCCTGCTTATTACCCCATTGTAAAATGCTGTATGTATGTCTGTATGTATGATATTGCCTGATATGAAAAAAACATATGTATGTAGCATATATGATAGTCGGAGAATGACTGTGTTGCCCTATACTGTGTGATTATAATAGCTGTGCTGTCATATACTATTTTGATTATAATGGCTGTGCTGCCATATACTGAATGAGGAAATTAACCAATTATCACCCAGAAAAACATTTTTTTTTTCACACTAATAGTGTACGATCCACTATACTTATTATCCTTGTCACCTCATCAGAGACTTCATTCTGATAGAAAATGTGTTGGAGTTAATGCACAATCACAAGAGACAAATGTATTTCATATATTCTGTAATATTCAAAATGTCCCTTCACTATGGTACAAATGTACCTTAGTACACTTTTTCTTTACAAAAATAAAACACACACACAAATAACATTTTCTAAATTCATTTGTAGAAGTAATTAAAACAACACATAAAAAAATGTAAACATTTCAATACAGGTCTTCAGAAGTTTTATATTTTTGGGGATTTTTCTGGTATATTTAAATTTTTTTAATCATACCATGAGGTGGGGATTTGAATTTGGACTGGTCAGAATAAAAATAGGGATGTGGGATTGAATATAGTGACAGAGGTTGAAACTAAGTATGGGTGGATTGAAACTGGAGCTGGGGGTTTTGAAACTGGGACTGGGGGAAGGAAAATAGTGCTGTGGGATTGCAACTTGGGCTGGGGGTCTTGTAACTTGGCAAATTTCTTTGTCAGTTGGGAAAAAAAGAAAACAAACATTTTAAAAGTTGCAATCTTTGTACATTTATAAAAAATATCTTAGGTCTTTGGGTGTACTTTGGTCACACATTTTCCAAACTCAACAGAGTTGAGAAGTGGTACATTAGGCTAAACTCTCTGCAAAGGTTCATGATATGCTGGACACAGAAGTAGCCAGAGGAGTATTACTTTATGGAGGCACATGCAGATATATGTGGAGGGTGGGCTTGCTTGTCAAAAATAATTTATTAGGACCATGATGTCAGACACCTGTGGAATGACAAATTTTGCAGAGGCCTAGTGAAAGTCACATTTGAGAAAGAAAGATAGAAAGAAATGCTTACATTCTTACATACTTACATTCTTCACCATGGGCCTGGGCTTGGCTCCCTGCCTCCTCATCGTAATGTTGAGACATAGGAAAGTGGAGCCAAATTTATAAATTTGCCCTCCTCATGAGTCTCCTCTTCCACCTCATGGGCCTCCTCCTGACGGCATCTGTGTGTTCTACGGCATTGGAGCAGGTGTAGGCATTCTGTTTGAAAAAATATGGTACATTAATTTATTTCTAAAGGATATTTATATCTGTCTCACACATACATAGAAACATACAGATAATGTTAGGTTGCTATGTGAAATATCCAATACCACACACAGACCAACATTGGGCAAATAAACACACCTCTACAACACTTTCATATTCAGAAGCATCACTATTAGATAGTAGACCTTCTAGTTTGTCAAATGGCGGTTATTACAAGCCATATTGCTTTGTAATGAACCAGATATAACAGCAGCTTTTGCTTGAAAAATATTAACAAACAATTAATTTTAATTGTAAACTTATGCCTCGTTATTTTACCCCTCAAATCGGAAAGGAGCTCTAGCTGCCTTCTTTTGAGATTCCTCAAGTGCCTCTGCATTTGAACAATGGTGCAACGGTAGCTGAGCCTGTGCCATAGACACATATTCACTGCCCTATAGGCATTGCTTTTTTGTTCATTCGTAATATTCCAAAATGCGGGACCAAAGCAACGGTCCATTGTTGCAGTCAGTAGCCCCAGCTCAGTATAGGAGAATGTTGCTGCTCTCATATTTGCAAATGAATGAGACTTTTCAACATTTTCGTCACTGATTGATTCTCAAGGCATGTATGTGCATAGGCATGTCAGTCGCGAATACCTTTTATACCATATCTAAAAGTATGATGAACTACTACAACTGCATCACTAGTTCTCCTTATTTGTTTGGCGCCATAAACCACCACATACTAGCTTTGCAATTTTATGCAGAGCTACACATAATGGAGGCAGAGGCTTTCCAGACATTAACCTCTATTAAAGCGCTACCCATCTTGGCCAGGCTGTGGTATGGTTCTCAGGAGGACTTGGCCCACGGTGGACAGACTTGAAATCGTCCTTTTGCAGGGTGTCTTTCTTGGGCTCTATATTGGGGATAGCAGCATGTGATTGGCTTAAAGCAATGCGACTTCAACCTGTCATCTCCTTTACTTGTCGCTTATGGGTCTATTGCAGACTACACTTTAAAACCACCACAGTACCCTCTCTCATAGCGCCTCTCTGGGATAATCTGCTTTCACCCCAGGGCAATGTTACTCTTGTTTTCAATCTTGGCACACAAGTGGTATCAGGCTGATTAGAGATGTGCTTGATACTGGCTACTGTATTCCACTGGCATCCCCAAAAGAAAAATTTGATTTCCCGTCGGTTAGCCCTTTTGCGTACCTTCAGGTTCAACATTATGTTGAATCCCTCTCAAAACCCGACATCATGAGAGAGCTGATCCCACTGGTATCTATTTATGTCAAAGATCCTCTTCAGAGAGGTATTATTTCTAACTTATATAATTGCCTTGTCACCTCCAGACAGACCAACTGCCCAGATAATGAACTTAAGTGGGAGGCCGACTTGAGCAGGCCAGCAGATAAGGACACCTGGTCAACAATCAGAGAGCAGATCTCGAAAACCTATATCTCCTCTCTTGTAAAAGGAAACGCTTACAAAATATATTTTAAGTGGTACCTGGTCCCAACTAGGCTGAAAACGAAATGCAAGACCACATCTGATCTTTGTTGGAGGGGCTGCAGTGAAGGTGGGTCCTTCCTTCACATCTGGTGGTCCTGCCCAAAGATTGCTCTGTTTTGGGATGATGTGGCTGCTTTACTCAGTGAGGTGTATGGTTCATTTTACTGCTACCAATAAACGTTGTCCAATGCGATTATTGTGGTTCCAATGCACAAAGAGATTCAATAGTAAAATATAGCAGGATTTACAGCAAGCCATGATGACGCATTAAAAGGTATAACATAATACAGGATAGTATAAACTGAATACATTACATTAAGTAAGCACGTTCTGGGCTCAGGTCCATTATCAGTTTTGAAGTCTGCAGTCAGGAAGAGTAAGCTTTACACTGGTCCAGGGACTTGCTTATATGCAGCTTGAATTAACATAAACAGTGATTATGTCGCATATATACACAGATAACACTAAGGGCTAGATTTACTAAGCTGCGGGTTTGAAAAAGTAGGGATGTTGCCTATAGCAACCAATCAGATTCTAGCTGTCATTTTGTAGAAAGTACTAAATAAATGAAAGATAGAATCTGATTGGTTGCTATAGGCAACATCCCCACATTTTCAAACCCGCAGCTTAGTAAATCTAGCCCTAAGAGAGGTCTTCGTTGGTCCAGGGTTAAGAATGCTCCAGTAGACTGCTGGTCATAGGTAGTTTATTTGATCTCTTTACAAAGGTGTGGGCAACTTAATCAAACTGTTGCCTATGTGTCTTTCCGCCAAAAAAAAAGTTTAAACTGACCCATAAACAAAGTGATTTTTGGGTATTAATCTCATACCATTAATAACTTGCGATTGCTTCCCTATTGACACTGGATTATTTACAAGTATAAGTGTAAGTGTGAACGTAAGTGTGTGTGTATTATTAATCCATGCAATTGTGTCATTACATGTGGTGTACTAATCGCAATTGCATGGTAAACCAAAATTAATTAATTTAGCCAACTTTAGACAATTATTTGACTTCCACAGAGGTTACAGAGATTCAGATCTCTAAATGGCCCTGGTCCTTTCTTCTGGGCTTTCCATTAGAGGCTCTTGATAAACACGCAGAGAAGCTCTCCATACAAATCCTTAATTCAGCCAGGAGTCTAGCGGCTGGAAAAAATCAGACGCGCCTTTCAGACAACACCTCCTTAATAAAATTTGGTTCATGGCATCAATGGAAATTTTTTTGCCATATCTGAACAATAAGTGGTTCTGTATTTATTATTCTTGCACATTTCGGGCCACCCAAATGATCATGTATTTTGTTTGCCTTATTTTTGCTCTTTTTATATGTTCTTCTGTGTAATGACTCGGGTTGCCACACTGTCGCTGCCAGTCATGTATAATGTTACCTTGCCTGGCCTACTTTGGCCCCTAATTTGTATATATACTTTGTGTGATGGGACTTTCTAAATAAAGTTATTAAAAAAAGAAGAACAAAAAACTGCAATGCTTTATACAACATAATAAGATTTCCAAATCATCTAATTTTTAATAAAAGTGTGTAAAATTTTCAGCTACCTCATTCGTTTCTTTTATAGTTTTAAGTTTCAAATTTCCGCAGTTTTGTATTACTGTAATCTGAAAGTGCACACATACCTTAAAGTTCTGTTTATATTTAAAATATGTGATTAAATAAGTTAGATTAAAAGTATGATGAAATCCTATATTCTTTATAGGTGGAATAGTCTTGGGAATCCTATAAAGAGTAACAAGAAAGCAAAAAAAAATATTAGTAATAAGTAACTAAACATAGAAACAATTAGGGAAATGATTTAACATGATATGGTGCTATTGTAATGGTACATTATTTGAAAATGGATTGTACAAGTACACTATAATGCAAAAGTGTGAATATTTTGCCAAGGTGATAGACCTACCCTTTATGAATACAGTGTATACCAATATATTTAGGACAAGTAAGGGTTTCTTGTAAATAATGATGTGATAGCAAATAGTACCCAATAGCCATGCATCGGCATATGGCCATGCACATCTTTGCCTCTGTTGCAATGTGTGCCAAATGCTTTGCAAATTTGTAGTCCCCTTGTACATTATACAGTATAGACGTACTTACAAGTAGCATAGATATATTAATGCTCATCCCCAAGTTTCTGTAAAATAGTCCAAAAATAAATAAAAGTAATCATGACATGAAATTGAAGAAACATGACAATTCCCAAAAATATTTTATCTTAAAAAAAAATATATTCTACATAGACATACATAATAGACGACATTTGTGAAAACTTTTAAAGCACACAACCACAATGCACATGTATGCAGGCATGTAGGATCTATGCAAAATTCACATAACATTTAAAAACAAATAAGCATTGGTGATGTTCATATTCATGTTTTAAAAATGTTAAAAATGTATAATTTTTTTTTAAAAGCTGAGACAATTTCAACATTCGTGCAAATAGGCCATGCTTGTAAAACATTAAATAGTGCACCTACCTCTTTGCCTCGCAGCATTTCTATAAGGGATTTTGCTCATTTCTACTATCTCTTCGCAGATTGTTGGTGACATTTCCTTTGTCATTTTTAAGCTTTTAACCACAGGTGTATTGCGTCAAACATCCCATACTTGGTAAGTATTTTTCAAAGTATGTCTGTTGATGAATTGTAACATTTCCATCATTCAAATTTTGCACGATCCTCATGCCTAACAGCTTGTTTGCAGGACCTAACTATTTTACTTTCTGTTTCAACAGGTGTTTGGTACTGGTGATGTGTCTCTCTTGTCCTGCTAGTAACAGATCATCTACGTAAACAACTACGAAGAACAACTTTTCCTCTATGGTTTTGTGATACAGACAATGCTAGTAACAGATTATCTATGTACACAACTACGAAGAACATATTTTCCTCTATGGTTTTGTGATACAGACAATGATCAGTCTCTGACCTATTAAAGTCCATGTCTAGCAGTACAGCATCAAGTTTTATGTACCAATATTGACCACTTTGTTTAAGTCCATAAAGTGACTTCTTTAGGAGGCAGACTTTACCTTCTTGGTAAACATCCTCGTTGTAGTGTTCAGGTGGCTCCATTTAAATCTCCTCTAACAATTCTCCATTCAAGAATGTAGAGACAAAGTCAAGCTGATACAGCAACAAATCATGGATAGTGGAGATGGCAATCAGTAACCTCAGGGTAATGTATTTGGCCACAGGCGAGACGATCTCTCCATAGTCGATCCCGGACGTTTGTGTGTAGCCCTTGGCAACAAGGCGGCTTTAAAAAGACCCACTTATTCATGATCGTTTTTCGGTTACTCTGCCTTTCAACTACAGTCCATGTATGATTGTTATCCAGAGCTGTCAACTCTGTATCAATGGCCGTTTTCCGTTGTTCTCAGTCACCGCTTGATCTTGCCTCTTCAATATTTTGCGGTTCACAAAAGGCTAGATTAGCATACTCCTAGCTATATCTTTTAGTGGGAATACCTTTGTTACTCATCATAGAACTTCTGTTTTCTGGTTGGGTATCCGCAATTACATTTTCTGACTCAGACACGATTTCTGCTGCCTGAACATCCATTGTCACTAACCTTTTTTGTGGTTGCTGTTCCACTACTCCACTAGGTGGCGTATTTTCGTGAAACACCACTTCTCTGGATTTGATAAGACGTTTGTTGCTAATGTCCCAAAGTCTGTATTCTTTATTCTGTTGGCAGTACCCGTGCATGATATACTCCACTGACTTGGTATCTAACTTATGTAGCTTTTCTTTAGGAATATGTGCATATGTCTTACATATATACGAGTATATGTACCATCTTCGTGTATGGACATGGTTGACACTTGGCTTTTTATCGGACCACGCCTCCAGTGTTGTTTTACCTTTAACAGCTACTGTGGGTGCTCGGTTTTTAAGGTAGACTGCAGTGGACACTGCTTCCACCCAAAAACTTCTCTCCAGACCTATGTTATTCAACATAGCCCGTGCTTGTTCAAAAACTGTTCTGTAAGCTTGTTCACTCACACCATTCTGTTCTGGTGTGTAGGCAATTGTTAATTGGTGCTGTATGCCATATTTTCTTAAGAATTCTGCTAAAGTCCTGTTGTCGTATTTTCCGCCATTGTCCGATCTCAAGAATTTTAGTTTCAGACCGTTTGAGTCTCTACAAGGCTTTTGTATTCCGCAATTTTCTCTATGACTTCACCCCTAGCCCTTATGAAGCAGACATGTGTCAGCCTAGTTGCGTCATCAATGAGTGTGAGAAAATATCTGTAGCCACTGACTGATTTGACCTCCATTGGACCACACACATCTGTATGCACTAGAGCTAGGGGTGCTTCAGCTCTTGTTGCTGACTTGGGTAAGGGGTAACGAGTTTGCTTACCCTTTATGCAGCTCTCGCATGTCAGTTTCTCCAAACTGCTCACATCTTATCAGAGAGCTTCTGGACATTGTCATATCCCAGATGACCCAATCTTCTATGCTACAGCTCCATCGATTTACTGTTATCTGAAGCCGCCATTGCATGACATTCTTCATTGTCTAGGACATAAAGCTGGTCACACCGGGTAGCTGTTGCAATTACAGTACCTTTCTGGTTTTTAACTACACATATGCCCTCTGCAAACTTGACCTCATAACCTTTTCTCTCAAGGATGCTTATAGCGATAAGGTTTGTTCCCAACTTTGGTACATATAAGACGTTTTGGATGTATGTGATGATGGTTTCACCTTTTATATTCAGGCGGACTGTGATAGTCCTGACTTTTGTTGCAGTAAGAACTTTTCCACCGATTCCTTTTACTGTAACTGGATCATATGGTTTGAAAGAACTGAACCAATCCTGATTGCAGCTGAAATGTCCTGTGGCCCCCGAGTCTATATACCAGCAGTCTTTGTTATGACTATCTGCTACAATCAATGCTGACTCATTAAGTTTTTCACGCTTTTTCTGTTGCGTACCACTTCAAACTTTCAGTCTGCATTCAGATGCCTGGTGCCCCATCTTATGACATATGATGCATTTGTACTTTGGCTTCTTGGACTTCGCACATTTTATGAGCAGAGCAGTACTCTCAGCATTTGCCTGGACAGGAATTCTCTGTTTGAACTGCAGTAGCTTAGCTCTCACAATTTCTGTTGTTAATTTGGTATCGTTGGACTCCAAAGCTATTACAAGGAACTCATACTCTGGTGTGAGATTCTGCAGCATCAACATTGCTTCTTCCTCATCGTCCACCTGTGCTCCCACAGATGCCAATTGCTGGGATATCGACAGCATTTTGTCCATGTACTCATCCATGCTCACAAGTACACAATTTAGTCTCGTACAGTGTATGCCTCAAGTTTATCCTTCCCATCAGTCCTTTGTCCTCTTGCGCAATTTCTAGAGCAGTCCAATAACATTTGCTGAATCTTTAATTAATGATAGAATACACGTGCTGTTCTACATCTAAGCCAATGGTGCCCAAGGGTCTTTTTACCTTATTCAGCAGTTGGACTGGCACCTGGATCTACTGTGACTTTCCACAACTTCTCCTGCATTAATTGCATTTGCATTGCAAATTTCCACGTTGCATAATTTTCAGAATCTTTTAATTTAGCAAAGTTCATACTGGTGCCTGTGCTGTGCATTTTTCTTTGTGTAGTGACTAAAGGACTATTTTTAAAAAATAAAAGCTTCCTTTTATTCTCTTGTACTTTTGATAACGTTCTTTACGTTTTAAGCGTTTACTTTAACACACGTGCTGGGCCCATAACCTGTTGGTTATACCTTCTGGTGTTCAGCAGTGTTAATGTGAATGTTAAGCCACAATGCTTTTGTAACTTAAACAGGTTGCTGTTTATTTAAAGATGATAACAACAGATGAGTGCAGTTTTCACAGTTGCTTGTAGTACAGCAGTATTCAGCAGTAACAACAGTAGCAGCAATCAGGCAATACAGATTATATGCAGTACACACTTGTACATAGCTGGTACACAGATGTTCATAAGATGCAGGCACTTTACTATACTGTGCATTCTCGTGCAGTTTATGTTGTGGCAAATTCCTCTAATATATACATATACATATAGGCAATGTAGGGAGCCTCCGGTTACACTTTAGGACACTTTGGAACCTTTATATTATAGTAGGTGCGCAGCTCCTAGTGCTGCGTCCATTCTCTATGCAGTCTGGAATGTATGTGCAGCGCAAAAAGCCGAACTTCCGCTTTTGGACATCTGCGCATGCACAGTAGCTCAAAATGGACATTGGAGTCCTGCCTCACTTCCTGCTTCCTCCTAGACCACCGGGGAAAGCAGTTGTTGCCATAGCAACCTGAAATATATTGGAGACAGAGCAAAGTGCTCCTAATAGTAACAAGTCCACCAACACATTTAAATAGTGTATTAGATATGTATGGCACCATTACTCAGCAAGAAATAAGTAGTTGAAAAGCCTTTGACAATAATCTAACCAAATTAGATTGAACAGTATTACAAATATTAAGGAACATGATAAGGGGTTGTGTTTAAGCCTGCAGGTACAGTAGGCAATATAGTGGTCCTCTTGGAGAACTACTATTTTCAATAATCCCTTAAAACAGCTAGGGTTTGCTAATTAGGAATATGGTCATATATCTGACACTGGAAATGTCAGAAGTTATCCTGTCGACTCACTGGCATTGCTTCGTTAATATTGGCATTGTGACTGTCGATTGTGAATGTCGCCAACCACACTTTCGATATTTTGAAGCTCTCACCAGAATGAAAGTGTCGGCATTTAGCCTGCCAACAATTGCATGTCGACAGGATAACTGCAGATATTTCAACTGTCTACATTGCGTACCCAAGTGATAAATTATTATGAAAGATTAGTCCATAATCCAATTGAAGCTCGAAGGTTTAACTGAAAAATTTAGTAAAAACATTTCTGGGGTCAGGGGCTTTGAATGAAGATGAAGGTAGTTTCTTGTTTCCCTGGTACACTGGTATAGTGGTGCTCCATTAGCTCTATTTTTCTGTTTGTGTTTGTTGAACAATTTTAGTAGTAGGTCACAACACAAGGTAATTTTCAACAAAAAGGGTCAACTCACAATAGTGTGAGTAGTCCACAGCAAATAGAGTCAATTCAGAAAAGGCAATGCACAGCACACAGGGTTAATCCAAGAGTTCTTCAAGAATAGCTGAATAAGGGACTCAGTTGGGCACCTACTGTATTCTTTCCTGGATGGAGCTGCAACTCTCATTCAACGCAGACTTTTGCTGCCACTGAACACGTGTGAGAGATACTGTTATATTAGCACCAAAAAATGTAAAGTCGGTGTCCAATAATCAGCAAAAATGCAAATTTATCCATGTGCATTTTCAAACATTTAAAGTAGAAAGCATATGCTGAGTCCACATTAATGCATACCTGGAATCATGGGCAATAATGACTTGGGTGATGCTTAAAGGACTAAACGGCTTAATGGTCTGTCTTACACTATTTTTTTTTACGTTGTATATATGAGCTACTTTTTATAAACTACATTGATCTAAAATATAACTTGACCCATTAAACATCTATTTGTTCTCATAAAATTAGTTACAGCCTTAAAACATTTAACTTCCATTTGTTGAAAGTAAAATTAGAATTGTCAGCAGCTTATTACATTTAAACTTGAATGCAAAACACAGTTGCCTTGAAAATCATTTTACAAATGCCAACATGTTGTTATAATGAGCTCTAAAGATATGTATAATAATCACATATAACATATGTAAAATTATATATCACTGCTGCTTTTTCATGCCCTAGAATTTAATCATAAAATATTTTCAAGAATACATGTACATTTTATGACTGGAGATTTAACATGAATAATAACTTAAATTATACATAATTGAACATTTCTTACATCTCTGTGCAATATTGATGATCTAAATTTTTTATGACTAATATGTTCATTTTTTCTACTAAGTCACCAAGTCATTTCCCCATGAGTGTCAGTGCTTTTTACTTCCATTTAAACTTATGAACTTTGCAGTTTTTGCATTTCATAGCAAGCTTGGTCATTTATTGACTTGAACATGTTTAAATCACGTAAGTATAGCTCTCAGAAATTGGAAGACATGGAAAGGATTATTTGGAGTATTTCTATGTCTAAAATAGAATCTGTTCTATGTGATCAAATCTCAATCTCATTCTCTGCCAGAAAGTAATGGAATCTGCTGGAAAAAAATTTAAGCACTTCTTCTAGGGTACTTAGATAAGCCTTGACTGGTTCTATAAAAATCAATCCTAACCGTTCTACCAGATATTATACCTGCATGCTAGAATTTATAATGATTGAATGACTCTGTTCCTGATGCAATTTTGTTTCAAACCATATCTGGACTCCAATCAAAATGAAAAAATTTAATTGCTAAAAAAATGTGTAATATATGTAAAATATAGTATAAAAACAGAAAAGATTAATGGTAGTAATCTTCAGTCAATTAAAGTATCAATATCTATTTTAAATAGGGAAGTATCTGGTTTAGACACTGATTTGAAACCCCTCTTTTATCCTACCCCAAAATATATATTTTAATAAAAAAAAAAAAAAGCTATATAATTTTGTACTCTTTGACTGTAAAGCATCCATATGACTCTTAGTTTAATTAGCACTTAAAATGCTTGATGTATGTTATCAGCTCTACCTACACTGATATTGTAAAGTAATCAGTGAAATGAAAGTGTCCCATGTGTTATTATCTTGTTTTCTGTACCCCCTCCTCCCCCACCATTTGCAATTCTATGGCAAGCTTCTGGGTTTTTTTTAAAAAAAAATTAATACCTATCAATACTGCAGAACCATGGAGTAAAGCAGTCTGACATCATAAACAATGGTGTCAAGAAGTGTGGGCGTTTTGGGATCACCACAATGGAGGATTATAGTGAGGGCAAATAATCATGGTCCATGGCTCTGATCCCATACACCCATTCAGGGCTACAGCTGAGCTGCAGATCTTGATAAAGTGAATGCATTAACCAAAAGTTTCCTTATTGATCTATGCATTCACATAACCCACAAGACTGTGTACAGCTTTCACCAAGGCTGTGTAACGATTCCTCTTATTATAACAAGAGGATGCACAGTTAAAAATAAGCAACTATGACTATTTTATGATGAAAATAGACATCAAAAAGTTTAAGTTCATTTGGGTGTAGTTGCCTTTACCTTGTTTGTTATTGTCACTGTATGTAAGTTGTTTGTAACATTACCTCCTCAAATTACAGTGCTACATAATACATCAATCATTTATAAATAAAGGATAATAATAGACAAGTAAACAAGACTGTCTTTTTGAGACACTATTTCTGTACAAGAAACACTATTTTTTAACTCAACCAAGCAAGTACCATTATTATTATTATTATTATTATTATTATTATTATTATTAATAATATTATTGTTATTATTTAGTGTTGACATATTCCAGTTGAGTGCTACAACAGACTTGGTGGCTGTCAGTATTTGCGTGGTCAGTTTTTTGGAAGATTTGTCAAGAACCTGGGGAGGGTAACATAGTAGGAGTACCCAAGTGTCCCACACAGCAGGAGCCTCAAATTGAGTAGTTAGAAAACTATGGACCGTATAACAGAAGGAACATACAGCCCCTAAGGCCGCATTCCTGGCAGCAGTCGGGCATGGAGGAGGGAAACATTCTATAGAGTCAGAAAGAAGTATAATTCCAATGATATCAAATTTTGTTGAAGATTTCTTTAAGTCAAGTTTGGTTGATATATAACTTTTAGATATCACCAGTCTCATGTCCTCCCAGGCCTCCTCGTCTGGGTGGGAGGCAAGGTTCCTCTCCCAGTCATCTTCATGGGATCTTGGAGAAGGAAGGGCAACACTAAAAAAGATGCTATAGAGTTGGGAGATCAAGCCTCTGGTCATGGGGTGATGTTTACAAAAATCTTTAAAGGGAGTGAGGTCTCGTACTACATAGGTAGGCAGCAGGGATCATAGGAAGTGACTGATTTTAAGAACTTCAAAGGGACTGAGGGATGAGGAGCGGCATTGGAGCTCTACTAACCGGAGCCATCAACCCTGTTTGGAGAAGTCTTTCAGGAATTTGAGATAAGCCCGGGTCCATAGACGATGTCTCATAGCGGATAATCCATGAGGGAATGCGGGCTTGTGGAATGGGGATCAGAGGGAATATTGCTGAGGTGAGTTTCGGTTTGAAGGAGTGGGAGTCCCAGAGCTTAGTGTCAAATGTGATAGTGGAGGAGGGGGATGGTTGACAATTATGTATTATTGTTATTTTCCCTCAATATTCAGGTATGACAATGTATACTGTATGTAACCTGGTAATATAATCTCAACGTGTGCTTTGCTAAATGACATGAGTCTGAAGCAACGCAAGTGTCAATAATCTTTTGAAATCAAACAGACCCTTTAATAGATAAGCATCTCTGAGGAGTTTTTTTTTTGTATGCAGAGCATGCGGACCTGACCAACTAAACAGAGCGAGCAGAGGTGAGAACTTAGGCCCTGTGCGCATTCCAGATCTCAGGACATTCATAACTCACTTCAGAAAGCTCTGTCATTTTGGGAATCAATCTGACATAATTGAAAATGTAATTCCTAAGGTGGTGGTGAAGAGGCCTGTAAGAATGGTTTAAAATCTTCTGCTTTAGACATTACATTGTGCATTTTCATGAGGGGGTCTATCAACACTGAAATGTAGTATGATTCTCAATTGTGTTTCCTCACACACGCCAAGTCTTAACTAGTAATAAGTGACTCTGGTTTTGTTTCCTATTTTATTTTCTGAAACTTATTTGTGCAATTTATTGTATAAAGAAAAACTATGCAATGGTGTATAGGTGTCCACAAAACAACTATGAACTTTGGATGAATATCAATATTTTATTCCAAATACATCAAAAACCACAATCAATAAGTGGCAATAACTCAATAAAAAGGGAATGAAAATAATAACTGTCACGGGCACTAGGAGTCTTTACCCAGGGATCACCAGATGGTAGGCTTACCAGAGCAATGTAGATGGTAATAGGGTACTCTGGTAGCTGGGTGATCACGGAACATGAAATGATGACCGATGAGATGCTCAGGAAAGTCTATGACTAGCAACACTGGTAATAATGAGGTAATGATACACAAGGAACTGTATGGACAAGGACACGTGAAGGTAGTCAGTGGTCTGCGATAGCAAGTTGTACCACTGCTATAGTGAGGAGGAATGTCCAACAGAGACAAGGAGGTGATGAGAGTCAGCGGTCTGCGGGTAGCAAGTTGTACTGCTGTCTGAGTGAAGGAATGGAATCCAAGTGGAGGTATCCAGGTAGTCAGTGGTCTGCGGTAGCAAGTTGTACCACTGCTATGTGAGAGGATAATGGAACAGGTGATACCGGAAACAGGGATCAGTGGTCTGACATCAGCAAGTTGTACCACTGCATATATATGTGAGGAGGTGCACGGGGGAAGACTGCAACACAGGATATACACAGGCACCTTATACACGATCCACAGCAATATGCACAAAATAGGTATATATATATGTAAATGACTGATCAGGTCTGCAATCTAGAAAGTCTCTTGAAGTAGTCCAGCACAATGATAACACAGTCAATGATGACAATAGACTCAGCGGATAGCAGACTCCAGAGAGAACCAAACACAGTCCAGCAAGATATGCAATACACAGCACAGTCAATGAGAAGTATGCATACCGTGGTTCAGCAGTAGCAGTCAGATGGGATTGCAGCGGTACCTGAGCGGCTGGAGACCGACTGGATAGGAAGTCCCTGGATAGGAGAAGCAGCGGTCTAGCAGGTGCAGCGCACAGGTGAGTAGACCGACAGGGACACGAATCCACAGGAGTCAGCAACACGTGGAACTGGACTCATAGGGAACCCAGGAGAATGGAGATGATCCAGCAGAGGGTAGTAGAAGAGATACAAATCCAATGCTGACAGGAGGGTAGAGGCCAGTGGAACACGTGAAGGCGTGGAGAGTGGATCAGCAGGAGATGGACGATAGCGCTGACCACAGCGGCAGGACTCAGCGGCACACGGAGGTAACCAGTAGCAACCACAGGAGCCAACAGCGATGGGAAACAGGAGTGCAGCGCAGGGCAGGAGCTGTAGATCACGAAGTGTAGCAGATGGTAATGAAAAGCGGCAGTCTCGAAGAAGACACAGCAAAGATGAGATGAGAGTGTAGTGCACGGAGGCAGCGGATAGTAATCAGCTGGCAGTCACGATGTTGAACACAGGCGAGTTGCAAGCAGGAGACTGTAGTGCACAGAGGCAGCGGATAGTAGTCAGCTGGCAGTCACGATGTTGAACACAGGCGAGTTGCAAGCAGGAGACTGTAGTGCACAGAGGCAGCGGATAGCAGTCAACTGGCAGTCATGATGTTGAACACAGGCGAGTTGCAAGCAGGAGACTGTAGTGCACAGAGGCAGCAGATAGAAATCAGCAAACAGACTTGATGAGAAGCAGGTGAGTGAGGTAAAAGCTGGAGTGCACGGAGGCAGCGGATAGCAATGAGTAAACAGTCACTTAGATATAAAATAACGATGAAGTGGTGTAGAAGACTGTAGTGCACAGAGGCAGCGGATAGGAATCAGCAAACAGTCATGATGATACAGTTGATGGTAGAAGTGGTATGGGACCACAGTAGTAGAAGTGGTTTGGAAACCACAGGAATCAGCAGCGCTGAATACACGAGTAATACAGGAACACCTTCAGAGACTCATGAGGAATGAGACTCCAAGATCAGGCAACGTGGTAGTGACCACAGGTGCTTAATATAGGGAGGTTGCCTGATCTGTCAATTAAGTTAAAGGGGTATACACTGAAGTATAGAAAAGGGCTGCGCATGCGCAGACCCTCAGGATGGTGGACGGCCACGGTTCCTAAATGTCCGAGAAGAGGCACTCACGGTCCGGTGAGTGACAGTACCCCCCCTTTTAAAGGTGGGCACAGAACGCCTGGAACCGGGCTTGTCCGGATTTTTGGAGTAAAACTTCTTCAAAAGGGCAGGAGCATTAAGATCTTCAGCTTTGATCCAAGAGCGCTCCTCAGGACCAAAGCCCTTCCAATGAACGAGGAAGTGGAGGACTCCTCGCGAAATTTTTGCATCTAGTACCTCGGTAATCTCAAAATCCTCCTCCTGATGGACTTGAACTGGCTGCGGAGCTGAGGGAGGACTTGAAAAACGGTTGATAATAAGAGGTTTGAGCAAAGATACATGGAAGGCATTAGAAATCCGAAGGCTCTTAGGAAGAAGGAGTTTCACACATACTGGATTGATAACTTGAATGATCCTATATGGACCAATAAAACGAGGGGCGAATTTCATGGATGGAACCTTCAAACGAATATTTTTTGTGGATAACCAGACACGATCTCCAATTTTTAGTGGTGGAATAGCCCGCCTCTTCTTATCAGCGAAAGATTTATATTTGACAGATGTCTTCTTTAAACAGGTTCTAACCTGAGACCAGATATTTTTAAAGGTCTGACAAACAGTCTCCACCGCAGGAACTTGGGTGGGCGGGAGGGCAGGAAATTCCGGAAAAGACGGATGGTGACCGTAGACCACAAAGAATGGAGTTTTGGATGATGACTCATGGTACATGTTGTTATGGGCGAACTCAGCCCAAGGGAGTAACTCTACCCAGTTGTCTTGATTGGCTGATGAAAATATCCTTATAAAAGTCTCAAGATCTTGATTGACACGTTCGGTTTGTCCATTGGATTGTGGATGGTAAGAAGATGAGAGTGCTAATCGTATGCCCAAGGTTTTACAAAGGGCTCGCCAGAATCTGGACACGAATTGTACTCCTCTATCAGACACAATCTCAGATGGACATCCATGGATACGGAAGATCTCTTTAATGAAATGTTCAGCCAGGATAGATGAGGAAGGCAAACCAGACAGAGGGATGAAATGAGCCATCTTCGAAAATCTGTCCACTACCACCCAAATAGTGTTATGGTTCTTACTAGGTGGTAAGTCAGTAACGAAATCCATACTAATATGGGTCCATGGTTTGGACGGAATGGGTAGTGGTCGCAGCAACCCTGCTGGGGTTCTGCGGGAGGATTTGAATTGCGAACATAATTCACAGGAAGCAATGAACTCTTTGACGTCTCTCCTCATTGAAGGCCACCAGTAACTTCGAGAGAGGATCTCCAAAGTCTTGTGTTCACCGGCGTGTCCAGAAAAACGAGAGGCATGGAACCACGAAAGGATTTTCCTCCTTAGAGTAGAAGGCACGAGGGTCTTCCCAAATGGTAGCGTTTTGGTGGATGAAGCAGCCAGTGAGATACATTTGGGGTCTAGAATGGTATGGTTGGGAACCTCTTCTATATCAGAGGACGTAGCAAAGGCTCTAGATAAGGCATCAGCTTTTTTGTTCTTGGCAGCTGGTTTGAAGGTAATTATTAACTCAAAACGGGAAAAGAAAAGAGACCATCTTGCTTGACGAGGGTTCAAGCATTGGGCAGACTGGAGATATGACAAGTTCTTATGATCCGTGAAGATCGTCACCGGATGGCGAGCTCCCTCCAACAAGTATCTCCATTCCTCTAATGCGGCTTTGATAGCCAGTAATTCCTTGTCTCCGATGGTATAATTCTTCTCTGCGGGTAGGAGACCCCGAGAATAGAAGGCACAAGGGTGTAATTTTTGCTGTTCCGAGCGTTGGGAGAGAATAGCTCCTAAGCCCACATTAGAGGCATCTACTTCTAGGAAAAAAGGGAGTGTCACATCCGGCTGACGAAGGATTGGAGCCGAAGAGAAGGACTCTTTTAATGTTTGAAAGGCTTGAATAGCCTCAGTAGACCATTGCTTAGGATTAGCCCCTTTACGAGTCAGGGCCACAATAGGAGATGCAATGGAAGAAAAATCTTGAATGAAGCGTCTATAGTAATTGGCAAAACCTAAAAAACGCTGGATGGCACGAAGAGTAGTTGGCTGGGGCCAATGTAGTACAGCATTTACTTTGTCAGGATCCATCTTCAGACCAACTCCGGAAACAATATACCCCAAGAATGGAATCTGGGGTAATTCGAATGAACATTTTTCTAATTTACAGAACAATGAATTTTTCCGTAGCCTGGAGAGGACTTCTGCCACATGTTGGTGGTGAGAAGGCAGGTCCTGTGAAAAAATCAATATGTCGTCCAGGTAGACGACGACACATACATATAATAAGTCCCGAAAAATCTCATTAATGAAGCCCTGAAAAACAGCGGGGGCATTACATAGCCCGAAAGGCATTACCAGATATTCGTAATGCCCGTCTCTGGTGTTAAACGCCGTCTTCCATTCGTCACCGGAACGAATTCTGATTAAATTGTAAGCACCACGAAGATCCAACTTAGTAAAAATACGGGCTCCCTTGATGCGGTCAAATAGCTCAGTGATCAACGGAATGGGATACCGGTTCTTGATAGTAATGGCATTGAGTCCACGAAAATCTATACAAGGGCGTAATGATCCATCCTTCTTTTTGACAAAGAAGAACCCAGCTCCAGCGGGCGAGGTGGAAGGTCGAATGAACCCACGCTGGAGGTTCTCCCGTATATATTCAGATGTAGCTTGAGTTTCAGGTAACGAGAGTGGATAGACCCGGCCTCTGGGAGGAGTCTTGCCAGGAAGAAGATCAATCGGACAATCCCAAGAACGATGAGGAGGAAGACGTTCAGACTGAGCTTTATCAAAAACATCGGTAAATGAAGCATATTGAGGAGGGAGTCCCGGTGAAATAGCTGAAATGGAAGCTTGCTGTACCTTGAGAGGAATGACTTGGGAAAGGCAATGATGGTGACATTCAGGCCCCCAAGACGTGACTTGAGGGGTGCGCCAGTCAATCTGGGGAGAGTGACACTGAAGCCATGGAAGGCCTAGGACAATCGGACTTGTCGTAACAGGAAGAATTAAAAACGATATCTCTTCATGATGCAGAGCACCAATCTGAAGGGTTACTGGAGACGTACTCTGGGTGATGAGACCGTTGATGAGACGTGATCCATCGATAGCCGTCACAGTAATGGGAGTTTTTAAGGTAATCATTGGTAGAGACCATTGATTAACTAACGATTTGGAAATAAAATTTCCTGCTGCTCCGGAATCAATCAATGCCTGTGACTCAAAGGTCTTGGTAGCAAAGGAAATAGTCACATCAAAAGCGCAGACTTTAGATTTCATAGACGATGGAGAGGACTCCAGGGACCCTAACTTCACCTCTCCAGAACTAGTTAGGGCCTGGCATTTCCCGATCTCTTAGGGCAGGAGCTGAGGACATGAGTGGAATCAGCACAATAGATACAGAGTCTATTCTTGACTCTTCGTTTCCTCTCCTTAGAAGATAACTTGGAACGTCCAATCTCCATGGGAATCACAGCGGGTGACACTGGACGAAATTGAGGGTTAGAGCGAAAAGGTGCTTTAGCAGAAGTCGTTTTCTCAGCCTCTCTTTCACGAAATCTCATATCAACACGATGGCATAGAGAGATCAAATCTTCAAGTGACGAAGGAAGCTCTTGGGTAGTCAGTGCATCTTTAATTTTATCGGAAAGCCCCTGCCAGAAGGCGGCAACTAGGGCTTCAGTGTTCCACTGAAGTTCAGAGGCTAAGATCCTAAATTGAATGACGTACTGGCCTACAGTATGAGATCCTTGTCGCAGACGGAGGATGCTGGAAGCAGCGGAGGTCACACGACCTGGTTCATCGAACACACTTCGGAATGTAGAAATGAATTTGGCACTATCTTGTAATATTGGATCGTTCCTCTCCCACAGAGGGGAGGCCCAAGCCAGGGCTTGTCCTGAAAACAAAGAGATAAGATAGGCCACTCTGGAACGATGGGTAGAAAAATTTTGAGGTTGGAGCTCAAAATGGACTGAACATTGGTTAAGGAAACCCCTACAAGTTTTGGGGTCTCCATCGTACTTTGACGGAGTAGGCAGGTGAAGCGTGGAAGCTATAGACACCTGGGATGGCAATGGGGAAACGGAGGAAAGCACAGGAGCTTCAGTAGTAGCTGTCACAGTCTGTCCAGATGTTCCTTGGGAGGTTAATGACTGATAACACTGAAGTAACAGCTGTTGGCGGGCATCCTGTTGCTCCACACGGCTAACCAGATGTTGCAGCATCTCTTTGGCGGTAGGTTCCACATCTGGGTCTGTCATGGCCTGATCTTACTGTCACGGGCACTAGGAGTCTTTACCCAGGGATCACCAGATGGTAGGCTTACCAGAGCAATGTAGATGGTAATAGGGTACTCTGGTAGCTGGGTGATCACGGAACATGAAATGATGACCGATGAGATGCTCAGGAAAGTCTATGACTAGCAACACTGGTAATAATGAGGTAATGATACACAAGGAACTGTATGGACAAGGACACGTGAAGGTAGTCAGTGGTCTGCGATAGCAAGTTGTACCACTGCTATAGTGAGGAGGAATGTCCAACAGAGACAAGGAGGTGATGAGAGTCAGCGGTCTGCGGGTAGCAAGTTGTACTGCTGTCTGAGTGAAGGAATGGAATCCAAGTGGAGGTATCCAGGTAGTCAGTGGTCTGCGGTAGCAAGTTGTACCACTGCTATGTGAGAGGATAATGGAACAGGTGATACCGGAAACAGGGATCAGTGGTCTGACATCAGCAAGTTGTACCACTGCATATATATGTGAGGAGGTGCACGGGGGAAGACTGCAACACAGGATATACACAGGCACCTTATACACGATCCACAGCAATATGCACAAAATAGGTATATATATATGTAAATGACTGATCAGGTCTGCAATCTAGAAAGTCTCTTGAAGTAGTCCAGCACAATGATAACACAGTCAATGATGACAATAGACTCAGCGGATAGCAGACTCCAGAGAGAACCAAACACAGTCCAGCAAGATATGCAATACACAGCACAGTCAATGAGAAGTATGCATACCGTGGTTCAGCAGTAGCAGTCAGATGGGATTGCAGCGGTACCTGAGCGGCTGGAGACCGACTGGATAGGAAGTCCCTGGATAGGAGAAGCAGCGGTCTAGCAGGTGCAGCGCACAGGTGAGTAGACCGACAGGGACACGAATCCACAGGAGTCAGCAACACGTGGAACTGGACTCATAGGGAACCCAGGAGAATGGAGATGATCCAGCAGAGGGTAGTAGAAGAGATACAAATCCAATGCTGACAGGAGGGTAGAGGCCAGTGGAACACGTGAAGGCGTGGAGAGTGGATCAGCAGGAGATGGACGATAGCGCTGACCACAGCGGCAGGACTCAGCGGCACACGGAGGTAACCAGTAGCAACCACAGGAGCCAACAGCGATGGGAAACAGGAGTGCAGCGCAGGGCAGGAGCTGTAGATCACGAAGTGTAGCAGATGGTAATGAAAAGCGGCAGTCTCGAAGAAGACACAGCAAAGATGAGATGAGAGTGTAGTGCACGGAGGCAGCGGATAGTAATCAGCTGGCAGTCACGATGTTGAACACAGGCGAGTTGCAAGCAGGAGACTGTAGTGCACAGAGGCAGCGGATAGTAGTCAGCTGGCAGTCACGATGTTGAACACAGGCGAGTTGCAAGCAGGAGACTGTAGTGCACAGAGGCAGCGGATAGCAGTCAACTGGCAGTCATGATGTTGAACACAGGCGAGTTGCAAGCAGGAGACTGTAGTGCACAGAGGCAGCAGATAGAAATCAGCAAACAGACTTGATGAGAAGCAGGTGAGTGAGGTAAAAGCTGGAGTGCACGGAGGCAGCGGATAGCAATGAGTAAACAGTCACTTAGATATAAAATAACGATGAAGTGGTGTAGAAGACTGTAGTGCACAGAGGCAGCGGATAGGAATCAGCAAACAGTCATGATGATACAGTTGATGGTAGAAGTGGTATGGGACCACAGTAGTAGAAGTGGTTTGGAAACCACAGGAATCAGCAGCGCTGAATACACGAGTAATACAGGAACACCTTCAGAGACTCATGAGGAATGAGACTCCAAGATCAGGCAACGTGGTAGTGACCACAGGTGCTTAATATAGGGAGGTTGCCTGATCTGTCAATTAAGTTAAAGGGGTATACACTGAAGTATAGAAAAGGGCTGCGCATGCGCAGACCCTCAGGATGGTGGACGGCCACGGTTCCTAAATGTCCGAGAAGAGGCACTCACGGTCCGGTGAGTGACAATAACATATAAAATGGATCAATGTTAATCACATGTGTGTATATTCAATTCTACTCACAAAATAGTAATATGGAAAATCACTAATGGAGAAAAAAAATATATATATAAGTATATGCATGAGCAAAGTCACAAAACTATATACCTCCCAGCAGTCCAAATAAGAGATGATAAAGGTTATATAAAAAAAACAAATCTGGCACTGATCAAAAGGCAAATGTTATAAACAAATTAATACAAATTAATACAATATTGTTGAAAATGGAAACATTTGTGAGGCAGAAATTGGCAATTGTAGATAGGCAGAGTAGCAATATAAAGCATATATAGTCGTTTAACTCCTTACCGGATAACCGGAAAGTATGTCCTTGATATAATTCTGGAGAAAAAGTGACATGCGGCTGAAACAATGCAAATGAAACAGTGTTATCTCGTGCACAACCTCCGTGACTATGGAGCGGGTAATCCAAAACAAAATAAGTGCAAAATGAAATTTCTTGTGCTGCTGGGAATACGCATGCAGATTTGCAGGTACCTGTGATGCGGAGGGAGGGATTATGTGCCAAAATGTTTTTATGATAATGCTCTTGTTTTAGAGACTAACACTTTAAATCCCCTTGGTTGTGAATTTGATCAGGGCAAAATGTGTACGATTTTGTCTAAATGTGATAACATGTCTGGTAATGTTTTAGGGAGTCAGATCGATTTACATGTGCCCAACTCTGAAGGTGATCCAAAGTGAAAAAATGTATCAGATGTATTAGCAGTAGTGATCTGAAGAGCAGCACAGAGGAGCTGTGCATTAACCCCCGCAAGTCTGGAGGGAGGTTCACTAGAGACTAATCCACCTCCACCCCCACTCTCTTACTGTAGAAGCTGCAGATTCAGCCAGTGATTTGAATGAGCAACCTCATGTTGTGTGCAACACTGATAAGCTCAGAAGTGACACTTTGAAAGCAGAACGACTCACTGATCCCAGTTTATCGACAGTGAGGGGGGAGGGTCAGTAAGTCCTGTCTTGGAGGTGAAGAAGATAGAATATTTTGGAAAAATGGCCTTTTGTTCAGAGAGAAAAATGTCACGAGTATGCATCCAGATGTAATTGCTGACAGGCAAGTAGATGTACATCAAACCTATAAAAGGATTACTGAAAGTAGCCCATGAAATACCCCTAGCAGGACATTTGGGTGTTACCAGAACTAAAGCTCGTTTGGTACATCATTTTTACCGGTTTGGCATGCTGAATGACATAGCCAATTACTGTTGCTTATGCCATGTGTGCCAGGTGGCTGGGAAATCTGGTGATATGGGGAAGGCCCCACTTATTCCCCTGTCCGTCATATCAGAACACTTTGAACGGGTTGCTGTGAATATTGTGGGTCCTCTAGCCATTCCCAGTAGCTCAGGGAAAGAGTACATTCTGACTGTAGTGGATTATGCTACAAGGTACCCAGAAGCAGTACCTCTTTCCTCCATACCCTCAGACATAGTAGTAGATGCCCTTATTGCTATCTTCTCCAGGGTGGGGTTCCCAAAAGAAATGTTAACTTATCAAGGTACCCATTTATTGTCTAACCTGATGCAGAAGCTTTGTAAAAAGATGCAGGTGAATCATTCAATTACTTCCCTGTATCACCCACAGGCCAACGGGCTGTTCTAACGCCTTAATAGCACCCTAATACAAATGCTTAGGACTTTTGTGGAATCATAGGGAAGAGACTGGAGGAGGTTCCTTCCGCACCTCCTCTTTGCATACTGCAAGGTACCACAGGAATCCACTGGCTTCTCATCCTTTGAATTCCTGTGATGCGCCGGGTGCTCAGTCCGTTAGATTTGATTAGGGAAGAGTGGAAAGGGATATTGATCATCCCAGAAATGTCAGTGGTACACTATGTTGTGCAGTTCAGTGAAACATTGCAGTCCATAATAGGGATGGCTCAGAGCAACCTGAAAGCTAGGGGGACCCAGTTCTGTGTAGACTATAGGAGGTTGAATGACGCCACAGTGCTTGATGCTTATCCTATGCCTAGGATAGATGAACTACTAGATTCAGCTTGCCCAGGCACACTACACCACTATCATAGATCTCAGTAGAGGGTACTGGCAGATCCCACTATCACCCGAGGCACATGAGCAGTCCGCATTTATCATCCTATTTGGGCTGTTTGAATTTTTGGTCATGCCATTTTTAATGAAAAATTCCCCTGCGTCCTTCTAGCGCCTGGTCAATGACCTGCTAGAGGACCAGGAGGGACATGCAGCTTTCTATCTGGATGACATTGCGTTGTTCGGCCACACCTGGAAGGTGCACCTGATTGATCTGAATAGTGTATTAGGCCGAATTACTGAGGCAAGTCTGACTATCAAGCCAGAGAAGTGCCAGCTTGGCATGGGTGAAGTGCAGTACTTGGGGCACCGTGTAGGGGGAGGTATCCTCCGTCCAGAGCTAGGCAAGGTAGAGACTATCACGGAGTGGCCGACTCCTACCAAGAAAAGGCAGGGCATGTCTTTCTTAGGTACGGCTGGGTATTAACGAAAGTTTGTGCCCCAATATAGCACTCTAGCCAATCCTCTGACTATCTTAGCAAAAAATAAATTACCACAGGTAATTGGAAAGAGAATTGTGAAAATGCATTAACAGGTCTGAAAACTACTCTGGCCCAGTCCCTTATGCTACAGGCCCCAGATTTCAAACGGAGGTTTATAGTACAGACCGACGCATCTAACTAAGGACTAGGAGCTGTCCTTAGCCAAGTGACAGAGCAGGGTGAGGAGCACCGTATCATTTTCCTAAGTAAAAAACTACTCCCCCGGGAGGTGGCGTATGCTACCATTGAACGAGAGTACATAGCCATTGTATGGGCACTGCAAAAGCTACAGTCCTATCTGTATGGATGGGATTTCACCATTATTGCAGTCCTCTAAACTCACTAAATAGAGTTTCTGGGGATAATGATAAGCTTTTAAGACGGAGTTTAATTTTGCAATAATATAACTTCACCATTCAGCACCGCAAGGGCTCAGAACATGGAAACGCAGATGGCCTGTCGCGCAAAGTTGCAGAAGTGGTGAATGGGCAGGAGAAATAGTGACAGGTCACAGTTCTCCGTGCGCTAGGTTTAGGGGGAGGTGTGATGAATATGTATTATTGTTATTTTGCCTTAATATTCAGGTATGACAATGTATACTGTATGTAACCTTGTAATGTAATCTCAATGCGTACCTGGAGTGTCACTGGTTAGCCAACACTGCCATAGTAAATCCTTTGTGGTGGCAGAAAAGGTGTATTCATTGCTAAGTGATTAAGGTGACGCCAGTCATGGCCAGCTGTTCAGTTTGCTGCATCTGAGACAGGCTTTGCATTTGTGAGAAACGTATAAGGGTTTGGCCCTATAAGCGGGTGAGATATGGCAAGTTGACATGGGCCGATTTTATGTTGAGCATGGAGGTGGAACCTGAGGGGGCACATGATGCGGCAATTTGGGAGAAATGGGTGGCCATGTAGTATAACAGAATATCAGGGAGACCTCTACCGCCTCCAGGGATTGTTCTTTTTAAGTCATTTGTGGAGATCGTTAGGGGTCTGTGGTTTCATATAAAACGGGTGAAGGCCTTCTGGCCGATAAAAAGGAGGAAGCGGGACAGCAACTGGCAATGTTTGCAGAGGATATATCCATTTGGGTATGATATTCATTTTGGCAACTATGATCCTTCCCAACCAGAAGATAATGAAGCAGTTCCAGGAGGTAAGATCGGATTGTGTCCTACAAAAGAGGGGTGGAAAGTTTTTGTGAAAGAATAGATTGTATCGGGAGATGAGGAAGACTCCTGGATATTTGATTTTCCTGGTCTGCCACGTGAAGCTTGAATGTGGTTCAAAGGAGGTCGGCCTCCTGAGGGGAGATATGGAGCAGCATGTTTTCCGATTTCGTATAGTTTATTTTGTATCCAGAGACGACACCATAGGCCTAGAGAACTTCAAAGAGGTCAGGGAGGGAGATCGCTAGTTGAGATAGTGAAAGCAGGATGTAGTCCGTGAAAGTGAAACCCTGGAGTTGATGTAATCCACCTGTATGCATGTCCTGAATGTTGGGGTTAGATCTAACCTGAGAAGCCAGGGGTTTTATTACTAGCGTAAAAATGAGGGGGGATAGGGGGCTACCCTGCCTCATATCATTTTGAATGAAGATTGATTTTGAGCGGGTATCATTGATCAAGATCTTGGCAGTAAGGGTAGTGTATAATACCAGTGAGGAAATCTTGAGTGAAGACAAAGGTCTTAAGGGCAGCCCTCATGAAGCCCCATGAGATCCTATCAAATACTTTTTCAGCATCCAGAGAGAGCATAATGGTTGGGGATCTTCTGTAGTTTGCAATATGTATAATGTCAATGGCTGTCTGGTGTTATCTCTTGCCAGGTGCCCCAGGATAAACCTCACCTAGTCATAATGGATCAGTGAGGGAAGGAATACATTAACTCGGTCCATTCCTTCTTTATGGATCACTACAATTCTGGCTTTGAGCATTTCAGGTGGGAAAGGATTCCCTTGGAGAACGTTATTGTAGAGAGTGTGCAGGTGGGGGGAAAGTAAGCCCAAGAATTTCTTATAGTACATGGCCATAAAGTCATCAGGGGCAGGAGGACTGCCATTTTTTTGTCCTTTAATAATTTGCTGGATTTTTTCTATCAAAATATCTGCATTGAAATGCTTGAGAGCCTGGTGCGGCAGTTAAGGGAGTCTGAATTTGACAAGAAATTCAGAGACCAATATAGCATTTGACCGCTGAGACGGGACTGGGGGTGAGATTCAGAAGGTTGTAGAGCGTGGTGTAGTAGTGTTGGAATGTCGTTCTCATGATAGAAAGAAGTCAAGTTTGGCTTAGGTCTCTCAAAGTGCCATCAGAGTAACGGGGTCAGAGGCCAATTTGTGTTGGGCTTCCAAGGTCTGGAGTTTGAGTGATAGCTCATTGGTCTTTTTTCTCTCTTTTTTTTTCTCTCTAGAGGCCATGCCTATCAGATGTCTCCCCAGGACCACTTTATGCACCGTCCACACTGTGAACTTGGAAATAACTTGGTGATCATTTAACTCAAAATTTTCCTCAAGTCATGTTCTGAGCTGGTAAAATATTTCCATGTTGTGGAGTAAGGACTTTATAAGGTGCCAAGTTATAGGATAGGGCCGAGGCGAGAGGCCAGAGTAGTCAATGGAAATGGGAGCATACTCAGACCAGTTTAGTGAATGGATCCAAGCCGTCTAGAGTTTTAAGGCAAGGTCATGGCAGAGCAGGATTATATCAATGCAAGAGTATGAATAGTAGGGTGCAGAGTAAAACTTGTAAACGAGGGTGGACGGCTTCTTCACCCTACAAAAATCGTAGAGAAGCTGGGATTTCATGAGACTGAGGAGGGATTCAGAAGATTGTGGGTTAGGTGGCACAGGGGCAGATCGGTTTAGAGAGCTATTCAGGTGTCACGAGCCGCGGCCGCTCCGGGCACTGCTGCGAATCTCTGCCCCAGAGTCCCGGCCTCGTCATGACGACCGGGACGTCACTTCAGGTTTGTCCCGGCCTTTGCCAAGGCAACGGTCGGGACGCTCTCAGACTGTAGTGCCGCACCCCGGCATCCAGGACAGTCGGGCGCGTGTGCAAATTAGGAAATAGCCTCAGGTGGCTAAATTATCCCTCCTGTGGCCAAACGTTACCAATTGGTCCACATTAGTATTTAAGGCAGGAAGGGGCAAAGCCTCCCTGACGGTTATAGTTCCTGCTTCTTAGCAAACTTTCTTGCTGTGTTGCTGTTCCTTATATTCCCTCTCTTCTGTTGCCGACTTTTGCATGGATTTTGACGCTGATTGATCGCCTGTGACCTTGACCCCCTGCTTGAATTAGACACTGCTGATTTGCCTGTGACCCTGACCCCTTTGCTTGGACTTAGACACTGCCGTTTTGCCTGTGACCTTTTGAACCCTGGCCTGGATCTAGACGCTACTGTTTGCCGGTGACCCTCAAAACCTTTGCAGGTGTACACACACTCCATCTCTGTGTGTGCACATGCGCTACATTCTCAGGTATCAGCTCCTACTACTAGAGTAATAGACCTGGGGGCATCAGAGTACCTGTGAGCGCATCTAGCTCTACAGGAAAAGCGGTTCCTATAGGCGAGGACCTCTGAAGCGGTTCTAGGAGTCGATGCCTGGGGCTTGAGCCATAACATTAGGACAATGTTGAAGTCACCCGCTACGATGAGGTACCCTTTGTGGAGTCAGGTCAACAAAGTTTCCAATTTAAGAAACAAACGGTTTTGGTGTTGGTTAGGGGCACAGATATTAATCAACGTGCAGACCTTGTTGTTATGTTTGCCTACTAAGATGAGCTAGCGGCTGTCCCTGTCAGCAAGGCAGTCAACGGGTTCAAAGTTGACATGGCGTGCTCCGTGTTGTTTGGCTGAGTGGTCGCATGCGTGATGCAGGTCAGGATACAGTTTGAAGTGGAGATTGGGGTGAGAGTTGTGTAGGAAGTGCATCGGTTGTCAAAGATTAGGTTGCCTGTGTGGAGTTTGAGGGTAGTGAAAAGTTTACCGCATTTCTGAGGGCTATTCAGTCCTTTTACATTAAAGGAAAGGACCCCATGACCCATGTGCGGTGAAGGTGGGTAATATAGGAAGAAAACCTAGTATGGAGGGAGAAGGAAGTCCAAGGAGACAGCAGAGGGATGTGCAGAGCTCATAGTGAGGTAGATGAGGAGAATAGAGTGCATCACTTTCTTTCTGGTTTGAAATAGAGAACTCTTCTATTGAATTAATAATTAAAACTAGCTTTACAAGAATAGAGGTCAATTCATTTTGGAAGGAGCTTTTCAAACTATTACCATCTTCACATATCATTAAAATTGTCATTCTGTAATACTTTTTAAAAGAGGGGGTAATTTTCTTGACATTGGGTGTCATATGATGAGGTGACAAAGATGCCTAAGTACTTTATTTTTCTAGATGCCACTTGAGAATAAATAATGAGGCTATTTCATAACCCAGGCATTTTTGCTTTTATTTGTAGACATCCACTTTAACGGGGCACGATCCTTCACAAGCTTAAACTGTCTTGCCAAAAGATAATATCTCAGAGTGTCTAACGCCCACTTAATAGCAAATGCCTTCTTCTCTACAATGGCGATCTTCTTGTCATGCCTATTGAGCTTTCTACTTAGATAATACTGTCTGCATACATAACACCACTTTAATGTCAGAAAGGCTTCCTCTGCATCGGGGTTCCACTTCACCAAACTAGACTGCTTGTAAAGTCAGATAATGGAACTGCTGTGGTGATGAAATTAGGGGTGAACCACTGGTAATACCCTGTGATCCACAAAAATACTTTCACAGGTCCAGATTTGGATAGCCTCAATTTTATTCAACTTGGGCTTAACAAACCTCTTCCTATGGTAACGCCCAGGTACCTAACACTCTTCCATCGCTAGGCAACATTTGTTTAGGTTGGCCGTTAATTGTGCCTTTCTAAATGAGTCCAAAACTGCTTGTACTCTATTTAAATGAGAGTCCCGATCTAGACTGTGAATTACAACTCATCCAGATAGACCGCCACATACTGTCTGAGGGGCTTCAACAACTTATCCATGGTACTCTGTAAAGTTGCTGGGGCCCCATGTAATCTAAATGTCAAGACTTTATATTGAGCCCTTCTGGAACAAAAAAGGCTGTTTTTTTCTTGTTGGTCAATGGTACCTGCCTATAACCTTTTATCAAATAAAGTGTATTGAGGTATCTGGCAGTTTCTAGCCTTTCTATCAACTCATCCTCATAGGGCATGGGGTAGACATCAAATTTGGACACTGAGTTCAGACAATTTGGACCAGTCACTGTTAGACTCTTCTATAACATTGTGTTCTAACATTTTTTTTACTTCCTTGGAAATAGCCTCTCACTGGATTTTAGAAACGCAATATGGATTTAAGTTGACCTTGACCCCTGGGTCTGTAACTATATCATGTTTTATTGTGGTGGTTCGGCTAGGTAGTTCTGAAAATATATCCCTCTCTTTTATGATGAACTCCTTAGCCTCGTTTTTTTGGCTGCTGAAAGTGCCTTTGATACCATTACTTCAGGAATTAAAGGCTGTTGAGTCATTGGTGGACCTGGATCAGTTGTCAGAACTAACCTATCCTTCCAGGGTTTTAATAGGTTTACATGGTAAATTTGCTCGGGCTTTCTTTTACACGATTGACACTTTATAGTTAACCTCATTCACTTTTTCCCTGCTCTCAAATGGGTCCTGCCAATTGGCCAAAAATTTGCTGTCTACTGTGGGCGCCAGAATCAGAAGTTTGCCCTGCCCCCCCGGGTTTAAGGTATGTATACGGATATTCCTATTATACACCGTTTGTTGTTCCATACACTCCCTGGCAATGGGTACTACTGCAGCAATCTGGTTCTGCATCTTAGACATGTGTTCAATAACACTTTTATATGGAGTGGCTTGTCCTTCCCACATATCTTTTTCCACATCCAGTAATCCTCTAGGGTGTCTCCCATATAATAGATCAAACGGAAAAAAACATGTAAAGGACTAAAGCGCTTCTCTAATAGCCAGTAACAAATATGGAAACAAATAGTCCCAATTTTTCCCATTTGTCTACAACTTCAGCATGGTTTTTATAGTTTTGCTAAATCTTTCCACCAAACTATCAGTCTGGGTATGGTAAACTGAGGTCCTTGGGTGAGTGACTTTAATCAATTGACATATTTATTTAATGATTCTAGACATGAAGGAGGTGCCTTGTTCAGTCAGAATTTCTTTAGGCTGAAAACATGCACCAATTCTCTGGTGATAGTCTTGGTAGAAATATTACGCAAGGGGATGGCTTTGGAATAGTGGCTAGCATAATCCATTATTACTAGGATATACCAATGCCCCTGAGCAGACTTTAATAAGGGCCCAACAAGGTCCATGGCTATCCTCTCAAACGGGACTTCTACATTAGGCACGGGCAATAGTGGGCTCCTGAGATGTGGTAACGGAGCATGACACTGGCACTCTGGACAGGAAGAACAATAATCGGATATTTCTTTATACACCTCTGGCCAAAAGAAACACTGTAAGATCCTTTAAGTGTTTTTTTCTGCCCCTAAGTGTCCTGCTGTGATGTGGCCATGAGCTAGGTCTATAAGAGTTCTACTGTATGTGCAGGGAACTACCAGTTTTTCAAATCTTCACCCCTTTTGTCACTTGCTACAAAAGATCATTATGAATGGCCATGTGTGGATACACAAGCCTGTCATCAGATTCTAAAGGCTTCCCATCAATGACTTTCACATTTTATCTGGCTTTCATTAGAGTGGGGTCCGTTAACTGCTCTGATGCAAACAGTAATTTCCTCACCTCAAGGTCAGGCATACATTCAGCTCTGTCTAAAGCGTCACCTGCCCCTTACTTTGGTTCTCATTACTCATTATTTCTGCAGCAATACTAGCAAATGGAAATGTCTCCCCAGGAAAGACCCACTGCCAGCAGATTGTCAGTGCCGTCAAATGGCTCTTTTCCCTTCATATCTGAGACCAAACAGGACTCCCATAACTTCCAAAAATGGGGTAAATCTCAACCTATTTTAGCATCATGTACAAAGGAAGGGACCAACCCGACTTTAATAATAGATGAACAACATGAGGTCTCAATATTCACCATGTATACAAGTTAACCCAACAGTTGTTCACTGCCATTTTGAAGAGTTTACCAATTCTGTTTTTGCCCAAAACTAACAATGCCTCTATATGGTTGTCCTCCATTTGTACCACACATATTTATTTTTCTGACTTTGCCAGAAAAAAGTCAGTACAGGAAAACCTGGCAAAGTAAGACATTCTGCAACATTCAAAAGTAGCATCACATTGCATGGGTTCGTGCATATCTGTATAATTAGCCACATTATGTTCTGGCATACCAAAGAGTAAATGTATCAAGGTCCGATTTTTTCAGCGTGTTAAATTCGCGGCAAATCGCGGGTGTTAATCCGCAATTTTAGTCCAAAACTCATCAAATTTGTCAAGCTGCGATTTTTACCCTGATTTTCAAAATCGCTCGTCATCTGTGGCGCTTTGCTGCGATGTAAAACACTCTCGTGTTTAGCTAACTCTCCTGTGTTGCGGCAGCGTGTTCTATAAACCCATCACTGTTACACTGTCCTGTCATACTGCCGGAGATCCCGGCAGCTGTCAATACTGTAAAAAATAGATCAATTTTTTTTTTTAAAAAAGCGTGGGGTCCCCCTCTATTTACTATTAACCCTAGTGCGACCAGACTACTGCTGGTTCCGTGAAAATCAGGAAAAATTTGCGTGGGGTTCCCCCGATTTTCACAGAACCAGCACTTGGCAAACCAGCCAGGGTTGCTGGCACTATAGCAGGGTGACATGTGGCAATTGTCCCCCTGCCATAATAACAACCAACCCCAGGCTGTTCGGTGCTGGGCTGGATTCCCTAGGGAGTGGAGTCCGCCAAAAAAAATGAGCATGCCCCACCCTCTAGGGACACCCAGCCCAGTGCTGAAAGCACTAGGGATCTTTCTACACCCCTGGGCAGTGGGTGTAGGGTAATAAACGGCGATTATAGTGTAAAAAAATAAACAGACGCCATTTTGTTTTGTGGAACTACAAGTCCCAGCCAGCTAGGGTGCCATAAATAGTGTGGGCATGCTGATACTTGTATAACTATAAGCACCAGCATACCCATGGCAGCCAGGGCATGTTGGCACTTGGAGAACCACAAGTGCCAACATGCCCTGACACCCACGGCTGGTTGGGACCTGTAGTTCCACAATAGAAAATGTTAAATGAACCACCACTCCTTCATTAAAACCACATACATTTAATAAAAATAATAAACCAACAATAAAGACAGTAAACACCCTCATTTATACCATATATTTTTATGCTTTGTGCACCACTTTTTTAACTAAAAACCAAATAAAGATGACTTGATGTGAGGTCCACTGTGAAAAGAAATGTTTACCGTATGTAAATTTGAAGATACCTCTGTGTATAGATACAGTGTCGGACTGGGGCATGAAGGGCCCACCGGGAAATGCAACACTAGGGGCCCACCAAAGGGGGTGTGGTCAGCCATCATAAAGGTGGGTCCAGACACTAGAGGGGGAGTGGTCAGTCCACGAAGGACAGCTAGCACCTTAGTGCAGTATATAAAGAATGCAGTGTGTGTATAAAGAATACAGTCTTGACCTGCCCCTTAGATTGGGCAGAACAGTAATCAAAAATCTGATTGTCTCACTAGACCAGGATTGGCTAACCTGTGGCACTCCAGGTGTTGTGAAACTACAAGCCCCAGCATGCTTTGCCAAATTATAGCAGCTTATTGCTGGAAGGGTATGCTGGGACTTATAGTTTCACAACACCTGGAGTACCACAGGATAGCCAAGCCTGCACTAGACTCAGATCATTTGACAGACTGTCCTACCTGTTGTTGTCACTTTTACCATATATATATATATATATATATATATATATATATATATATATATATATATATATATCACTTTTTTTTCAAATCCCCCTATACTTACCTTTCAATCGCCATGTTCAAAAAATCCTCTCTAGTTATTATACTATAATCACTTTTTGTATTGTTTCGATGCAATATCAATAAAGTGCATTTAAACCAGGCATTGTATATCAGGGTGCCCTGACCAGGCCTGCGGTACCTGACATATACATCACTGTGACCCCAAATTGTGACCTGTTTTGCTAATTGCACCACTATGTTAATTAAGGGATAACAACTTATAAATGGCCAAAGAGAATTATATATAATGCCCCATTAGTATTACAAGTAGTATTATGTAGCAGGGGGATAAGGTCCATGATGCTCCAGGACCAGGTGAATTTTATTCACTGGTCAGCGTCTCTTGAAATAATAAAAAAAATCCCCCTTAACTTACCTTTTAATCGGCTTGTTCTCCTGTCCTCTTCTCTTCTTTTCTCCAATTCTGTGCTGCTGATTGTTCTTCTGGCGCGGGTGACTCCTCTGTGCTGTGCTCCGCAATGGATGTTGGGCGCGATGACATCACGCCCGACATTCACTGCAAGCACTGCACGGAGGAGGAGACAAGGGAGGGAGCCGGAGTACCAGCTGACGTGACCGCGTGACCGCAAGGTAAGTATTTTCTTTTCTTTTTTTTTGCAGGATTTTTTTTTCCATTAACAGTGCTGCCCCCTTGCCACAACCCAAACTCCTTCTGGGCCACATTTACAGGCGTGCTGGACAACCCTTAATTAAACCATTTAAAGCCAAAATGCAGTACTTACAAATGTTTGATCTAGATTTTAATAGCTCCCAAGCGCAATGTGTCACTTACCTGACTGTGAAATGCTCCGGCATGCTGCTCCTCTGGGCAGCCGCGACAGGAAGACAACTCTTTCTCCCCTGCTGAAGTTAAAAAACACACTACCGCGCAGGTGCAGAGAGCCAGACAGGCTCTCTGCACCTGTGCGGCAGTGTGTTTGTTACTGACACTGCCGCCGAGGCCCGCAGACGTCGGGCAGTCAAGTGATCTCTGCAAGCTCCGCCCTAATGTCGGAGGGGGCGGAGCTTAATCGAGCCGGTGCCTACCGGTGATTAGTCCGGCTGGCTGGCAGGCCAGTCCGAGACTGTATAGATATGTGAAAGAACATATTTATTTAGTTGGATGCAAGACCCATTTTATTAGTTCACCAAAAATCTGTATCCCTGTATCTATATTAATTACCTAGATCCCTGAGAATCCTGTTCTTTGTTCATGATTTTCACCCTTAAGGAATTAGAAGAACCCACATGCACTACACACACTTGCACTTTGTGAAGCCCGCGACGAATGACAAGCCGGAGACCTGGCAGCACCAATAGATACAGAGCAGCAATACTCTGACTAGTCAGAGCATGAGAAAGCCACTCTGATCGGTTAGTAGAAGTTAGTCCCCACATGGGATCTAGCTGCAATGAGCTACATTTTTTATTCCTTATGGATTAAAAGACTGAAGAGAGAAAAAGATCCCATTGGATTTAATTGATTAATAAATTGGTGAGAGTGGGCTTGGTGGAAGTCTTCATTTAAATAAAATAATTTACCAAGGTGAATTTGTGTTTTTTCCCAATAGTTTTTATGTGCTGACATGCTGGTGGTTGTAGCTGTACAAGTGCTAGCATGCTCTTACAGCCATGAGTATCCTGGCCCTTCTTGTTCTGTAAGTGATAGCACCTTCAAGCTGTTTATGGCTGCCATTGCATGCTGGTATCAATAGTGCCACATAACAGCTTATTTATATCATTAACTGTGTATTAGTTCAACATCCACCACACATTGTTCTTTTCAGAAACTTTTTTTTTAGAGGGAGTCACACTTTTCTTAGAGAGGGGACCAGATTTTTTTGTAGATTCAATTCAGCCCCATGCAGAACATGCTGCAAATTTCACTGTTCTAGTGTGACCAACCCAAACTATCATAGCTTGGTGCTGGTTGCAGCTTTTACAGGGGTACCCCATGCTGTTCATTCCCTTGTAATTGACGCAACTAGCTCAGGTTATGAGCACTGATGTTTAAACCACTTTTTTGGGGAGGTGGTCACAAGTTTAAAACATTTTTTTATTTCTTTAAAAGAAATTTAACAGTAAAACGCCATTCATTATATCATCAAGTTGAACGACTTAGAGCTAAAAGCAAATCCAGATAAACAGTGCAAATGTGTGCCTGAACACACCAATCAATGCAAATATCATCAATACTGTGTAGCCATGCATCTTCAATTACAATTTTTTTGCTTTTAATGATTTTTACACCTTATAGCAATTGTGGCTATTACATTCAATTGGTGTCTTTTGCTCAATGTTAATACCTTTTTAAGGCAAACAAATTAATAACATTGGTCAACATTGATTTGTTAAATGGATAACTTTGACTGATTCTTACGTATTGTTTTATGCTGTTTCTGAAAAGGGTCAGAATTTGTCCTAAGGGCTCCAAATTTTTGTAACCAACATTCTAATCTGGATTCACATATGAACTTTTTTCCAAAAAATCTTGGAGATGTAAGTGACGAACATTGTGAATACTTCCACCAGGATATATAATGATGGAACCTCGCTACCAAGGAAGATGTAACCCAAAATTTCTTGCAGATTACTGCTTAACACTAAACATTGGCATTCATCAAGCTAAAAGCAGCAGAAAGTCAACTAAAAGTACATTTTAGGTGAGTTAACTGTATATGTTGTATATTGTGTACATTTCAGAAAGTACCAATTTAAACATAAAGTAAATGCATGTTACTCAAAAATCAGAGCAAAAATACTATGAGAAGCACTCTATCAGATCAATTTAACATAAGAAAAGAAAATTTTGTTGTCCAGTGTTATCAAACATAAACAATGTGTCAAAGAAATCAAAAAGCAACATTGTAACATTTAAAGGAAAGGTAACTCGGATGGCCCTCTACTGTCACAAATTATATAATACCTAATTGAAATCTAAACAAAAGAATTGTAGGAGTTTAGCAAGTCTCTGCTCCCCATAATGTTACCTTTATTTTATTCATTATTTTTTACATGTTGATTTATTTATGTAGGTAACGGTCAGTGCTCTATTTATAATGTGGCTCTCCTTCATGCCTGCTACCCTGTAATGTACTATATATGATAGCAGATTGGAGTTCTAGATTCCTCTCAAATATAAATAACATATATCCTGCTTCAATGTATTAGATAGTTACACTGCTCCAACAGCATTACCATTACTAATCAAAAATTGATTAGCACTGGAATCATTGGATACATAAATAAAAAATAAATAAAAAATATATTATAGGTGAGTCATACATGGGTGGAAGGATAATTTATTTTATATGGAAAAAACCTTGAAGGAATGTTATCTAAGTCTGATAGCAGGGTGTAGTTTGAGGTGTGTATTTCAATCAAGGAGATATTTTGGTATCTAGAGGTAATGCTCCTTTTTAGTGTAAATTGTGCCTTGAGACCTTGTTTTATCTCATTATTAGTACACAATACTTATTCTTATATGTGTGCATATATCATTTGTCTTTTTTATGTTAACTACAGATCAAAAATCCACAAAACAGCATTCAAATCCTATACTCAACTGAAATATGAAAATCTGCAATTAAGACCTCTACTACTATAAACTCTGTGAGGTATATTCCAAAGCAAAGCAGCAATGATTCCATTTAATGCACAGCCCCCATTTAGAAGTGCATGTATAAAAATATTATATTCTAGTTCTTTAAAGAGAGAAAAAAATAGTCTCCTTGCATTGTTACAATTACGTTCACATACCCAAATAATATTTGTAACAACAGAACTAACACTAAGAATAAGTAGAACTAAACAAAACCATTGCCAAACTACTTAAGTAAGATGCAGGCAGCTATGCTGAATAATTTATCATTTGAGTCATATAATGATCACCAAGCAAGTCTAGTTAGAAAGGTAGTTTATCAGACTACCTTAGTGTACTAGGGCAGAAACATAGTAGAGAACCTGCGCTTGATTGATTGCAAAATATATTAACAAGGAAAAGGATTGAGAATTACATTCAGGAGTACATTAAGATACTTTCTGCACTCTACGTAACATTAGCAGTTTTAAAATAAAAAAGAGTTTTTTTAGGTAAGAAATTAACATTGTACAAAAACAAAATTGCTTCTGAAGCCAAGGAAAAGTTAAAGCACAATAAATCTGACAGAAAACATAGTTTTAAAAGCTCTACATGATATACAGCACATCCAAAAACTGATATAGTAACAACATGTTTCCAGCTTCTCATATGTGATAAAATCATTCACTTTTTTATGCAACCTAGTGACAAGGACAGAAATAGATGGAGTTTGAAACTCTGCAGGAAATACTCTGTCTCCTTTCTTGAAGTGTAATCAACACCGTATATCACTTTCCACTGTGAATGCACAGGATATTATAACTTGATTTATGTAATGTGAAGTGCAACTAAATCTAGTACTTCTTTTGTTTAGCTTTATGAATGACTGTCATACTGCACCGCAATTAAACAAGAATATTGATGAAATACAAAATTAGAACAAAAAGAAGCGGAAGAAAAATATTCATCAATGTTACAGATACCTATAACTCTAATATCACAATAACTTAAGCACCACTTTAGAAACATTGCTGTCTATAGATTGTATTTAGTACTCTTCTGAGCATGTGCGGGTTCAGTGTATGAGCAATGAAGCGCCATTTGGGCTTTCAATTCCAGAAATGAAAGACCAAACAAACTTTTGCTGCACATATGCTAACCCCTACAAATGCTTAGAAGAGCAGAGTGAAACAGTGTTATGCACCTGATAACAAGTAAACCTGTGTACTTGCATATAAGCACTTATATATACCTATATATATATATATATATATATATATATATATATATATATATATATATATATATATACCCATATCTACAGTATGTATTATTATAGCTAAATGACTCTGAAAGCTGAGTGGCTGATTTTCAGGCATTATTCTACTAGTATTGCCTGTTCATTTTGTCAGTCAGACAGCTCAGATTGTACAGACCTAATAACAGTCACTACCAACTGTTCTACGGTGATAAAAATCCACCACATGTAGTTCTGCTTCTTCGCTCAATTCTCCTCCCTCCTCACCTTACTCCTGGCAGACTGAGCAACTTGGTATATACCTCAATGATTTGCCTAGTGCACATCCCACATTATTTATATGGCTGTTGAATTGAACCAGGACTAGCCACAGCCAGGCATAATGCCACCACTATCCAGACTAGTAGTTGCTCACACAGTTGCAGTGTGACTTCACTTCATCATCATCATCATCATCAACACCATCAGCTATTTATATAGCACCACTAATTCCACAGTGACCGTGAGTCGCACATATTTATCCCATATTAGTAATAATCCCCTTATATCAAGGCATATACTAGCTAATAAAGTCACTTAGATATGCCTCGGGCCTTCAATTCATCCTGTCATGTCATTATTAGCCAGCAATGCCCTGTTCAGAGAAGTTTACTACTTAAATATATCTAATCAAAATGCCAGTTTTATATGGCAGGGAACTGGTCTCTGCAGATGTATTGAGACTTTGCACCACATTATCAGCTCTGTAGCTGAATTTTAAAATGGACTAATAATCCAGCAACAATCCTAAAGGTCAACAAATGTGTGTAAGTTATAAATGGCTTCAGAATATTTTATTTTTGTTTTACTCTTCACTTTTTACTCTTTACCAATCCTCTCCCATTTCCTTTGCTGTGTCCTAGCTACCTGACCATGTGTTAATCTGAAGCAACATTGAGATAGGCTTCTAGATCTACAAATGGATTTTAGGACTATTATGTTACACAAGGAAAATGTAGTATATTATTATATTGTGGTTTATTTCACTGTACATTGGAGCTTTTCTGGTAATGTAATATTCTAGACAGTAGAGCTAGCTAAAAAATGAATTATTGGTCTATTATTCTGGATACTTGGACTTTTGAACTGTGTCACAGTTGAATTGGATTGAGCAGATGCTCTATTGCCAATTTGGTTTAGTGCTGCCAGTAACGGACATGTGGTATCTAGGAAACCCCCAATTATCACCAGGGACCCCTATAAGGGTGCTTTGCCACTGGTACTTTTGCAGATTGTGACTGTGCTCTGCCCCTAGATGTGACAAGCAGGTGCAGGCCAAAGAGAAAAACTGGTCAACATAGCCTGAAGTGGTACATTGATGGACTTCAAAGTTCCAAACAGAGATCCAGAAAAATCATCAGGAAAAGCTGGTCTAGCAGTTAAGATCAGAGGCAGTACCATAGCGACAAGCAGGAGAGATGTCTGGAACAGTTTGGGTCAGAATCATAAGGAACAGATTGTAGAACCCTAATACTCTGGTAGAGATGTGTGAATAGAGCAGGTTTATATAGCAGAAAACTTTTGAATAAGGCGGTTTTGTGACCTTGATGGCCACATGACTGCAAGATTAAAATACTGACAGATCTGCACACCCAGTTTATACAGAATTGGGCAGCTTAGAACTGGGAGACTCTGAGAAAATGCTGGGAGCAGTGATAGCTACACAGAAAATGAACCAGACACCATGTCCGCTAATTGATTACCGGACTCCAGCATCTGACAGATTATGTACTATACTGGACATTTAAATTGTGAAGTGATTTTGCAGGTTAGAGTAATTAGTTTAATTCAGGTGATGTATGAAAAAAAAAATCTTTCATTAAATTAAACTGTAAGGGCCTCTGGAAAAATGTAGTTATTTGGTGAAAATTGGAAAATATTGCATGATTTTCTTTAGTAAATGTATTCTACATCAGTCTCCTATATTTTTATTCAGGTTGGGAAATCTGCACTTAGCCTTTAGTCTATAATTGACTTTCTGAATTAAATCTGCAATTGAGTCCCAGTTGAGTCGGATCATTTCTTTAGATATCTAAAGTAAATTACATGTCACCCATTTGCAAAATTTATTCAGAGCATCGTAGGTAAAGTTATGAAGGATTTCTGCTTTAGCAGTGGCACAGGTAAGCAAAATGACTTAAGAAGCATTTTTAGAATTTTTTTTAAAATATTTGACCAAAAAATTCATCACCTTTTGAAAAAGAATAAATATGATAAAGAGGGCCTGATTCATTAAGGAAAGTGCTCATTTTTTTACTTAAGTTTTCTCCTGGACAAAACCACATAAGCAAAATACTGGCTTTTTTTCCTAGATCAACTTTAAATTTTAGTGTACAAATAAGCTATCAAGTATTTGTGTGCTACATGGAAAAGCAGCATTTTCCTTATGTGCAAAATAATAAACTAATTTGTACCCTTTGCATAGCTAAATGGTTTTGTCCAGAAAACTTAAGTAAGAAAACTTACTCAATTTCTTGCTTAACTTTTCTTAAAGAATCAAGCCCAGAGTGCCTACTTCTTCTCAAATACCGATTAAAAATATTTGTTTCACATTTATTTATGCATTACAACATTAGTTCTGTTTCAAAATTAAAACAATTTTATGTAAAATCTTCAGAGGTGATCTGAACGTCAATCTTATATGCAATTAGGATTTTTTCCTGACCTTTAGGTGACGAGGGCAAGGTTCTACATTATACCCAATTTCTGGAAAAAGGTTAGTAATGTGTCAGAGTTCATGTCGATGAGGATCTAAACTGGTTTTGTTCTTAATAGGCGTCTTAAAAACTTGTTTTGGGCATAAAAGATTTTCATTTGCATATGTACAAATACTGCTTGCACAATTCCATTTATTCATTTGTATTTTGATATAGATGCATTGTAAAGATACAATAAAATCTTAAATCTAGCTTAAAGATGTGCTCAGTGCAAATATATATGACAATTATCACAACCATCTCAGAAAATGCACATCTTGTTTAGTTGCAGAAATCACACTTGGTAGGGAGTTTATTCAAGTTATGTGTAACCCAAAATAAGACACATTTCAAAAGGACATGTTTAACTTGCATCTGCATGCCTTTGATGGACACAAGTGTCAGACATGTGTATCTCAAAATATTGTATGTGCATGTGCAGCATGTTATGCATGCCTCCCAAGTGTTTCAATTCCAGCGGGACAGTCCCGATTTCAGTGGACTGTCCTGCTGTCCCGTCTGACTTACAATTAGTCCCGGTATCGGAGAGCACGCACCGGGACATAGCAGCCAGTTTCCCTGGTGGTATAGGAGGAAGTGGGGCAGGATGTGTCAAAAAAACGCTACTGCGCATGCGCGAACATGTCCGAAACCATTACTGCGCATGCGCGATCTGCACAAACAGGAAGTTTGTGGGCGGTGATTAGGCTTGGCGTGGGGCATTGCTTATTTGTCCCTCTTTCGGCACTTCTAATGTTGTGAAGTATGTGTTATGATATATTTACTCAAATACAAATACACTTGCATCCAAATTTAGATCACCTTCTTAGATAGTTTAAGATAGTTTAAGATATAACCAGACACCCTGCGCATTGTACAGAGGGACCTTAAGCCAATGCACAACATCCCGACAGAAATACCGCCATTGACCAAACTGTTGGCGGTATTGTATTTTTGTGCCACTGGGTTTTTCTAGACCACAGTGGGTGTCGTGGCACGAATGTCACAAGCCACCTTCAGTTGGTTGCTGAAGGTTGTTTGCGTAAGAACACAGCCATGAATAAAGAACCAAAACATCCTCCAAGAGCAACTTCTCCCAACCATCCAAGAACAATTTGGTGACGAACAATGCCTTTTCCAGCATGATGGAGCACCTTTTCATAAGGCAAAAGTGATAACTAAGTGGCTCAGGGATCAAAACATGGACATTTTGAGTCAATGGCCAGGTAACTCCCCAGACCTTAATCCCATTAAGAACTTGAGGTCAATCCTCAAAAGACGGGTGGAAAAACAAAACCCCACAAATTCTGACAAACTCCAAGCATTGATTAGGCAAGAATGGGTGGCCATCTGTCAGTATGTGGCCCAGAAGTTGATCGACAGCATCCCAGGGTGGATTGCAGAGGTCTTTTAAAAGTAGGGTCAACACTGCAAATATTGACTCTTTGAATAAACCTAATGTAATTGTCAATAAAAGCCTTTGTTACTGATGAAATGCTTGTAATTTTACTTCAGTATACCATAGCAACATCTGACAAAAAGGTCTAAAAACACTGAAGCAGCAAACTTTGTGAAAACCAATACTTGGGTCATTCTCAAAACTTTTGGCCATGCCTGTATTATACCATATCATGTTAGAAGATCTCCACAATTGTTTGTATGTTTGGTTCTCATAACTAATATTTTTTTATTTTGTCTTTCTTTTCACCCTTATAGGACATAATGTATATCATTTCCACCCTTTGCCCTTCACTCCTCTTTTAAATACACATGGACCAAGAAGTCACATACAATATGGTCACCAGATCGGTTGTAGAGCGGGCATTTCATATTTTAAAAGCCAGCTTCAGGTTTCCTGAATGGTCTGGTGCGTCTCTATGTTTCAACTGATGACAGTATGTTACATAATTACTCTGTGTGGTGTTCCATAACATCACTATTAGGAGTGGGGTTCCTTCGATGGAAGAGGCCAATGTTGCAGGCCAGGAGGTAGACAACGTCGATCCAAGGCCTCCTAAACCTGTTGATTATGTAGGCTATAAAGAATATGTGCTGTCATCCTACTTTCACGTAAGAATTTTTTTAAATTTGTTCTAAATGTAAAGCTTAAAGTAAATGCACAAAAACACAAGTGATTTTTTTTTTATTCAAAAAATGTGTATTAATGAAAACACAAACCAACTACACATGAAAAAAGATTAAATAACCAAACAAAAATGTTTATGTTATTCAGCCTCTCTTGGCCCTTGGTCCTAATTAAGATATGGGTCTGGGCCTTACTTGTCTTTTGGTTACCCGTGATGTGGAAGGCAATATTGGGGAAGAAGCAGAGGGCAGTGAGTCACCAGAGGCTGGAGATGTGACAGACAATGGTTGTGCCACAAAGGTGATTAGGGGTGCAGAGGTGTTTAGAGGGCATAAGTGGTTCGGAGGTAGAGGTGGTTAGGGGGTCAGAGGTTTGTTGGACAAAAGAAGTTGGTTGGGGAAAAGTGTGGTGTTAGCCTAAAATGTTTTTTTTGTGGAAAATTAATGAATTTGTACTGAAGAGGGTAATGGGGTAGCATGGTAAATTTGGGGATGATAAGCAGGCTAAAATGGGGGACGATCCATCCTCCTCCACCAATTACTTCTGAACTTCACCAGTAACTGCCTCATCATCTAAAATAAGTAGAAAAAAAATTAAACAAAAAGGTTGCTCAATAACATACAAGTCTTTGCATATGTGGAAACAAGTTCAAACAATCATAGTATTTTTGGCAGCCATTTTGGTGTGTATCTGGTGAAATATTTTCTCAAGATTTTTGTTTAGCGTTTATATATCACTGTAACAACAAGCAAAAATGATGTGTGTTGGGTGGACTGTTAACTATTCATCATTTAGAAGTCTTAAAGTGATTTTGGCAGAAAATAATCAGTAATCTTGAAGACCATGGTAAACTAGGATGACTAGGTTGCAAGATAAGTGCCAAGGATTTAAAATTTTTACTTGTATTACATTTGGCAATAACTAATTTTAGCTAGATCGCATTTTGTTAAATAAACCAGCTGTTGTTGTTGAAAGATTGTTTAGTTATGTAAAGGAAATATTTGTCATTTATTTTATCCATGTTTTGTTCTTTACAATGTACCTGTGGGGGTGAGATGTATCGTTAGAGGTGAGCTACCTCCGGTGTCAATCTGGCCCAACCTTGCACCAACTGTTCATTGATACAGGCCAATGCCTTGGTCTCCATGGGATTGAGGTCTAATTGGTCAGGGGGACCAATGTCTGTCATCTGAACATGTCTGTAGTGGTCTCCTATTTTGTCCTTCAGATGATACTTAAAGTCTTGCCATCTGTGTGATATGTTCAAATATAAGAATGTTGCAATATGTAAAATAAAATGCATTTTTATAAGACTTGTGTAGGTACATATAGAAAGAAATGTCTTGGCCCTACAGGTGAGAGATGAATGACATCAAGCTAGTCAGCGATAGCTTGATGTTTATTTCTCATTCAGCATTGCAGTGCTTGTCCATAGACAAGCACAGTCTGTTTGTGTGTTATTGGTTTGTTTTTATGCAAAGCCTTTTCTTGAGGATTGCTAAGACTTCCTTTGGACTAAAGAGAAGAAGATTTTTCAACGACTTTTGGATACAAAAGGGGGTCTTTTGACTGAAGAAAAGAAGATATTTACATAGACTTTTGGAATATAATTTATTTTACTTTATTTTAAATCTACTTTATTACTTTTGATCTACTCTTGGACCTGGAGTGTTATTTTTTTGGGACAGCTACAGGATCTTTGGGAAAATTATGGCTTGTTTTGGACATGGCTACAAGCAAAATTGGATTGCAAAGTTACAAGACCAGATGAAGACATCTTATGATAAGTATTGGAGATTTTTTATTTTTTAATAAAGAGATGTTGTTATAAAGAGGGAGTTGTGTTTTATTTTAGGGGTTTTAATATTTTTATTAAACTAATGTGGTATGAAGAGGGTGTTGTGTTTTATTTAACATTTTACTTTGTGGTACTACCTTATTCATCTATTTTTTACAGTATACAGCCAGGGGGCCCACTCTCAATCACACTGTCAACATTTTATGTGTGTCAGTATATCTTACATATATATATTTATGGTGTTGGGATTTCTTGCATGTCACAGCTTATAATGTTAGGTATTTCCTACTTGTCAGTATTTTTAGTGTCAGCATTTTAGTATCTGTATTCTTTGTGTCTGCATTATTTGAAATTTGATTACCACCCGATTAAACATTGGCACTGCATTGGACAGAATTTCTCTTGCACATCAAAGTCTCCTGAGCACCGGAACTGCATAGTTATGATAGTTGGGGGACAGAGGTTTAATGATAAACTTTTTTGTGGATATGTTTCTTAAAGATTTCCTGTGACAAAAAGCATAAATGTGAGCACCAGCATACATAGAGAGCCCTATATATTTCAGATATCTTTTTTTCTCCAGTTAAGCCTTGTGAACTTCAATTCAGTATCACAATTTAATATATTTCAGGTAAGATAGTGTAATATTTTTAACTAAATAAATGTTATAAGCAAATATTTTTATCATTTATTCAATCCAATAACTGATGATCAGTTTATATATCTAGGCACATAGAAAATTCATAACGCCATTAGTCTTAACACACCAACCAGCCGCAGAGTTTTATTTCATTATAGTTAAATTTAGTATTTTGCAGTACATAAAATAAGTCACTGTAGTCAATAAAAAATAGCATTTTGTTAGTATGATGAAACAAACAACACTGCATAAAATATTTCACTGAACAGATTTGGAGAAAAAGTTTAGTGAGGGTTATGTATAAAAACTTGGCTGCCTAATGTACTTGGTTTTAAAACGTTGGCACATTTCCACTGACTAAATAAGCACTGAAGATAAAATACTATTTTGCTACTTTTTTGATTAAGGAATTGTATATGGGGTCACTGATCAGTCAACTATTCAATAAAATACAGATTCCTCAAAACAACAACACAAGCATCATGCCTAAGATTAATACAAGTGGAAATACATTTGCCTTCACTGTTATTCAAATATATAAATTATCCTGGCTGATGAATCCTATAAGCATTTGAAACCATTAAACATGTTTTATGAAAGCAGAACCTGATGAGAGGGTAAAATGTATTTCTCACTAAGGTTAATAAATAAAATAGCCAGATTACTTATCCTCTAGGTCCGTATACCTTTGAGTCAAAGCCTTAGCTAAATATAGTGTCTATTAAAATAAGGGACAGTAAAGTTATTTACCTATTTATATTATATATGTCCCAAATAGAGGGATAAGTGTGTGTCACATACTGCTGTGTTTCAATATGTTTAGGATAGGTATTAGCAGTCGTTTACAAATCTAAACTCTCCAATTCAAGAAGTAGTGAGCGCTACAAATTTTATTTTGCGCACTTTTTTTGCATCTGTATTTAGTCTCATTTTATTAGTATTAATAACTTAATCTGAACTCATATTGAGATTAAACAATTTATTTTTAACTTCAATAAACAGTGGTAAATAAATGATATAATGTTAAATTAGTGAAAGTTATTGTTATTCTATCATAAATAGGTAATTGATGTAGAGTTGAAGTAATATAGATACCAACAATGCCTTTATTTAAACATCTCAGCAATGAAATGACATAAATAAAAGCACAAATGCCTTAACATGTATTAATTAAATTGTGAAAATTGCAACAAGCAGTGAAAGAGATTTATCATTTTCTTCAGTAAACCAAATTATATTGCTTAATATTTGTATTTGCACTTCATGACAACTCTTTCACATCTATGTGGAGTTAAAAATCATGCAACTTGTGTTTTAGCACACAATGTGCTATTCTGTGTGCAAAGTATTCTATCATTTGAATTTATACTATATCTTTAAGAATATACTTTATTTTGGATATTTTTTTTTATTAGAAACTTCAAATAATATAGTAAAACAGGCATATCTGTAATATTTTACAATATTAACAACAAGGCTCCCAGTTACAATCTTTGGAATATGAAGACAACTAAGTCCAGACTTGCTCCATATCAATGAAGCAATGATAAGGATTAAGCAAAACAAGATGATGGTGTAACCATGGTCATAGACCACATCCTCTGGTACAAAAAGAAGAGAAACCAGGTAAAATTAGAGAATGAGGGTGACAAACGAAGGGGTTGGTAGTGAAAAGGAGTATGAGAGGAAGTGAGTCAAAGGACTCTATCCAAGAGCATATCTGTGGTATCTGAGAGCATTATTCACTTCTGTAGTCACAATGGAGAGAAAAGAAAGTGGAATTTACTTCTTCCTTGACTTACTAAGGAGAAATAAATGTTTACTTGTTCACAGATAAATCAATAATGTGGACCTTTCTTTAAAATGTTTTGTGTCCACAAAATAGAAAATGTAAGTGTGGAGAAAATAGTAACATCAGGTTAATCCATAAGAGCCAGTCAAGAAACATACTACAGTCAGGGCCAAAAGATTGCAGAATGACACAAATATTATTTTTCACAAAGTCTGCTGCCTCAGTTTTTATAATGGCAAATTGCATATACTGCAGAATGTCATGAAGAGTGATCAGATGAATTGCAATTAATTTTAAAGTCCCTGTTTACCATGACACAAAACTTTATCCCAAAAACAACATTTCCACTGCATTTCAGCCCTGCCACAAAATGACCAGCTGTCAGTGATTCTCTTGTTAACACAGGTGAGAGTGTTGACGAGGACAAGGCTGGAGATCACTCTGTCATGCTGATTGAGTTAGACTAACAGACTGGTTGATATAAGAGGATGGTGGTGCTTGAAATCATTGTTCTTCCTTTGTTAGCCAGAGTTACCTGCAAATTTAGATCAAATTTATAACAAAGTTTAGTAGTTCAGTGTAAAAATTGAGACAGATACTTTCTAAACATTTACATATGCTGTTGAAGGATGAAATATATATAATATTATAATATACCGATTAGACCCACAATTGTCTATAAAAGAGCCCTGAATCTAAAATAGAAGTTGGTTTCAAGTTATATCAAGGAAGAGATAACAAATACTAATACATGGTTTAATGCACAAATACGTTTTTTTTCACTGCCAAAATTGCTATGGATGCAAACATATGAAGTTTCCTTTTTTAAAAGGTCAGATAAATATTAGCTCAATAAACAAGAGTTTGAAACAAAACAAGAGATTACATGTGATACTAAAAATTAAATTTATTTTTTAAGTTGTCCATACGGATTACAATATATAGGAAGTACTAAAAGGAAGCTAAAAAAGAGGATTTATGAACATGCGCAATATATATTTAGGAATTAAAACACACAGAGTATCAGCGCTTTTTGATGAAGTACATGAGAGAGATTTTAATAGTCTGATATTTATGGGGATATAAAAGGTTAATCCGCAATGGAGAAGTGTTGATTTCGACAAATTAATTTCCCAAGAGAAGAGTAAATGGATTCTTAATTTAGGAAATCTAACCCCAGGAGGCATTAATATTGAGTTTGATTTTAATTCTTTCCTCTAATATTATATATCCTCCCCTTTTTTTACGCCTAAGTGTTACTATTTTTAGGATTAATAGGAATAATATTGTTAGCATAGATATTTAGCGTGTCCATTTGTATTTATTTAGATTTTATTATGTTAGCTTTTTGTATTTACATAATTGCACAGTGCTTGTGATGGATATGAGAGAAGGTATATGAAGTGACAACAAAAAGCATAATTTATTATTCAATGATATTGGTCTCGGAATGATAGAAAGGAGGGACCAGAACCAAAGGACTCCCTATTTAAGAACGAGTAATCTTGATTGATACTCACCCTTGAGAAAGTCCTACAGGACGAAACGCGTTGGTTTGAACTTAATGGTCCTGGATCGTGACGTCACCTTACCGAAGTTGTGCGTACAACCCGTTACATTGGAAGTCTATACGCGTTTCAAAGAACTGAGTGACTGGAACAAACATGGCTAAACACAGACAGCGGGAATAGTACAACTGTATATACACAACTCCGGTTTAGTGAGTAATTTGGAGAACGTGGATGCAAAAATGGTTGGTATGAGAGACCGATTGGATGCATTGATCTGTGAACCACATTTTTACATTTGACTTTATTTATTAGAACGTCCTACTGATCATGGACTTGAACATTTACTAGCACCGTACATTTGTTTATCTGTTTTTTATTGACATTTTAATATATTGATTGGTTTTAAGATTATATATTAAATAGAAGTATTTTATGAAGGTGACTTTATATTATTTCTGTTAGCTGTTGTGCGCTCTTTTTTAAAAAATATACGCAATTTATAGAGGAATCTATAATGAGCAGCACTCTCTCATGCATGGATTGTACTGACTTGCAGTAAGATATTAGTTATGCAGTGTGTATTGAATTGGTGTAGCGCTTATTTTTCTGTTGTCATAGTTACCTGCAAGGACACACGTGCAGCCATCATTGCTTTGCACAAAAAGGGCTTCACAGGCAGGGATATTGCTACTAGTAATATTGCACCTAAATCAACCAATTATTGGATCATCAAGAACTTCAAGGAGAGAGGTTCTATAGTTGTGAAAAAGGCTTCAGGGCACCCAAGAACGTCCAGCAAACGCCAGGACTGTCTCCTAAAGTTCATTCAGCAGCAGGATCGGACACCACCAGTGCAGAGCTTGCTCAGGAATGGCAGCAGAGAGGTGTGAGTGTATCTGCACACACAGTGAGGCAAAGATTTTTGGAGGATGGCCTGGTGTCAAGAAGGCCAGAAAAAAAGCCACTTCTCTCCAGGAAAAACATCAGGGACAGACTGATATTTTGCAAAAAGTACAGGGATTGGACTACTGAGGACTGGGGTAAAGTCATTTTCTCTGATGAATTTAGTTTCAGATTATTTGGGGCATCTAGAAAAAAACTTGTCCGGAGTAGGAAAGGTGAGCGCTACCATCAGTCCTATGTCATGCCAACAGTAAAGCATCCTGAGACCATTCATGTGTGGGTTGCTTCTCAGCCAAGAGAGTGGGCTCAATCACATATTTGTCTAAGAACACAGCCATGAATAAAGAATGGTACCAAAACATCCTCCAAGAGCAACTTCTCCCAACCATTCAAGTACAGTTTGGTGACGAACAATGCCTTTTCCAGCATGATGGCAATAAGGCAAAAGTGATAACTAAGTGGCTTGGGGATAATTATTATTATTATTATTATTATTATTAATTTTTATTTATAGGACGCCACTTGGTGTCCGTAGCGCCGTACAGGGACAAACAAATTACAATACGAGGTGAGACAGCACAGTACAGTAAATAGTAAGCACAGTAACTCAGTAAGCTCGAAGCACAGCTAGAGAGGACGGGGGAGGGGAGAGGGAAGATCCGCATACAACGGAGCCCAAGAGGGAGGGCGCAAATGACAGGGAGACCCCCAGAGGGGAGAGGAGGGAGCGAGAGTGGACAGACAGGGGAGGAGGGTTGTCGAGGAGGAGGGCTAAGTAGCTGGAGAGCAGAATTAGAAGTGGTGGAAACAGGAGGAGAGATGGCCCTGCTCAAAGGAGCGTACAATCTAAGGGGATAAAAATATTGAAATTTTGGGTCCATGACCAGGAAACTCCCCAGACCTTAATCCCATTGAGAACTTGTGGTCAATCCTCCAGAGGTGGGTGGACAAACAAAAACCCACAAATTTACTTCCCCTCCAATGCAACAAGGTTTTGTCAACGTGCAAAGTTACTGATTTTTTATGAAATGCTCTCCTTACCAACTCAGTCTCCATGTGTTTTAGAAACTGCTGTGCCATATACAAATGGAGAGAAATCCCTTCCCAGGATTGAAACTGAACTTGCCTTACTCAAATAATGTCTGATCTAAAGATGTGACCAGTGGTCTGAGGCAGAGTGTGAGAACTTCTCTATGAACTCTGGGTATTCACACATTTCATGTGGACCCACACTTGATGTCAGATTTTGAGGGAAGTCAAGGTTTGACACTAAAGGTGTTAAGTGTAAGGGGAATAAGTGTGAGGAAATATTCTTCAATTTTGAAAGTTTCTTCCAGCACTTTAGTGTAGGATCAATCATATGGTGTTTATGTGGTGGTAGTTTTAAAATCCGGGGAAATACAATTGCTGGAATGGTGAATGGTCTTGGTCTTCTACAGGATTTGGTCTGGGCCCTTTCAGAACTTGAAATAACATCACAAACTGGTAGTAACATGAGAAATGTTTAGGTTGCTTTTTGTTGTAAAGAATATTATTTTAAATGTGGACCCATTTCCCCTTCCATAGACAGTATCTGAGTAGAGATTGCATGTTGTTGAGGAATTTAAGGGGAAAATCTATTGAAATTGTTGGGGTTTGCTCTAAATGCTCTTGATAAAGCCTCCATGCAAAGGGCAAAATTAAGTAGAGATAAAGAGCACCCCTGTCTTGTCCCATTCATAATATAATTAGGATCAGATGGAGAACCATTTACATTAATCCTGGTATTAGGTTCCTGTATAGGCAAGGGTTGCCCATACCCATATACTTCACTAGGTCCATCAGGAAAATTCAGTTCACCCTGTCGAATACTTTGGCCGAATCTCTAGACACACGTAGAGCAGGCTTCTCTGAGTGAGACATTAAGTCAATTACATTTGTGTTGCTATCTTTTTCTTTTCTAACTAGTACAAAGCCCACTTATGCAGAATGAATTAAGTCTGTTAACAGAGTATTGAGATTAGCCATCAGTTTAGCATTTAATATTAATAAGCAAAGTGAGCCTATAATAAAGTAAAGGATCCCTGAGTCTCATAGTATGGATTTTATAATAGAAATGAATTTAATCTCCAGACTCATGGTCTTGAAGAGGACTAAGCCAAGGAGATGTTCATGAAAAAAGGGATATGATATGACCAGATAGTCTGGCAAATTCCAGCAGAATGGTGGATAGAATCGCCGGTCAACGTAAGCCCAGAAAAGTAAGTGTGTGTTCATCTAATTGTCACCTGGTCACATCTCTAGATATAGTACATTTGTATTCACAACTAAATATCTAATCAAGAATTTTTCACGTGCATATTAGAATGTTAATGTTCAACTAAGCTAATGTAATCATATATTATTTATGTACTGTGATTGTACTGTCAACTAACACTGTAAACACACTACTCTGTCTTGTAATTATCACACCTGTGCAACTTTTTCCCCCAAATTTACTCTCTTTTGGAAAATGGTCATCGCTTTGCTTTTACTATGCCACATATTTGTATGCTGTTTGATTAGAACTGTTAACTTGCAGTATGGAAAATGAAAGTGTTTTTTTTATATAAACTTATGCATAAGTGTACTTACAATGTGAAAGAAACTTTAAAACCTTAAGAAGTTTTCACAGCAACAGGTATCTTATACTCTGTAAGGATATCATATGCATATCTATTAACTGACTTTTGCGCAATGCTAGATTCTGATTTTAGTGTGATAGCATTCCCTGAAATAAGGGAGGAGTTTGGGCTTATTTCCAAATGAGACATATCACAACCTCAGGTTACATAGCTAAACTTGGAAGAGACTCAACATTCCTTGAATTAGTGTATATGACATCCTCTGCTCCAAGGCATTCCATTGCTATCCCTTATAAACTGCTTTTGGAAGACATGTCTCATTCAGTGCCACAGTCTGTTAAAGCTTGGAATTGAGATTTGTCTAGGCCTCCGACTGATAATGAGTGGCTGAAGATATTTCAGGCCAACAAGTAAAGCATGCTCCCCCAGCCTATCAGTGGTTGAGTCTCAATTTAAAATTCTAGCACAGTAGTGTATGACTCCTTACCAAATTCACCCCTGAGTTCTCCGTGTCCTGCTTGAAGTGCAATTAAAATCTGATAAGTTTTCTACACATATGGTGGAAATGCGCTAAGTTTGTTGCATATTGGAAAATAGTGCTCACTCTATCCAAGGAAATTGTGGGATCAGAGATAACTTTCATTTTGGCTTCTCTCACTTCCCAACTCCTCTATTTCCATTTACAAGAAGTCCCTCTTGGGACATTTTAATAATGTTGCTAAGGCAATTATCCCTCTACGCTGGAAATCTACCCTACCTCCCTCCATAAAGGAATAGTTTTACAGACTCAATTATTACTTATCTATGGATGAGATTACTTTAGCTTGGCTAGATAAATTTCAAACACATTTCAAATTTAAAGGCACACCTACATAAAAATCATATCTTACCTCCTAGGTTGGTCTTATAATTACCATCACTCATGTTCTACCCCACTTCATGCCTACTCTGATAAGTACACATTAACAGCCTCATTCGTATAGTTCATTATTTTGCACTATACCCACTTTACCTCCTCCCCCTAATCCTTTTTCCCTTCTGTGCCTACTTCTTCCCCTTCTGTATGTTACCCTGTTCCTCCCCTCTGGTTTCTCATCTTAGTTTTGTCTATTTGAGCTTGTTCATTCTTCTTCATGAAAGAAGGCTGAACAATAAATATGTGAAAAAACAGAGAGTATTATGTTATGTGCAAAATAGAAAACTAATTTGGACCCCTTGCATTGTAACATGGTTTTGTCCAGGAGACTACTTACTCAATTTTTTACTTAACTTTCCTTAATAAATTTAGGCCCAATGTGTGTAATATGATAGATTTCTATGTATTGTTGTACATAGCATATAGAGTATGTGGTATTAAATATAGAGTTACTTTTCTTCTATTTGGCTAACATGCTAAGAAAACCATTAAAGATTTGTTGTGTTGGCTTGTTCTGCAACGTGACAAAATACAGGATTTTGATGTTTTCATATATAATAGAGATTCAGAATTACCCAGAGATATTTACTTTTAACTTTTGTGGACATATTCAATTACCATTTTTAAAAACATTAGTAAGAAATTGTGCATCACAATAGTGATGTGTGATGGATCATGCAGACTTTATATAGTGGCAATTATGTAGCTATGCTGGTCATAGTGATATATCATACGCAGGCATTCAACTGATTACTGATTGCCACTTAATCTTCCCCCTTGTCATCTCCTCTGAGCCATTTCTGAAAGTAGACAATCAGGGCAATTCAAGCTTGTTATCCATCTACTTCATACTATAATCAAAAATATTTTGGATAAATAGACACTTTTAGTAATATTTACACCAAACATTCTGCCGTCTAAAATGTCATCCAAACACTTTGTTAAACATAGAATAACTAATATACATTAAAGTTGTGTGTGTCAGAATTCATATATAAGTCATTTAGATTTACACAAGTCTGGTTGCTCGGAAAACAGACATAATAATAGGCATGCAAATAGTATATAGAAATATTGCACTTACAATGAGTCTGACCTTTACATTTATTATATGCTATTTAAGAATTAAAACTATACATAATATTTTTTTATTATATTACATTTAGCCTGATTTACTTACTATGGTTCACAGTGGCTTTATGGATACTAGTTTTGTATCTTTGGTGTTGAAATTCAACTAAACAAAAATACATGTCAATTCAGACCTTCCCTAGTATGTATTTTCACCTCAGCATCAGGAACCAAGGACAACAATGTTGTGAAAATAAAATAGTGACTTCTTTAACTCTGTATTATACCGAAAATACTGATACTCATATCATTCTCATTTAATGAACTGTATTCACAGGTCCTTTGTTACATTTTATCTGGAACTGGAAGACATTTTTAATAGCATTATTGCATTTCAACCAATCTGGTGACAGACACAAGTGAGTAATATAAATTATCTAGCCATTCTCTGGCATTTATTTCTGTATAAGTGTATTTATTTCAAGTAAAAAGACCAATAGTCATTTATCAAGAGACAAATCATCTTTTCCTGGCAGTAAAGTCTGCAAAATTCCTACTTTTAAGCATTAAATCTCATCCTTTTGACAGGAGTTAGAGAGCATTAAAAGCTTTGATTTAGCTTGATCTTACAGAATAGTTTCTCATAATTATTGGTTTGGAAGATATATGCTGGTCCATTCCCGCCACTCCTTATTAAACCTGAGGTCTCCATTTTTCATTCAGTGGTATTACTAAATTACCTCTCCTTCCCTTGTTGTGTGACACGTTCTGCTGAAAACTCTTCTCAGCAGAGAAATATAATATTTGTTCCTTGTGTTTCTGCAGTAATGTTTTTTCTTTGTTGCGTAAGCATACACCAATCAATTGTCTGTTATTGCTTGTTTTGGTAGAAACAAAAGTGTATTGTATTGCTTATTGAAAGTATAAAGTCATATGTATAAGCAGTTGAAAAAAAAGTAATTAATAACCAGGAACAAACATGAAACTAAAGCCCATAAAGGACTGCTATATACAATGTGTGAATCCATATTTGCTGCATTAGTAAGTGACTTATGAATAGAACTGAACTCATAACCATTTTAAAGTTTAAAGACAGTATTTAGAATTATACCTGAAGAGGTATAGCTGGTTATGAGCATTCCATTTGTGCAAAGAGCACAAGTACAAAATGCATTTGCACATGCATTTGATATGCGGTTCACATTCATTATAACAGCGGTTGATATGCTATGTTTGAATATACACAGAATGTATGAAAGTGCCACAGAGCTTTTTTAATTAATTTCAGAAGTATATTCATTTTAATAATGTTTCCTGCATGTGCCTTACATGTTGAAAGCCCATTGAAATTAATAGGTTATTGAAATGAATGTGAGAAGCTCCCTACTTTAAAAATAAATAAAACTGTGCAGCTGTCTCCCTCCTTTAAATTTCAGAACCATCCCCAAACTGGACAGCAGGGACTGGTCCCCATTAAAATATTGGGACAATGAGCAAGGAGCAGTGGTCGAAGTGGTTTCTGGTGTGGAAATTTGTAATCAAAGGCCATGTCACCATTCAGACTCACTGATCAGACGGGCGTTTACTAACCTCTCTCTCCCCGGCTGCTCCCCTCTGGAGGAACACCGCGCCCTTCCATGTGGCCGCCATCTGGCCGGGTTCTGCGCATGAACAGACACAGCATTTTTATTCATTCAGGCTCCGGACACCAATCAGCTGCAGATCCACTATAAAATGTACCTCTTGCAATAGATGAGTGCCAGATCTTCAGGTCTCTCCTCCTGGTTAGACGTATTCCAGTCCTGGCTCCTGTTTCTCTTGTTATCCTGTTGTATAGTCTATAGTGCCTTATTGCTTGTTCAGCTACCAGCTCCACAGAACCTCTTCAGCAGCCGCTGCTGTGGAACATCTTCTCTGCTGTGTTCCTGATACATTGGCAATTCCCAGCTCCACAGGACTTCTTCGACAGCCACTGCTGCAGAACATCTTCTCCTCAGTGTTCCTGACTCATAGGCGCTTCCCAGCTCTACAGAATCTTTTCGGCAGCTGCTGATGCAGAACATCTTCTCTTAAGTCTTCCTGATACATTGGCACTTCCCAGCTCCACAGGACCTCTTTGGCAGTCGCTGCTGCAGAACATCTTCTCCTCAGTGTTCCTGACCCATAGGCGCTTCCCAGCTCCACAGGACCATTCTAGCAGTCTCTGCTTCAGAACATTTCCTCCCACTGTCACCCGAGTCCCAAAGGTTTCCTATCTCCTGAAACCTAGTACTACAGTCTCCTTTAGGTTTCACCCGTTACCCTCTGATAGGACCGCGACTTGCGTTTAGGAATCCGCCAATTCCATACTCCCTTGCGGGATACCTGGTGAAAATCTCCCTCCCCGTTAGACTCCACCCCTCAGGGAGGGTGGCGCTAAAACCGGGCAAACACTTTGGTCACTCCTAGACCTCCGAACTGTGACAGGCCGGGAGTCTTCTGGGTATTTTCATAGTATAAAATTAATTTTAGATGCATTTTACAGTATATAGCATACTGTAAAACATATTAAATAATGCAAGAATACCCGCCCCGTGTCCCTCACCACTCCTGTGTTTCTTCACCTCTCCATTATGCCTTGTACCTTGTGACCCTCCAACTTTAGCTTATCTGTTATCTATCCACTTTGCCCATGTGCCCCTATCATCATCCAATGTAGACCCCTTTCTTTCTTCCCGCCTCTCTCCTCGGTTCTTCACCCCCTGCTCCTTTCACCATCATACTTATCCCCTGCTTCTCAACTTTGCATTCCTAATTATACCTGTCCCTGCTCCTATATTTCCCTCGCTCTAGTGAATTCTAAATCAGGAATATCATCATTATCATCTTTTCTTATATGGTGCCACAGAATCCACAGCGCTGCACAATCAACAAAAAATCAGCTTAAAAAAAGGCATAAGTATAGGACAAGAGAAACAATAGAATCAGTGAAAACTAATACAAGAGACTGTTAAGAAAGTAATTACATAAGAAGACACATCTACAACAAAGGTAACATTAAAAAGCGGGTGAAGAGATAGGAGGTTGAGAGGGCCAGACTTGTGAGAGTTAACATTAAGAGGATTAGGGTATTAAATGAAGATGATAGAGGTGGCGTGAATTGGGCAGGTGTAGCATGAGGAGGGTATTGTCTTAGAATGGGGCCAGATAGGCAAGTGTGAAAAAAAGGAATTTTGAGGGAGCATTTATAATATTTGAGGTTAGGAGCAATTGGGCAGGGCAGGATGTGGGGAGCAGCTGGGACAATGTCCTGAAGGTCAGAGTGTGACTTGGTGATAGATGATGGGGAGTGTTTCTTGACAAGGTTGGCGATGTAGGAACGGGAAGCATTACAAAGTTTTTTATAATTGAGTTTAAACAACCTGAAGTGTTCTCTGGAGGGAATGGAGAGATTTACAGAAAGGCATAGTGGAAAAGGAATGTCAGAAGAGGAAGATTAGTCACAATGACACAAAAAGCACAGATTTCAGGGAGGGACAGATGTTTATCAGGCAAGCCAAAGAGGAGAAGATTGCAATATTAAAGACAAGAGATGGTAAGAGCATAGATGATGGTCTTGGTGGCGCCAAGGAGAGGAGTGGGCGAATCTTGGCAATGTTGCGAAGATGGAGGTGAGAGGAATGGACAAGGACTGGATATAGGGAGAAAAATTGAGTCAGCGTGCGTAGAGAACAGGGGAGAGCGCGACACCATCAACCTTAATAAAAGGAAGGGATGGAATGCTAGGTGGTGGGAATATGTTAAGCTCAGTATTGGATATGTTGAGCTTGATGTAGCATCCAGCCATTAAGGTGGAGAAGGCAGAGAGGAAGTCGTACACACGGTAGAAGAGGGATGAAAAGAGATCAGGGGAGGAAAAGGAGATTAGAGTGTCATAGGTAAAGAGGTGATTTTGACATCAAAGGAGCGGATGAGTTAACCAAGAGAGGAGGTGTAAAGAGAGAAAAGTTATGGGCCAAAAAAACAGAGCTTTGGGGAACCTCAACAGAGGGACAGGAGGGGAGCATGTACCAGAGAGCTATTCATCTGGTACATGCTTCCTTCCTGACCCTGTATCTGAAAGAACACGGAAAGAACAGTCATTGAGGTAGGAGGTAAACCAGGAAAGGGCAGTGCTGTGAAGGCCACCGCTGTGAAGGGTGTCAAGGAGGAGAGGATGGTCAACTGTGTCAAAAGTAGCAGAGAGGTCCAGGAGCAAAAATAGGGAGAAGTGTCCCTTCAATCCAAGAGTAGATCATTAGCCAACTTCGTGAGGGCAATCTCGGTGAAGCGTAAATCTGATTGTAAGAGCTCAAGGAGAGAGTGAACAGTGTGTTTAATGGTTGCAGACTAGCCATTCAAGAAGTTTGGAAGGGAATGGGAATAGGGATATGGGGCAACAGATGCAGATAAAGTCAGGGTCAAGAGATGGTTTCTTGACAATGGATGTGATGAGCCCATTACTATTTATATAATAAATGTTTTTGTATGTCACCCTACCTGTTCTTGCAGCTTTCAATACCTGCAGCTGCTCATGTCTTAAACTCATTTGCTGTTACCTGGATCCTGGAATTGTGTTGCCCTATTTGGAATAAAGACTGGTACATGAAATAAATACAGCCCCAACAAGCCCCAGTAGTAAATAAAAAGCATCCATGTTTAATAATTATGCCTCCTTCCATGCAACCAGTCCCAGCTATTAATCTACTAGTGATATTTTGTTTTACTACACTTTGTCACTTTAAATTAATAACTACAATTTTTGGGATAATTAGATTCACAATTTCCCCATATTTTGAGGAGATGTGGTGGTACTTATAATACATACTTTTGTTGACCAATATAGGAAATCCATATTGACTTCATGCATTTATGATAATAATAATAATAATAATAATAATAATAATAATAATAATAATAATATATATTAGTACATCAATTAATAGAAGAGATTTATACATATTGAAAGATTTATAGAGTAAGAAATAGACTGTTCCTAATGAATTGTATTAGTGATGATAGTATAATGATTTGCGAAGACTGCAAAAGTATAGACCGATTTCGGTAAAAAGCTATGAAATCACACTAATCAAAAATCAAAAAATTAAGAAATTAATGGCTTTGCCCCCTTTACTGGTGGAGGAGCAGGATACTAAAAAAAGAAAATACTCCCATGATCGCGGCGCCGGCGTCAATTTTCCCTCTTCTCTTCTCCGCTTGCACTGAATGTCGGGTGTGACATCCTCACATCACGCCCTACATACGGTGAAGAGCGGCGCAGAGAGGATCCAGAAGACAGAAGAGAGAAGAAAGAAGTGAGAAGAGATGAGATGAAAGAAGCCAATACAAAGGCAAGTAAAGGAATGGAGGCAAGGGGAAGAAAGCAAAGGCACTGAGCGATGAAGGAGACTGGGTTGGGGGGGCAGGATGGCACAGTGATGAAGGAGAGGTGGGAGCAGAATGGAACAGTGATGAAGGAGAGGCAGGAGGCAGGATGGCATAGTGATGAATAAGAGGGGGCAGGCAGGATGGCACAGTGGTGAAGGAGAGAGGGGGCAGGATGGCACAGTGATGAAGGAGAAGGGGGCAGGATGGTACAGTGATAAAGGAGAGGGGGAGCAGCATGACACAGTAATGAAGGAGAGGGGGGGCAGGATGGCACATTGATGAAGGGGGGAGCAGCATGACACAATATGATGAAGGGGAGGGCGAGCAGCATGGCACAGAGTTGTGAAGGGGGGAGCTGCATGGCACAGTGTGATGAAGGGGGGAGCAGCATGGCACAGTGTAATGAAGGGGGGCCAGTTGAAGGGGGGAAAAGCAGCATGAAGGGTGCAGTGTGATCATAAGGGTGCACAGCGTGGTGATGATAAAGGGGCACAGTAATGTGTGTGTGATGGCACAGGTGGCTTGTGGTAATGTGTGTGTGTGTGTGTGATAGCACAGTGGACATGTGGTAATGTGTGTGTGTGATGGCACATGGGGCTTGTGGTAATGTGTGTGTGATGGCACAGGGGGCTTGAGGCAATGTAGTGTGAGGTAGGTGGTGGCTAATTAATGGGTGCAATTTTGTTTGTGGGGTGATGTGGGGCAACTTAATAGTGGGGATTATTATTTTAAGATGGGGTGGTTTGGGGGCTATTGAATGTGGGGATGAGTTTGGGGAGAATGAGGTCTCTTTATTAAATGTGACTATGAATTATTTAATGGCAGTGATGGTTGCGGGAAATAGGTATATTTAATAAATAGGAATACTATTTTAATATTGGGGCTGAAGAAAAGGCTAAATATTAATTGTGGGTAATATTGATTTAACGCTGTGGCTGGTTGGAATTTTCCAAATAGGGCCCCCAACATTCCAGGATCCAGACAAGCCGCAAATAAAGAAACCTGCAGCCACAGGTGGTGAAAGTGACAAGAGCAGGTAAGAGAGAGCAGGACAGTCTGTGAAATGTTGTGATTCTAGGGGGACAATCCCAATTTTTGGTGAGCGTTCTGCCCAATGTAAGGAGCAGGCCAAGACTGTGAACTTTTTATGTACACACTGCATTCTCTATATACTAAACTATGGTGCTATATGTCCTGAAAGTCCGGAGTGCTGGGACATATGTCACGCTCCGGTAAGTGGGCACTGCACCCTTGTGACAATGGTGTACACAACAATGCAGGTTTTTTTGTGTAGGAAGGTGGCCTAGCGCTTTCACTTGCAGCCACGCCCCCAATTGTATGAGCACAGACACTACCAATTTTGCACCAAAGCAAATTTTTTTTACATGATCAACTATAAGGGGGGCCCCATGAAGTTGTTGTACCAGGGTCTTGAATTCCTCTTGGCAGCCCTGGGTATTAATGAAATGCTAAGTAAGTGTTCAGTCTGTTTTGAAGATTTTTTGACTAAGAGCCACATGAAATGTACGAGTCAGTGAGAGATTAGGAGGTGTAAAGCTAATAGCTCAGTGCCAAATGAAGTATAGGAGATTCTAGATAGTGTTAGTATTCCTTCATCTGTGGATTTAAGTGATTGAGTCAGAGTATAGGGGATAATAATCTGCCCAGAACCCTGGTTGTATAGGGCTTTGAATGTCAATAAGTCAGTCTTGAAACAGATTTGCTTTTTTACAGGCAGCCAGTATAGGGAATGGAGAACAGGTTAAGTGTGCCAGATGAAAAACATGTCAGTACAATACCAAAGTTATTTATGGTAGAGGCACAATGTGCTTTGTGGTTGAGGTCCACTGTTTTTTTTGCCCACGTTATAGAGAGCAATGATGTTAAGTACAAGCGATCTAATAGTTTTAATTAATCTGAAAAAATAATGAAATAGTATTTTACTTTTTATACTATTTTTTACCCATATGAATAATAAATATTGATATGAAATTATAATTTGGTAATTTCTACCTAAAATGTCAGTGTACATAAAAAGGTTAATCTATCACTTTAAACACAGAGTAATAATGCATTTTATTACAGGCCTATTAAATATTTTATGTAGGCTATGTTAAAGAAGTTCTAAACCTGGCTGTCCAATTTTGGCACCTTTATAATTGTAATTTTAGACATAATGGTCATGAAAACTGGAATCACTTTGTAACTCTTTTTCGCTACCAATGCATAGGACATTATACTTTTAGTCTCCAAACAGAAGATGGCAGGGTTTGCAAACAAATAATATTAAAGCTGTTGGTTTAATGCTGGTATTTATTAACTGGCTGTCATTTGTTTCTACATAATTCAATCATTAATATCCCAAAAAATTATATGGTGTAATAAAAATATGTTGTAAGTAACTGAAATCAACATTTAAAAAAGCATGAACAACATTCACAAGCTGTCCAAAATCATACTTAAAATAAATAAATTGTATGGCTTTAAATCGTACATGTTCTCATATTCTAGATATACACTATAGCTAGTGTATAGTGAGGCATACAATATGTATGCTGTTAATAGAGCAGCTATGCGATTCATAAATTACCCTTTGAGATTACTTAAATGTTAAACCACTAAGGAAATGCTCTTTTGTAGTGTTACACGACTATTTTTGCACAATTACACCTGGTTTTAAGAGAAAGAGCGTGAATTTAAGGAGAAGATGGTGGGTGTGCAAACATTTGTCGCAGCCATTGAGAGAAGTTTAGCGGATCTTAACTTGCTAAGTGCTGATTAGGCACACATGTGCCTAGTTTTGCACTGAAGTGGATAAACAAGATTTCATTTTGCCTGAAACAATCATCATCATTTATTTATGTGGAGTCACATATTCTGCAGAGCCATATAGTCAGGAATACACAAACAGAATACAATACAAATAAATATTGGCACAAGAAAACAGGCAGTTGCAGAATACACAACATAAAGAAACCTTTTTATTTTAATGAGATGAAGTGGTGAAGAGAGCACATTTACAGAATGCTACTTGCTATGAGGGAAGGCACAAAGCCTTTTTCTCGCCACAGAAGGACTTACGATAGGGTGTCACCCTTATACCTATAATGGAATGCTTTTTTACACAAATGACACTTCTGTGGGAAAGTACTTTAAACCTCAAATGTGGCACATGTAATAAAACAGTCCTGATTTCCTCTTACTAGCAATATTAATTTAAGAGAAAACTAAGTGATTGGTCCTAATGTGAATGTTGAACTGTGATCTGATGTTTTTAGTGTTTCCACCATGTGGAAAGTCAATTATATTTAATCTAATAAAAAGGTCACACTGGTATTACCTAGAACGGTATGCGGTCACCGACTAGACATTCATTTTATTCGAAATTCAGAAAGTTAACAATATTAGGTTGATAATTCAAATGTAAACAGTATAATATAGTTAAAGTTAGGAATAGGGTTAGGGATATGGTTAGTGTTAAGGATATGATTGTCAACCTAATAATATTGTCTACAGTTCAATTGTCAAACTAATAATAATGTCTACATTTCGTTTGTCAACCTAATAATACTGTCAATTTTATTGTTGACTTTCTAACCCTTTCTATTTTATGATGTCAACCATATAAATGTCGATCATGTAACTATTGAACATATGTATCACACCCCCAAGAACAGTGGGGTGCCGTGCTGATCTCACAGGGCTAGGGCCGGTGGTAAGCAAGGCAGGTAATTATTTTGGCTTAGAAAAAATTATGGAGAGCCTAAGGGTGCCTTGAACTGAGAACGTTTGGGATCCACTGCCCTAGCACATACAGAACATTTGCCAGTCTTCACATAGTCTGCACATCCCAATTAATACATAATTTATACTGTTTTATCTGATGACTAGTTGCTAAATAGATACTTTAAAATATTAATTTGCCAGAAACAAAAGAATTTTTACAAGTGGGAAGAATATCAGCAAACAAGCAATTAATGATAGAGCATGGAGTAGGGTGCATTTCTCCTGCTCTCCTCCATAATGCAACAAATCCACCCATTTTCTGTATAGCTTATGCCACTGTAGCTTCACTAAATTTACACCATAACACCCTGCCGCTGTCAGTGCTGTTTATATTTTGGCTCTGGCTTTGCTGCCCTCCGGATAGCTGCCTCCCTGCCTCCCTGATTACACTAGGCCTCTCACTGCAGGTGGTTCTTGCTGCCTCCCATCTCTCTAGACAGGACTGGTGGATGCTGCAATGCTACCATTGCAAATGATTCTGCTATCTCTAGGGAACCAGCAATAACTGAGCGGGTATTTGTGCCTCCCCACAAGCTGCAAAAGTTACTCACGCTTACCATTTGAAGCTGGCCACCATCTTTCATGTTCAACTGGTAGGCTGCAGCTCTGTAATTCTTTTGCAGTGTCATTGGTTTGACATAAACCTGTGATCAGAGTGTTTCTTTATGCTGAAATTCTCAGTGGACCTCCGATAACTGTGAAGCCCCTGACATACTGTACCTACCATTTGGCGGGAGATCTCCTGGTCATGGCCGCAATCTTAGCTCCGTGTTACTGCATTTTCATAAAACTCTTCATCTGTTCAGTCGCCACAAATAAAACTGCATATGATGATGATACAGCCCTGTAGAGCTTTAAAACACATATATATAATTGTCAAAGAAAAATCTGAATAAGAGGGGGAGAGGTAACAGTACAGTAATTCGATTAAGTAAGCCGGGTTTTTTGCAGGGTTTCGGAGCGTCCCAGCTCAGAAACACCATTCATACTGCACCTCGGACCCGGGAATTTCCCGGGTTGACCCCATTCATACTGCTGATTTTGTTTAAAATCCTCGAATCCAACAGTCCAATTCAAGTCTGTTCCACATTTATTGATTTACCCACACATTATGGGCTAAATAATGAATTTATTATTATTATTAATATTATTATTATTATTATTATTATTGAGATACTGCACTCCCTGCTCTAAATGATATGTGCATTAGCAATCATTGAGAAGTTTAATGAAAATATAAAAGCACAAGGCCATTGGCTGGGTGGTTTTATATATAAATCACAGACATTCTATAATAAATTACAGGTTTAGTATTATTCCATTTTCCAAGTGAACACCTAAATTATGTGTTTAGACTTCACCAAATATAACCAATGACATCAGAACTCACTATTAACACCGATATTATTTACAAGTTTATACATATATTAACATCATAATAAAAGAAAGCAAACCACAAATTAGTTAGTTAATGAATACCATCTGTTTAATTTGAATTTCATTCAATTTACTCTGTACATTGCTATCATGTTACACATACATGTTTTAAATAAAAATAATAATAATAATAATAATAATGATTTTTGGAATTAACTGTGGCATATACATTTATAATAAATTAGTAGTTATATACAAAATAAATTGAAGAAAAGGCAAATTAAACAGATGGGTTTGAGTCATCCTGCAGCTTCAGTAGTAAAATTGCTGTAATTTGTGCATTGTTTTCCCATTTTACTAGACAGTCAGGAACTGTACAACCTGAATGTTTTGTGTTAATAAAAGTGCTGAGACAGCAGATCAATCCTGGCGAGTCTGAAGTCTGCTGACATGTGACATGAATTGCTGGCAAGCCGGCTTCTTACAAATAGATGGGGACAGACCCCTGAATGCTAAAAATTGCATTGAAGCTTAACACTGCTGAATCTGGTTAAGCTTGATTGCCTCGTGAACACAGGTCATGGAAGAAGAAGTAGATTATTTGCAAATGTAACGCTAGAAGATTATTATAAAAGAATGAACACTAAAGTTTAATCATCTGCTGCACTGGTAAATTTAAGAGTTCAGCTGCATAATAAAAAATATGTTGTACAAAGTCAGATTGTGTAGCTACTGAGTGAAATCCAATAACCAATTACAGTTTCCTGTTTTCTGGTATTATTTATTTTACCCATTTTTGTTTATGCATAATAATTAAGCATTCTGCATTACTCTGCGGAGTTAAATGGGGACAATTATTGAACTTGAAAAGGTGTTTAAAATCTTCATTGATTCTATTTTTTTTGTCAGGGCTGAAATCAGAACAGTTTGCATTAGTCTTGCATTGCTAATGATCAGAAAATATTGCCTGCCTTGCCAGAAATGATTACCAGATGAAAAGTGTAACTAGTCTGCGGGCATAATCATATTTTGAGCTAGAATAAAATAAGATATGGACTGTTCTTTAACAACTCCATATATTTTACAGATGTAAGGAGCAGAATCAGTGCCTAAAAGTTTATGTTTTTTTTAGTAGGATTAAAAATTCTAAATTCTTCTATCAGCAGTTTCACAATTTCGGCATGATGAATTACCATGGAATAACTGCCTAACACATTCTGGAATTCAGCCATAACCAATTTTCATAAAAAATGAAAGAAAAATGTTTTATGATAACTGCACATCTAAAATCTTTTATTAAATCCTTTTTTATTGAGTGTGGGTAAGATGAGAAGAGGAATAAAGGCATTAAGGCATAATTTAATATTTTACCTTCTTATATGTTTATTTAAAATGTTGAAAAATTATGTATATAAATATTAATATTTATATTTCAGGACTTACATTCTATTAAGCTGTTAATAACAACTAATTCATTAATCTTCTTATCTCCTTCAAATAGACCATTTGTTATCCTTATTTAGGTGAAGTAAGCATCTCACTGTACATCAAATTGGGGTTTTGATCTGAAAACACTGGTGTGGTTTAAAAAATTTGGGAGCATGGATAAGCGGGAAGAAGCGAAGCAACAATTTTCTAACTCTGCTTATAGCCTTTATGGGAGCATTCACTACATTTGCAGTAAAATAGCATATATTCTATTTTCACTTTAGGATTTTTTAACTGTTAATTTTCACAGTGCCAAAGTAAATATCACCAATAGGACAAGAAATATAACTGTGCAGACACATGTCTGGGGTGTCCCAGCATGGGTACAAATTGCTCAGGCAAAGAATTAGGTACAAATATAAAAATTGTGGTTTATTTGTATAACTATGCACGGAATAACATAAAAATAGTAGCAACACAATATTATTAGCAAATTATAACCATTTAATTACCAGATAGTTAAGTCCTGGTTGGTAGATACCCTGAAAGCCTTAGTCTCCAGTCTGAGACTGCCAGTGACTGTGTTGATATTGAGTTGCGAAGGTACATGGTCTAATTGTTTTCTAGCCTAGGATGCTGACTTACACAGCGCCCTGCAACTAGTAATCGCCTCACTGATGATCCCAAGATTCAACTCAGTGCTTGCAATGCAGATGTCCCACTCCCTCTCAGGCATCCTGCATCATAATTTATTTCCTAGTCACACTATTGACCACATTAAGGGTACCATAAAGTCTGATGAAGGGCAGTGATGAGATACCTAGATCCCTGCAAAAAATGGGGTGTGTGTGTGATCAGATAATCCCAGCTCCGGAGATAGCATGTTTGCTAATTATCATCGTAGACACATTGTATTTACATGTCTGCATACACACAGAAGGGACTTAGCAAAAAAATGCTAAATTACTAATTAAACATATTGCTACATATTAAGAAACCATCTTGGACACAATGCTTCCTGATACAAAGTACATTGTACAGTTAACGACAACATGGCAGTTTCAAATGACACAGGGAATATAGTAGAGGAGCCTAACTACATTTTGTAATATCATTAGTGACAATATAGTGACACTAGCAGCAAATAGTAGGCACATATGGTTCATACAAAACACACTACAAGTAGTTACATCCAGAGCCTGATTCATTAAGGAAAGTTAAGTAAAAATTGAGTAAGTAATCTCCTGGGGCCTGATTCATTAAGGAAATTAAGTTAAGAAGTTTCTTATTTAAGTCTCCTGGACAAAACCATGTTACAATGCAAGGGGTGAAAATTAGTTTTCTGTTTTGCACATAAGTTAAATACTGGCTGTTTATTCATGTAGCACACAAATACTTGATAGCTTATTTGTACACTGAAATTTAAAGTTGACAAACACTCTGAGTTAATTATTCTGGGGAAGTGTGAGTCTGTCAATAGAAGCTGTGTGGATTATCTGTTTACCTGCTCAGTTGCGCAATATCAGCACCTGGGCATTCTAGTGCCACAAGACCTCTCTGACAGTGTTACTTAACTATATGTGGGTTGGGTATGACAGTTAGAATCCCGACATAAAATACCCAATGCTTATATGCCCTACAATAATTAAATATAGAGAAAAATCCCCCAGCACATTGCTATAGCCAGCAAAGGAGCTGCCATTTCTACTTGTACATAAAAATGCATAATTCTCAGTTGGATAATTTATGTGACATTTTTAAGGTCAGTGTATATTTATTTATTACAGAAGCGGAAGTTGCTCAATCAATTTATTGGCTGTCCCATATTTACAGCGTGAGTCCCATATATTTGGGCCATACATATATGTGTTTTTAAATTGAGAGCTTACCAAGAGGTACCCCAGAAACCTCCAAATGGCATAACAGCACCAGCACTCCCCTTCAGCTACTGACAGCAACATGCCTCTCAAACAAACAATACAGAAGTGGTGTCAGTAGCTGAGGGGGAGTGCTTGCGCTCTATTGCCATTTGGAGGTTTCTGGGGTACCTTTTGGTAAGTTAGCTCTCAATTTAAAAAAACATATATGTAGGGCCCAAATATATGGGACTCTCACTGTTTAGAGTTAGGACCACCCTATTAGCAAAAGCGCTGTGGAGTGGTGGGTGGCTTAACAAACATCTGCAAATGTGTGCAACTGACTCTTGCATTTTTATGTACAAGTAGAAATGGCAGCTCCTTTGCTGGCTATAGCAGTGTGCTGGGGGATTTTTCTCTGTGTTTGTTCCTTTCAGGAAAACCCCACCCTTTTAAGCACCGGCTATGAGCCTATAAATTGATTGAGCAACTTCCACTTCTGTAATAAATAAATATACACTGACCTTAAAAATGTCACATAAAGTATCCGACAGTGTTCATCTAAATTCCAAAGACAAGAAATTCCGACACTGCGTTTTGACATCAGTTAAAATGGCGACCATCATATTAATGGTTTTATAGCGCCAATGCCGGGTCCTTCAGCATAACCCTAACATTAACCCTAAACCTAACACTAACCCTAAAACTTAGCATAGATGAGTTAGCTGACGGGACCCAGCATTGCCACTTTAAAACTGCTAATATGACAGTTGCCATTTTAAATTATGTCAAAACGGCGTTTCTGGATTCCTTGTATTCAAAATTTAGCTGAACACTGTCGGATACTTTACCTGTCATTTTTAAGGTCAGTCTAAATTTATTTATTGTTGGGCATGTAAGCATAGTTTTTTTTATGTCGGGAACATGACTACCGCCGCTATACGTGACTGCAGCAGTACTTTCACTAAATATTATAACATTGAGTATATACAGGGGCACAAACAGTCTATGCCTGTACAATTTGATAAACCGCATAATATAAATTTACTTTGAAAAATAATTGCATATACACATCATGATACACAATGCTCGCACATTTGGAACATAACTGACTACATCAAATACATTTTTCCTTTTTGACTGGGGCATTAGCTGCAACATATATTTGTACCATAATAAAGTATGTGATGAGGGGACCAGGGATAAAAGTCCCCATTAGTGTGAGAAACGAGGTACAGTTTGTCTGGGTGATACGGGACCTCTCGTTTTTTCACAAAAATAAAACTTAACCAAGGATAAATTAAACAATATGTTTAACCTTCAGCAGCCTTCAGCGACTTCCACCATTATTTTAAAATCAAAGTGCTCAAAAAACATTAAGAACACTAATAAAGAGGGACAAAAAAAGAACAAAAACCATGTGCACTGCAAAGGTAAACCAAGGTGCCAGGAGCTATGGTTTTTGTATATCAGTTATTAATTAGTGAGAAAAATGTTTACTGTACCTTTATGTACATAAGGTAAATCTGGGGACTCAAGTAATAGCAAGTACAGAGAATAACCAGGGATCCAAAGCCAGAGAGATAGTCATCCATGAGTGAGGGTTAAGACCCAGAAAAGGTAGTTTTCTGAGAGCTAGTGATCAGGAGCCAGAGAGGTAGTCATTCAAAGCTAGGGGTCAAATAAAGGAAAGCAGCCAGGAAGGTGCAGGTTACAGAATGCTGGTTTGCTAAGGCAAACTCAATAAACTGGCAATGTGCTGTTTGCAGGAAGCTGATTATATAGTCCTGAAACTGTAGTAACACGTCTCAGATGCTGGCAACTCATTACTAGCAGCTGGTAATTAAGCCTTTTCCTGATGCAGGTCTACACAGATGACGTAATAATAAAAAGGGTGCAGTAGGTTATTAACTGAACCTAGGACTATCTGTGTAGAAACTTCAAGCCTGTGCAGTTATAACATATAGTTTTTCATTTGAGTGCCAGCAGGACCAGATTGTTCCTGGACAATGATGTTGTGTAAAATCCTGTGCCTGCAACAACTGAGCAGCCATGACATGTTTGAAATGAGGCGTGGTTTTAAGTCTAACGATAAGACTTTCATCAAATGTTGCTTGTGAACAGAGAGCATGGTAAGTGAATGAACAAGCAAGGTATCTCACACAAGGAAAGGAGAATAAGTAGATGTATTTGAGAAAATAGGTAGGGTGGTGTCTACTCAAGCTACTATATAAGAATGTAGTTCCATGCAGAATGGGCATAGCTACAGTATCTACCTTTATTGACATAGCATAAGTGTCTTACATAAACAAAACATGGCTCAATTTTTCATTAGGTTAGTAAGACTAGCTATAACATTTTCCATAAGAAATAATTACTTTAAACACATTCACCATTATATAGAAGATGATGTATTACTTTGCTTCCAGTTAGCTGAAATTAAATATTTTATCATACATTAATTGACCATGTGAGAAGATGGTCAATTAATGTATGTTTGCTTTTCTTATCTGTCGGACAGGCAAGCCTTACAGAGAGTTAAACAGCCCCAAAGGAAAGATGCACTGGTGACAACCCTAAGCAGGGATGTCTCAAGAAAGGGCCATTTAAGGAACATCACTAACGTATATAAAACAGTGGTATACATCTGACTGATCTGGGTAAAAAACATGTAAAATCCCAGAAGTTTGGTACAAAATGAATAACATCTCAAAAATGTTTTTCTTATATTTAGTACATAAAATGTTTTTGATGCATTATCCCAGATTCTGCTCCATTATTTAAATACAGGGGGCATACATGCAACAAGTATCAAGAATCAGGGTTGAACACAAATAACATAGCATAGTGTGTAGACTGTATGAATAGCAAGGTAAAAGATAACACATGGCAGTCCACAGACACACACAAGATAGCCAGGTAGGGAACAAGGTCTGCAGATACACAAGATAATCAGGACAAGATCAATGATTGCAGAGTCTACAGGTTACAGGTTTGCAGACACACAGCCAAATTAGACCAAATTTTGCATATACACAGGATTACTGTGTCAATAGCAAGGTTTGTAGATACACATGATAATCAAGACAGAATCCATGACTGCAAAGTTCACTGGTTACAGGTTTGTAGACACATAGGATAGCCAGATCAGGATCAATGTTTGCAGATAAACAGAATTTCCAGGTCTATATCAAAGTGTGCATATACACAGGATTACCAGGTCTGGCTCAAAGTTAGCCTTTACATAGGATTGCCAGGTCGGGATCAAGGTTTTCAGATACACAAGATTGCCAGGGCAGGTTCAAAGTTGGCAGATACACAAGATTAGGAGATGTTTTGTCACACTAGTTTTGTGTGTGAGAGAATTATGTCTCAAAACCCTGTCTATTACCTTGGAACAATTACTTGGTGTCCAAAGGTGAGGTAAAAAATATTGCTGCAGAAGCTTGAATCTTGCTGGGAACTAACTTGGAAGGAATCATATTATTGTAGTTGCAATGTCTGTAGGAGGAAATTATACATTGGTTAGATAAAATTACAATCGAATCTGAGTAGGATTGCAATATATTCTTTATTGCATTGGAGATAAAGACAGTTATTTTAATTCACTTATCACTTATACACTTATTTCACTGGTTTTAATATAATTTTAGTTGACATTTAATAAAATATATATTTTAATTCATTTACGTGCCAAATGTTCATCAATGTTACCAATTTGTGTGTAGAACTATATATAGTGCACCAATAATTAGCCAATCCTTCTGTTCTTTTCCTCAGATACACAAGATTGCCAGCTCACGATCACAGTTTTCAGACACACAGTATTGCAAGGTCAGGCTCAAGCTTAGCAGATACACAGTATTGCCAGTGAAGGATCAAGCATAGTAGTTACACATATTTGCTTGTACAAGATCAATGTTTGCAGATACACAGGATTGTTAGCTCAGGAACAAGCTTTGCTGATACACAGTATTGCTCAGCTCATTATCAAGTTCAAGTTTAGTATATATACAAGATTACAAGGACTGTAGCAGAGTGACATCACCTCCCTCACTGATTCAATTATCTTGGTCACACTGTGGGAAGAGCAAGACGCAGGCGCAGTTCATCAAATGCTGAGGAGTGCTGCAGAATTAATTAACTGTTACATTGCTGAACAACTGGAAACTCAAATATAGCAGCACCCCTGGTATGGTGTATTGTACTGCACCAAAGTTCTCAGTCCACAGAGACAGGAAACAGGGCCTCTACAATTTCATTTTAACAGTGCTATAGCTGGTGAGTAAACTACTCATGTCCATGATATGACTAAAGAATCCTGCAAAAACTGCTGCCAGGTATGCTATAAACATGATTTCATCTAAGATCAGAAGTGATTCCGTTTGCTGTGGATATATCCTGAGACTTATACTTCGCTCCTACATTTGGGGTTGTTACCGATTTTTCCCCTGAAGACAGGGGGGTGAACTTGCTAAGTAGCAATTTATTTGTCACATCAGTTTTCCGCTCAAACCCACAGGATCTATCAACCTGCAAGATGGAGTCTAAATGCCTGGCTGTTTGAAAAACCCTGAATTACATGCAGGTTAGACAAAAGACCATCCAGTTATAAAACTACAAATGCCAGCATGCACATGAAAATCACAGCCGTGTTGCCCCATAATGAATGTCTAAGTAGTGCCCTCTTATTGAAATAAAGTATAATAGTGCCCCCATAATTAAATAAAAATAAGTGCCCCTCAATTAAATAAATGAATAAATAAAAATGTCCTCTCAATGAAAAAAATAAATAAAAATGGCCCCATAATGACCAAAATAAATTACAGTGGTCACTGTTATTTATTATAAGAGTGTCACTTAATTAAACTAATTCATTATAGTACTATCATAAAAAATTCCAATTAATTACCCCATATTTTTTCTGTAGTGAGGGTGCCCTAATAAATACTTAGCTAAAATCTTATTTTTTCTTAACCTGACTGCCTCTCTGACACATAGGTTTGTCCATGACACCAAAAGATAGCATTAGTCTGAGGGGGAAAAAAATTGGACACATATTCATAGGTGAGCTATTCTGGTTTGTTTGCCTGATTAAGGTTTCCAGCTGCCCTAGGCTAACACACCGGATGCCACCCCCCGCAATAACCCTGCCCCTTCACCCTCCCCAACCAATATATACACACATATTTAACTGTAAATCTGTAATTATGTGTCTAAATTGACTACAGATTCAAATATTTACTTACTTTCCTTAATGAATCAGGCCCACATTTGTTTGAAAATACATTAAAATGTCACCAAAGTAAAATTTAAAAGTTAGACAGATTGCACCGTTCTGTCTTACCTGATCTTGTAACGTAGATTACCTGATGTTATCTCTTCCTTGTTCCTGAAGTGTTGTTGTTTGTTGACTGGCTTCTGAAAACTTGGAGTCCTGTATTGAAAATGTGCAAAAATGCAAAAGGATCACAAAACCTGAATGATTCAAACACAAAACTCCATTATGACCAAATAAAACAACCCCCTAGTACAGGCATAGGCAGACAATAAAATATATAAAAAATATTTATAATCTTATACTAACTACACCCCGGGAGCTTATCCCCCCCCAAGCCCTGAGTCATGATCTCCCCCCTGGCCCCCTCATACACAATGGTAACTATGCCCCGGCAGCGTATCCCCCCCACACACACACCAATGAGTCTTGATCTCCCCCCTGGCCCCCTTCTAGAGCATGATAACTATACCCCGGCAGCTTATTCACCCCACCCTTGAGTCATGATCTCCCCCCTGACCATCTCATAGACAATGGTAGCTATGCCCCTGCAGCTTATCCCCCCCCCCCCCCGAGTCATGATCTCCCCCCTGGTCAGCACCTAGAGAATTACAATGATGGTGATGCCCCTACGCTCATTTTCTACTTTCTCTTACCTTGTGGACTGCCAGGCTGGTCCTCTTCTGTCCCATGCAATGCTCCGATGATTCTTCTTTCTTGCAGTGTGAGCGTGGTCTGTTTGCTTAGTGTCATCACGTGAGATGTTAAAATCTCACGTGACCACACTAAACAGTGGACCATGCCCGCACTGACAACAGCTAACAGCTTCTGTTTAGCTGTTAGCTGCCATCTGCTGAATCCTGATTGGGAATATGTCGATTGAGGTGGTGAGAGATAGGCTCACTACAGAGACAAGGGGCGGCTCTGATGAGCAATCAAAGCTAGGCAGTGTTTTTTTTTGGGGGGGGGAATGCAAATAAAAAAAAAAAACTTTCTGTATGCCGGCGCTGCGCTCCCTGACCCAGCATCCCAGCCCAGCTGCAACCTGATCAGCCTATTGGTTGATCAGGCCCTGATGCCAGCATTGCTTAACTTAGTTTAGCACTACTCTAAAAGATCCTCTAATGTTAGAACATACAGTATGTTTGCATACTATGACATAGGTGTTATGTCTGATATGGTTTAGTGTTTTCAAACATGCATTACAAGCAAGTTAAATAAATAATACAAAATGAAGTTAAAAACATTTTAAAAATAAATAGACATATTGATGTTATATGTATAGTTTGACATGGTGCCAAATAAGGTTGCTTTTAACCTTCATAGTCCAGCTTTCTGTGATTTTTTTAGCTTTGGATATAACCTTAACTGTGCTGCTTTTTATTTTCTGTTTGCTTTTCAAATTAAAAGGCCACACATGGGGTCTGATTCATTAAGGAAAGTAAGGCAAAAATGAGTAAGTTTTCTCCTGGACAAATCCATGTTACAATGCAAGGGGTGTAAATTAGTTTATTATTTTATACATAAGATAAATACTGCCTGTATTTTCATATAGCACACAAATATTTGATAACTTTATTTGCACAATGGAATTTAAAGTTAATCTAGGACATGCCTTACCCAAACTATAAATCTGCCATCACATTTTAAATTTACCTCCCCCTCCAATACAACATGGTTTCGCCAAGGTGCAAAGTTACTATTATTTTTTGCTTTACTTTCCGTAATGAATCAGGCCCATGGTCTTTAAAGACTCATTCTCACCCTGAAGTTGATTGTGGCTATGCTATTGAAATGAAAGCATAGATTTGCATATGCTGACTAACAAAAGTTTGTGGAGACCTGAAACTTATGGTATCCCCAAACAAAGTGACTAGACCCGAGGCAGATCAGAAATTGGCTTGTTATTTTTAATAGAAAGGACCATGAAAAAAGAATGTAGACCTCTTTTAGAGATCGCAAGCAATTTCCAGCACTAAAACTACAAGTGCATTTCATAATCACCCTAGTGGTAGTGGCTATAAAATTGCCACCAAAAAGAGGCAACTGCACCTACACTCTATATGTTTCATGGAGAAATGGTTCATAAAGTAACAAAATCTTGTAAAAAAAAAAATTCACATCACTAACTACGTTGTACAAGAAAAGAAGCAATGCTAGTAGTAATGATGCAGAGCAAAGTATTGCTGATGCATTCTCATTTAACTTATGTAAGATTACAAAAGATGTAATGGCTGATAAACATTACCAATCAGTTTTCTGTGCAATACTAAACAATGTTTGCAGATTGTGTACTGCTTGCAAAGTTGTACCAAACAATGATGATGAAAAGAAAATGGTCACACAAATAGATGAAAAAGCCATTTTGGTAGCAGTGATAGTTTGAGCATTAGTGGTATTTTGCCCATTCTTGTTTCTTCAGAGCACTTGTTAAGCTGTATAAGCAGAACAATGAGGCTGATCATCTTAACAAACTGCAGCTTGCTCCAAACAAATGATTAAATTCAAATATAATTTTAAAATGTGTTGAACAGACAAACATGAAGACGATGATGATAATGATGGAGATGAGGCTTGTTAGATATGTATTGATCATTGGAGTCAAGATTTGGTCATTGATGAGGATGAATCACAGATAGATGAACTTGTAAATGGTGAAGAATTAACCACCATGGCACATAATTTGCTGATATGCATTCCATCTGATAGGTATTTACAAATGATGAAAGAAAAGAGACAATTATAAAATTGCAACCATGCTGTAGGTTAATTGGCTGCTATCCAAAATTAACTCTAGTCTCTCTCTCTTTCTGTTTGTGTGTGTATGTTAGTGAATTTAGACTGTAAGCTCCAATGGGGCAGGGACTGATGCGAATGAGTTGTCTGTACAGCACAGCGGAATCAGTGGCGCAATATAAATAAATGGTGATGATGATGATGATGATGATGGATTCGTAGCTGTTCATAGCTGTGGAGCACTGCTTGAATGTTTTGTATATCCATAGTGGTATGGCACATTAATCCTTGGATTCGTTGCTGGTGGGTGAAGGAATGTTGTCAAATTATGAAGATGGACTGTGTTGATTGCTATGAGGTGTGAGATAGCATAACAGAATATGTGGGGAATAATATTAACCATATATTAATATAATAATTAGATAAGATAATATTTATAATTTACATAGATTAACTGATCGCTGATTATTATTTAAAACAGTATCTCTCTGTAGCCTCAGTGTAGCACTGTTCTAAGACTATGTGTATGTTTATTAGCTTATTTATTAACCTTTTGAGGAAAAAGTATAGTGTCTACCATGGGACAAATACTAGCCCATGTCATTTCATTTTGGGCAAAAATCCTCTTTTCTTCTTTTTTCTAGTATTTCTAAAATCACCCTCTGGTATCTCAGTTAGAAACTTTATTACTGGAATTACCGTGCCCATAGTACAATTACCTGATTATCCCTGTGGAATCAACTTATATGCCCTATAGTCACACAAATAATATATTTCCTCATGAAATATGTATGACTGGAAATTAGCAGGAAACCTGTATTCTGAAGGAAATGCAATGTCAATTTCATCTTTAACCCATCTTAGATTTCCACGGAAACCTTGTCTGTACCTATTCAGATACCTGCTCAGTTGTGTTCTCCCTTCAAAGACTTTGGTAACATTTTCACCATAAGATGTATCATAGAACTGAGTACTATCAACTCCCAGCTCAAATCCCTCTATTCCTACCAATAAATCAAGGGTCCATTGGTTAAAAAATAGCTTACACATATTGTTTGCAATATTAACTTTGTTTACAGTACAGATAAAATTGGCCTTTCACTACTTGAATACTAATGGATGGTGGGTCGACAATATTGTTGCTTTAGGTGACTATTCCAGATATGGCTCTGCACATATAGGTACAATATGTTTATGTGGTATTTGTGAACTTATCCAAAAATTAGTCATATTTAAGTTTCACTCACCAATTCTTGTTCTCTGATTGTACTCTTCTATTCTGCCTGACATTTTAATAGGAATTGTATTTATCCTTAAAACTAAAAGGGAGATGGAATGAGGGTCCCTAGACCATAAAAATTGGAACACCATGTTTTGATGATTTCTTCAGATTTAATTCTAAACATTACATAGAGTTTATTATACTCCTAATAAAATTATGAAATTGGGTATTTTCGCTTAGATAAATCATCCTCTATATATGCTATTTGTTTACTGACTTTGACCAAAGTTTCCATTGCAAGAAAATGGATGGCTGCAGAAGAACCTACAATATATTGTAAACTTGCGAGCAGGGTTCACTTACCTCTCTGTCTGTATGTATTACCCAGTATTGTGTTATTAATGTTTGTTCCCAATTGTAAAGCACTATGGAATTTGCTGGCTCTATATAAATAAATGTTGTTGATGATGATGATGATGAATTGTTTATTGGATAGCCTAGTTAATGACTCTATTGGCCATGAACGTTAAACCCATATGGCCAGGGTTCAATGCCTAAATAGTTTAAAATATGGTATAGATCGCTCAAGTAATTTGATTGAAGATCCCCCTTAGGTACCCGTCTGACTATTCCTTCATGTATAAGTTCCATGCATGCTTTATCAACCGTGTTTATTTTCTCATATTATATTTGCCTAGTTAAGATTTTGTATATATATTAAGCTTAATATTTGTATATATATTGTATGTTTTATTATTATTATTCATTATATGGCTTATATTTAATTGTACTATTTATTATATAATTGTATAGGTATATTAAGATTAGAGATAAGAGAAGAATATATCACTGCTTTTTGCATTTTATATCATAATACTGTACTTTGGGATTGTGCTGGGTGTTGAATTATATGTATCTTATTGTTTTGTTTGAAATTGTTAATTTTGGAACAATAAATAAAAAAATATTTGATGCAGAAAAAGTTAGTCAAAAATATAATAAATTGACATCTATAATACTATGCTCCAATAATCACAAAAACATTAAGGGCTAAATTTACTAAACCTGCGGGTTTGAAAAAGCTGTTGCCTATAGCAACCAATCAGATTCTAGCTGTCATTTTGTAGAATGTACTAAATAAATGATAGCTAGAATCTGATTGGTTGCTATAGGCAACATCTCCACTTTTTAAACCCGCAGTTTAGTAAATATACCCTTAAGTCTCATAGAGTATACTAACTGTGAAGGTTGTAAATTTTCCTGGTGAAATATCCAACACATTTTGACTCTATTATGCCTGGCCTTTTTTAAGGCTTCCAATTAAGTATACTTTTTTGGATGCTTAGATATTCTATGTCTCCCAATTGCCGTAGTTTTGCAAAGCAAGGTCTGAATGACATAGTTTGATGAAAAAAAAAAGGGCTCTGATGACGTTCTTTTTTCAAAACGATGTCTGTAATTTTTGTATCCAAACGCTTTAATTCTGAAATGGAGGCTTGGACGGCACTTCACGTTTGCTATGACCTTGTTTTCATAAATTATGCATATGATGATAGAAATGTTGCCATGGAGACCCCTCTCGCTCATCTCAAATGAACTAAATGTACAGATACGCCAAATTATATATGTATGTAACCTATTCATGCTACAGAATCCTTTTAGATGTTAAGCATAAAAATAGGATATATATATATATATATATATATAGAGAGAGAGAGAGAGAGAGATATTATTCCTGATGCAATCTGTATGCAATGCTAACATATTAACAGAGTAATTTTAAACAGAGCCATTTTAAATACATAGTGTTTTATGAGCATTTTATAAATTGTTGTATACAAAAGCCATAAACTGTATATGAAATAAATATAAGGGCATGGTTATGACATTGTAACTGTATTTGTTCAACTGTATTTGTTCAACTGTATTTGTTTATCTGTTGCACTAGAAATATTCATATTTCTATGTATTGGTAGAATTAGAATTATTTAGCTCCATGTGGAATCTTCATAATATTTTACTAATTTGTTTGAAATTGTTGAAGGAACTTGAAAAGTGTAATCCCTACACCCTATATGATAACAAAAAGCGGTTGTACTCTTTTAATACCATGAATATTGCATAGAAAAAACTTTGTTACATCTCTTCTAAACAGTATCTATCATCTAATCAAAAATATTGATTTTTTTTTTCAAGAGTTAATCTTTTATATATATATATATATATATATATATATATATATATATATACAATAGAACATATTTCAGCTGTATGTGGAATATTTAGGGAAGCATAGAACATGGTAATTATCATAAAGACAAAATATAAATTCTTCTAGATACAACATTTAATGTATTATCATTTTCTAGTCTATAAAGGGTATTCTAAAAACCATTTGAGTTTGAATTCTAGGTTTAAACCAGGTGGTGATAATATATGCAGTTTATAAAACCACTGCGTTTCCGCCTATGCTAGTCTTTAGGAAACATTTTTCTTTTTCCAGTTTGGCATTGTGTGTTGAATACCCCAGACATTTTTAATAATGGCTTTCTGAACATTTGTGAACCTTTTCAAAATGAACTGGGATAGAGTGAGTCTCCTGCCATTTTATTATATTCCGCATATGTGCTGACATACATGTTTTTAGTGGATGGGAAGTTAGTTCTACATAACATAAAACACAACTGCATTCAAAAAGGTACACCACATTTTTCATATGGCACTTGATAAAATTATCAATTGCAATCCCTGAATATAAACCACAAAAAAAATTGCTGTTATTTTTCTTACATATTTTGCAAACAGTACATATTGCGCATCTGTGGAAGCCTTTTGTCTTTAAAAGTCCATCATTTTTTATTCTGTGAAGGTTGCATACGCTGTAATAGCGTGTAACGCTACTGGCTGTTTAATGTTTAATAAAATAATTGGATTCATAATGGCAGGTTAGGTATATACTTAAAGTTGAGTTAGGACAGTGATAGCGAGATCCGACTGCAGTTATCCACAATCAATGTAGCAATGTCACTCTAATTATATAAAAATATGATTATCTAGGGAATAGTGTTAAGTGGTTTCTCTTTGCTAATTTCAATTATAATCGTAGTGAGAGCTAAAAGATTGTTGTGAAAAAATACAAGAGCAGCTACTCTGCTGCCAACTATCAGAGGCATCAGAATTCTCCACCCGATGAGACAATTAGACTGCTACATGTATTATGGCTTACTAACCTCTACATTACAGAAATTTGGAAATTACAATTAGTGAAAAACGTGCTCAATAATTCTATGTAACTATATATTGATAAGTTAGAAACAAAAGGAGAACAATATTGGGAGTAACCTATATATAATGCTATTTTAAAGATACAATTTTCTGCATACAAAAACTGAATAGATAATGTACCTCAGTGAATCTCTGTATAAGTAATATTTTTGCATTCTTAAGAACATGAGGAAAATGTCTCCATTTCATTATCATAATTCTTATTGGCATTTAGGTAATGTTAATGCAATTTTAAATCACAACCATCACATTATTTACTTACAATTTTAATATTTTGCAGATGAGAAACATAGGAAAATGTTATTGATATTTAATGGAGATATTAATTCTATTTAGATTAGAGCTTAGATTTCCCCATTTGAAACCTGTTTTTCTTTATTTTGTGTATACTGATTATAAAGTTGTTTGTCCTTCCTTGTCCTCTGCCTTTTCTTGGATTAAATATTATTCATGAACTTGGATTGTGTATTATTTCTGGATTGTAGTCTTCAGCTGGCTAGGGAGGTTAAGGCTAATCATCCTTAGTGCATACAGGGATACTTAGTAGACTAAACATCCAGGCCTGATTCATTAAGGCACGTAAAACGATGTGATGTTGCTGCGTTCACTGGCGTATGGTCCTGTTCTGGGGATGCGCACAGCGATTTTATGCAAAATATAACACGTATCAGTATTTACGTTCCTTAATGAATCATGCCCCCCAAGTTAACCAGCACCAACCACTAGCAGCACCATAGGAGTCTGCTCCCTCACACTCCATTCTTACATGTATCTGTAACAAATTCTAAGCTAAACTCCCACAAAGGCAATTGCACACATAATCATCTTAAGAGTCACAAAGTGATGTTATGTTTGATGACATCTATCTGTTTCTAACTCATACTTATACTTGGGTTTTGCTCACTGAAAATTCAACATTTTATTTACATTTACTAACAGCTATTTAAAACCAATGAAGCTGGATGTAAGTTTGTTAAGCAAAGCATGTAATATTGTTGTTAAAATATACAATTTAGATGGTTCGGCTTGATTAGGTTAGATGGTTCATAACATGTGTTTTTCCCCTTTCTCTTATGTCCATTTTAAAGAGTTAACATGTACAAAAACAGGTACAAAGTTTCGAAAAATAAAAAATATATCAACAACAATCTGGTACTTTCTAAAAGTTTCTATGACTGTAAGAGGAGCAGCTCTGAATAGGGTTTATGCAACCACCTAAAATATGTAGAAACATATATATATATATTGTGAGCTAATCAGACCAGGCTTACCGTCTTCTGGGGTAGACAGCTGCACTTTAGACAGACCAGACTAAGGTTATCATACCGATCAATCATTTTGGTTTGACTAGCCGCACCATTTGCAGTGTCTCTCAGGAGTCATCCAACCACCTCCGCAGACTGTGAGAAAGTGACTGAATTGCCTTATAGCCTTTAATTAGCACCACTCAGGTTCAACTCTTAAATACCAGCAGAATCATCAGTAGTTTGGAAGACCAAGTTAATGGGCCTACTAGATGGAGCCCGCTCTCTCTTCATTCATAAACCCAGAATCCTTTTCCAGCTTTTCGAAAGGTCTATAGACCTCCAGCAGCACACAGACAATAACATTTTCCTGGGGTTTTAAAACAAGTAGGATAGAAACCTAGGTGATATATATCTGCCATTATACACTAATCCAGTGACTTTGTCACACTATAAATAAAAAATATATGAACGTTGTTCTTTAGTCAGCAATAATCATATCAATAACGGTACTTGTAATACATCAAACATTTATTTACTAAATATCAACACATATTTAAAAATAAGTTGAAAACAATTTTGCAACATATAAAAAAAAGAGAGGTTCAGAAGCACTAATTTATCATACCGGTCAATAATTTAACAATTTGTTTCATTTAAATTAGAGATGAGCTCTTCAGATTCAGAGAAATCTGATAGATCTGAACTTTGGGGTTGTGAATCAATCCGAACCATGGTTCCAAATTCTGATCCAAAATTTGGATCCAAAAATGAGGCAAAATAGTCATTTTCGGTAAAATGACAGGTCTCACGAGTTTTGGATCAATACCTTCTATATATAGCTCTCCCCCTGTTCTCATCTGCCATTTTATTAGTGATAACATATAAGTAGTGGGTTGGCTGCAATTCTGTGCTAAGAAAATCACTTGGAGAGGTTTGGACAGGGTAAAAGAGGCATTTGATATTGCAATAGCTGTGATTTTACTGCAGTTTATTAAGAGATCAGTGTGCTAAAATTGTGTGCTGATCAAATGGGTGCCATAGAGTGAAGAGTAGACAAGCAGTGGCTACTAGTTGTTGTAATAGTATATTTTAGTAAGTATAGTATAGACATCTGAACTATTTAGTGAAGATAAAGCACGGTGCTGTATGACTCTGAGCAGCACACTCCTTAAAACAAATATATTTCTTGTATTTAAAATTCCATGTGTTTCAATTTGAAAGAAATTCTGTTAGGGGCAGTATCAGTGACATCTGTAGTGTTTAGTGGACCAAAAACAGGGTGCTCTTTGAATGTGAACAGCACACCCCAAAAAATAAATAGATTTCTTGCTTTTAAAATCCCAGGGTTTTCAATCTGAAAGGAATTGTGTGAGTGGCATCTGAAGTATTTAATGGACCAAAAAAAGGTGCTCTTTGACTCTGAGCAGCACCCACCCTTGAAATTCCAAGTGTTTCAATCTGAAAGCAATTGTGTGAGGGGCAGCATCAGTGACATCTTTAGTAAGCAACAAAAAACAGGCTATTCTTTGACTATTAGTAGCACACCCCAAAAAACAAAAATATGTGTTGCTTTTAAAATCCCAAGCAATATCAGTGACATCTTTAGTAATATCTGCCAAAAAAAGGATGTTCTTTGACTTAATTAGGTCATGAGGGAACAAAGTATAAGAAAGTATGATCTAAATCCAAACACTGTTAGTCAATCTCAATGAAAACATCAGTTCTTAATATAAGGATTAAGGGAAAAGTTTCTGATGGATGTGGTGATTTGTCCAAAGTATTAAAAAAGCTATGTTTCCCTTTATCCTTATAGTTTATATATTCAAAGGTATGATTTGAAGGTGTAAAATTTCAGACTTAACCGAATGTCTTATATACAAATCACAGGTATCTGCTGCATCCTTCTTGTTGAGACTTCAATTAGTACTTTTTCCAGAATCATCCTTCTAAGATTGTTTCTACCAGCTGCTACAAAGTCTGGCTAAATTAGTGGCACTTAGTGTTGGACTGGTGCATGAAGAGCCCATCGGGTGACTGCAACACTAGGGGCCCACCAGAGGGGGTGTGGCCAGCCATCAAAGAGGCGAGACCAGACACTAGAGGGGGAGTGGTCAGCCCATGAAGGACAGCTAGCACCATAGTGTAGTATATAAAGAATGCAGTGTGAATATAAAGAATACACAGTCTTGTCCTGCCCCTTAGATTGGGCATAACAGTGACCAAAAATCTGGATTGTCCCAATAGACTTGTCTGGATCTTGGAATGTTGGGGGCCCTATTTGGAAAAAAAATGGGTACATTTAGAAAATTCCAACCAGCCCCTTCACACTCTGCCATGATCATTTTGCCCCCCATAAAACTCTGCCATACTGCTTTTACCCCCCTTCCCACTCTACCATGCTGCTTTGGCCCCCCTTCACACTATGCCATGCTGCTTTGGCCCCCCTTCACTCTCTGTGATGCTGCTTTGGCCCCCCTTCACTCTCTTCCATGTTGTTTAGGCCCCTTTCACTCTCTGCCATGCTGCTTTTGCCCCTTATTACTCTCTGCCATGCTGCCTTTGCCCCTTCTCACTCTCTGCCATGCTGCCTTTGCCCCTTCTCACGCTCTGCCATTCTGCCTTTGCCCCTTCCATGCAGTCTGTGCTCCCCTTCACTCTCTGCCATGTTGCCTTTACTCTCCTTGCTTCTGTTCTTGCAGTCACCTTTTCTATTGGATTCTTTCTTCTCTTCTTCTGTCTTCTGTCTTCTCTTTTCTTGGTGACTCCTCTCTGCGCTGCTCGTCACTGAATGTCGGGCGTGATGACGTCACGTTCGACATTAAGTGTGAATGGAGCAGAGTGGAGTCGGGGAGCGCTGCGGTCACGAGAGTATTTATTTTTTCTAATTTTTTTTTTTAAAGTTACATGCTCCCCCCACCAACGAAGAGGGGAGCGATCAGGGTCAGGGCCTACCGGGGGCTAGTACGGCCCCCCCGGTGACTCATTCTGACCCTGGCGGCACTCGTCATACTTTCAACAGAGCAATCACAAGCCTTTACTTGCAAAAGAAGTATATTATCTGGAGGTAAGCGTATCTTACTATTTCTCAATGAAGGCCCTTGATCCATTCCCTATTGAACTGTATAGAATGTTAAAATTTTCTCTGTGACATGATCTACTTGTGTGCTTCATTTGATGTTTAAAGCCTCTTAGCTTCCAAGTTTACTATTTTTTACTCGTTTCTCCACCTGCTATTACACCTGCAGTTTCTTCAGAGAGAGTGTGTAACTTCACTTCCTAGTTAACATTTATTGTGAGTAAAACCAATTGGACTCATTCTTGTAAAACACCTATAATTATTCTAGCTATATTTAATTAATTAGTAACAATATGTACAATTTTATTTCATTCTCATATTTCTCCATATAATAATTAATTAGGCCCAGAGAATTAAACTCTATTCAAAGTCTTTATATTGTGCAGAAAATCTTGGATGACTCCAGGAAAATAAATCTTTTCACTTCTCAAGGATTATCCAATGCTCAAATCATGACTCATGTTCATAAATGAAAGAAAACATTACAAAATAGTGCTGTAGTCCTATTGCTTTTTAGCTTAAAGGACACTGTGTGGAACCACCCTAATTTGAAACGAGTGTATTGTACAGGAGTTATATATCAGAGTATGTTACTCAAAAACAGAAGCAAACATTGAAGTGACCTCATAGAATAAAACATACATGCTACATAAAAAAACAAACAGTATTTAACTTATGTGCAAAATAGAAAAATAATTTTCACCCCTTGCATTTAGCATGGTTTTGTCCAGGACACTTAAGTAAGAAATGTCTTGCCTAAGTTCGTTTATGAAACAGGCCCAATGTCTTTAAACTATGAATCAGTTTTTTTAAAACCAGTAATTGATGCTCTGCATTCTGGTATATAAATGCTAATGAACCAATAGCACCCCCTGATCTTACTCGGAGAATCATGTTCCCATACAAACGTTCACAAATTAAATTAGTAATATGCATATCAATGTTATTGTTCAAACCAGAAATGTTTCAACTTAATACATTTTTGTTTTGATTTTGGAATGCTATTTCATTTAAGAAAATCTAATCAGCAAAATATCTTTTATATGTACCTATATGCTATGGGACCATATAAAAATAAACTTAGGAAAACTACAAACAAATATTTTTGTAAAATCCTTCAATCTGGAAAGCTAGAAGTGAATGTTACCGTCTGTGACCAAAACATTGTCCAATTTGGAACGCATAACTTAATACAAGTGGTTGCAGCTTACAAGAAAAAGCAATCATATAGTACTATTTTATAAAAAAAAAAACTTACACTGTACTTAAAAAGGTGAATCTAAAATGTAACTCTACTTTAAACATCATAGCTGATAGATGATATTCAGAAATGCACATTAGAGTAAACAAATCTTATTCAATAAACTATTTCAATTCAAAATACTTGTGTTGACACACTGTTATCTTAGATTCATTCAGTTCTCAAGAAAATAAAGGGATTCTCATTGATGTGTAAGATCTGCATCATTAACATGATTGTTCTTCCCAACTTTCCATTTCTACTATAAACTCTTCTAATTGATCTCCAGAGTCTTGTTATTGGCTTTATCTAAAACTGAAAAACTGAAGGATGTTATAGATGTGGAAAAACTGAATGCATAGTAGATCCTGTGAAATCTGACGGTCCTGAGTTTTGAGTTTCCGAGTTGAACTGAATCATGACGCTGTTTCTCAGGCAAAATTTAGATCTGAAAACGAGGCAAAAAGGAATTTCCGGTAAAATGACACATTCTATAAGTTTTGTGAGTTTTGTGAGTTTTATAAATAGCCATCCCTCCTGTTCTCATCTATTATTTTAGAAGAGATGGCATGTGTGTGTGTGTGTGGGGGGGGGGGGGGTTGGCTGCAATGCTGTGCTCCAAAAATGGCTTACAGAGGGTTACACTGGATGAAAGACGCAGTTTATAATAATAATAAGCAATTAGCAATACGCAATAGCTGAGATTTATTTTACTGCAGTATATGTAGAGATCAGTCTGCTAGAATAGTGTGCTGATCAATTGTGTGTCAGAGCGTTTAGAACAGTGGCTACTGGTTGTTATTATAGTATATAAAGTATAGACATCTGTATTAGTATTCAGAGGAGAAAAAAAACAGTGCTGTTGCTGTATGACTGACCAGCCGCCCCCAAAAAAAAATACATTTCTTGTTTTTAAAATCCAAAGTGTTTCTAGTGAAAGTAATGTAATTGTGATGGGCAGTCTATGATATATCTCTATTAAGCAGAAAAAACAGGGTGTTCTTTGAGCGTGAGCAGCACTTCCCAAAAAACAAATATATTACTTTCTTTTAAGTTCCAAAGAGTTTCTAGTCAAAGCAATTTTGGGAAGAGCAGTCTCAGTGACACCTTTATTAAGCGGCTAAAAAACAGGATGTTCTTTAAGTGTGAGCAGCACACACGAAAAAACAAATATATTTATTTCTTTTAAAAACCGAAGTGCTTCTAGTGAAAGCAATTTTGTGAAGGAGAGTCTGAATGACATGTCTATTATGAGGCCAAAAACAGGTTGTTCTTTGACTCTGAGCAGCACATCCCAAAAACAAAATATATTTCTTGCTTTTCAAATCAAAAGTATTTCAATCTGAAAGCAAATTTGTGAGGGGCAGTATCAGTAACATCTTTATTAAACAGGGTGTTCTTTGACTCTGAGAAGCAAACCACCAACAAAAATATAACAGCTTTTTTAAGAACCATTTGTCTAAATTTGAACTGGAGCAGTGCCAGAAGAATTTTAATTTAACAACCCTCCTTTCCCTATCCCATTGGGCGTTCACCTTGTGTGGTGGCAGCTACAAGTAGCTGCAACTTGTTAAAGTAGCACTACTCCGCTAGGCAATCATGTATCACTCTACAGGTTATTATTATTATTATTATTATTATTATTATTATTGTTATTATTATTAATTTATTTATTTATCTGTAAGGTGCCACAGATTCTGTAGCGCTGGATTCAGAGGCAAGTACCAAACAAATAGATGAGGTAATACACATAAATAGCACAAATTAGTGGAGTAATGGTATAGGGACTCACACAGATTGCAGCACAATGCATGACAGGGCATATGAGGGAGTCAGATAGTGGACAGACATGGGACAATGGGACATGGGACAAAAGGTAGAGAAGACCCTGCCAGCGAGAGCTCACATTTTAGAGGGAGGGGTGGTGAAAGACAGTAGGACTAACGGAGAAAATTGAGATGACAGGTGAAGAAAGAGGAGGTGAAGGATAAGATGGTCAGGAGGTGGTAGGATAGGCGAGATCGAAAAGGTGAGTTTTGAGTGAGATTTTGAAGGACTGAAGGTTGGGGGAGAGTCAAGTAAGGCAGGGTAGAGAGTTCCAAAGAATCAGGTTAGCATGATAGATGTCTTGAAGGCGAGCATGGGAGGAGTTAATGAAAGTTGCTGAGGCGGAAGTCAGAGACGGAGCAGAGTGGTCGTGTAGGTATGTACCTAGAGACAAGATCAGAGTTGTAAGGGGGAAAAGTGTTGGTAAGGGCTTTGTAAGTGAGGGTAAGGAGCTTGAACTGAATTCTGAAATGGATGTGGAACCAATGAAGGGATTTACTCAGGGGCATAGCGGAAGAATTGTGACAGGAGAGGAATATGAGCCTAGCCGCAGCATTCTGTATGGAAGGTCAAAAAAGTGAGAGTCAGGAAGGCCAGTGAGAAAGAGGTTGCAATAGTCGAGATGAGAAATGAAAGAATGGATTTTGGTTGCTTCCTGAGTGAGGAAGGGACAGATTTTCATGATGTTATGGAGAAGAAAGTGTCAGGATTTGGTGAGGGACTGGATATGAGGGGTAAAGCTGAGGGCAGAATCAAGGGTGACTCCAAGGCAGCGGGCTTGGGTGACGGGAGAGAGATGTCACTCACCGGACCGTGAGTGCCTCTTCTCGGACATTTAGGAACCGTGGCCGTCCACCATCCTGAGGGTCTGCGCATGCGCAGCCCTTTTCTATACTTCAGTGTATACCCCTTTAACTTAATTGGCAGATCAGGCACCTCCCTATATTAAGCACCTGTGGTCACTACCACGTTGCCTGATCTTGGAGTCTCATTCCTCATGAGTCTCTGAAGGTGTTCCTGTATTACTTGTGTATTCAGTGCTGCTGATTCCTGTGGTTTCCTAACCACTACTACTACTGTGGTTCCATACCACTTCTACCATCAACTGTATCATCATGACTGTTTGCTGATTCCTATCCGCTGCCTCCGTGCACTACAGTCTTCTACACCACTTCATCGTTATTTTATATCTAAGTGACTGTTTACTCATTGCTATCCGCTGCCTCCGTGCACTCCAGCTTTTACCTCACTCACCTGCTTCTCATCAAGTCTGTGTGCTGATTTCTATCCGCTGCCTCCGTGCACTACAGTCTCCTGCTTGCAACTCGCCTGTGTTCAACATCGTGACTGCCAGCTGACTACTATCCGCTGCCTCTGTGCACTACAGTCTCCTGCTTGCAACTCGCCTGTGTTCAACATCGTGACTGCCAGCTGACTACTATCCGCTGCCTCTGTGCACTACAGTCTCCTGCTTGCAACTCGCCTGTGTTCAGCATCGTGACAGCCAGCTGACTACTATCCGCTGCCTCCGTGCACTACACTCTCATCTCATCTTTGCTGTGACTTCCTCGAGACTGCCGCTTTTCATTACCATCTGCTACACTTCGTGATCTACAGCTCCTGCCCTGCGCTGCACTCCTGTTTCCCATCGCTGTTGGTTCCTGTGGTTGCTACTGGTTACCTCCGTGTGCCGCTGAGTCCTGCCGCTGTGGTCAGCGCTATCGTCCATCTCCTGCTGATCCACTCTCCACGCCTTCACGTGTTCCACTGGCCTCTACCCTCCTGTCAGCATTGGATTTGTATCTCTTCTACTACCCTCTGCTGGATCATCTCCATTCTCCTGGGTTTCCTATGAGTCCAGTTCCACGTGTTGCTGACTCCTGTGGATTCGTGTCCCTGTCGGTCTACTCACCTGTGCGCTGCACCTGCTAGACCGCTGCTTCTCCTATCCAGGGACTTCCTATCCAGTCGGTCTCCAGCCGCTCAGGTACCGTTGCAATCCCATCTGACTGCTACTGCTGAACCACGGTATGCATACTTCTCATTGACTGTGCTGTGTATTGCATATCTTGCTGGACTGTGTTTGGTTCTCTCCGGAGTCTGCTATCCGCTGAGTCTATTGTCATCATTGACTGTGTTATCATTGTGCTGGACTACTTCAAGAGACTTTCTAGATTGCAGACCTGATCAGTCATTTACATATATATATACCTATATTGTGCATATTACTGTGGATCGTGTATAAGGTGCCTGTGTATATCCTGTGTTGCAGTCTTCCCCCGTGCACCTCCTCACATATATATGCAGTGGTACAACTTGCTGATGTCAGACCACTGATCCCTGTTTCCGGTATCACCTGTTCCATTATCCTCTCACATAGCAGTGGTACAACTTGCTACCGCAGACCACTGACTACCTGGATACCTCCACTTGGATTCCATTCCTTCACTCAGACAGCGGTACAACTTGCTACCCGCAGACCGCTGACTCTCATCACCTCCTTGTCTCTGTTGGACATTCCTCCTCACTATAGCAGTGGTACAACTTGCTATCGCAGACCACTGACTACCTACACGTGTCCTTGTCCATACAGTTCCTTGTGTATCATTACCTCATTATTACCAGTGTTGCTAGTCATAGACTTTCCTGAGCATCTCATCGGTCATCATTTCATGTTCCGTGATCACCCAGCTACCAGAGTACCCTATTACCATCTACATTGCTCTGGTAAGCCTACCATCTGGTGATCCCTGGGTAAAGACTCCTAGTGCCCGTGACAGTAAGATCAGGCCATGACAGACCCAGATGTGGAACCTACCGCCAAAGAGATGCTGCAACATCTGGTTAGCTGTGTGGAGCAACAGGATGCCCGCCAACAGCTGTTACTTCAGTGTTATCAGTCATTAACCTCCCAAGGAACATCTGGACAGACTGTGACAGCTACTACTGAAGCTCCTGTGCTTTCCTCCGTTTCCCCATTGCCATCCCAGGTGTCTATAGCTTCCACGCTTCACCTGCCTACTCCGTCAAAGTACGATGGAGACCCCAAAACTTGTAGGGGTTTCCTTAACCAATGTTCAGTCCATTTTGAGCTCCAACCTCAAAATTTTTCTACCCATCGTTCCAGAGTGGCCTATCTTATCTCTTTGTTTTCCGGACAAGCCCTGGCTTGGGCCTCCCCTCTGTGGGAGAGGAACGATCCAATATTACAAGATAGTGCCAAATTCATTTCTACATTCCGAAGTGTGTTCGATGAACCAGGTCGTGTGACCTCCGCTGCTTCCAGCATTCTCCGTCTGCGACAAGGATCTCATACTGTAGGCCAGTACGTCATTCAATTTAGGATCTTAGCCTCTGAACTTCAGTGGAACACTGAAGCCCTAGTTGCCGCCTTCTGGCAGGGGCTTTCCGATAAAATTAAAGATGCACTGACTACCCAAGAGCTTCCTTCGTCACTTGAAGATTTGATCTCTCTATGCCATCGTGTTGATATGAGATTTCGTGAAAGAGAGGCTGAGAAAACGACTTCTGCTAAAGCACCTTTTCGCTCTAATCCTCAATTTCGTCCAGTGTCACCCGCTGTGATTCCCATGGAGATTGGACGTTCCAAGTTATCTTCTGAGGAGAGGAAACGAAGAGTCAAGAATAGACTCTGTATCTATTGTGCTGATTCCACTCATGTCCTCAGCTCCTGCCCTAAGAGATCGGGAAATGCCAGGCCCTAACTAGTTCTGGAGAGGTGAAGTTAGGGTCCCTGGAGTCCTCTCCATCGTCTATGAAATCTAAAGTCTGCGCTTTTGATGTGACTATTTCCTTTGCTACCAAGACCTTTGAGTCACAGGCATTGATTGATTCCGGAGCAGCAGGAAATTTTATTTCCAAATCGTTAGTTAATCAATGGTCTCTACCAATGATTACCTTAAAAACTCCCATTACTGTGACGGCTATCGATGGATCACGTCTCATCAACGGTCTCATCACCCAGAGTACGTCTCCAGTAACCCTTCAGATTGGTGCTCTGCATCATGAAGAGATATCGTTTTTAATTCTTCCTGTTACGACAAGTCCGATTGTCCTAGGCCTTCCATGGCTTCAGTGTCACTCTCCCCAGATTGACTGGCGCACCCCTCAAGTCACGTCTTGGGGCCCTGAATGTCACCATCATTGCCTTTCCCAAGTCATTCCTCTCAAGGTACAGCAAGCTTCCATTTCAGCTATTTCACCGGGACTCCCCCCTCAATATGCTTCATTTACCGATGTTTTTGATAAAGCTCAGTCTGAACGTCTTCCTCCTCATCGTTCTTGGGATTGTCCGATTGATCTTCTTCCTGGCAAGACTCCTCCCAGAGGCCGGGTCTATCCACTCTCGTTACCTGAAACTCAAGCTACATCTGAATATATACGGGAGAACCTCCAGCGTGGGTTCATTCGACCTTCCACCTCGCCCGCTGGAGCTGGGTTCTTCTTTGTCAAAAAGAAGGATGGATCATTACGCCCTTGTATAGATTTTCGTGGACTCAATGCCATTACTATCAAGAACCGGTATCCCATTCCGTTGATCACTGAGCTATTTGACCGCATCAAGGGAGCCCGTATTTTTACTAAGTTGGATCTTCGTGGTGCTTACAATTTAATCAGAATTCGTTCCGGTGACGAATGGAAGACGGCGTTTAACACCAGAGACGGGCATTACGAATATCTGGTAATGCCTTTCGGGCTATGTAATGCCCCCGCTGTTTTTCAGGGCTTCATTAATGAGATTTTTCGGGACTTATTATATGTATGTGTCGTCGTCTACCTGGACGACATATTGATTTTTTCACAGGACCTGCCTTCTCACCACCAACATGTGGCAGAAGTCCTCTCCAGGCTACGGAAAAATTCATTGTTCTGTAAATTAGAAAAATGTTCATTCGAATTACCCCAGATTCCATTCTTGGGGTATATTGTTTCCGGAGTTGGTCTGAAGATGGATCCTGACAAAGTAAATGCTGTACTACATTGGCCCCAGCCAACTACTCTTCGTGCCATCCAGCGTTTTTTAGGTTTTGCCAATTACTATAGACGCTTCATTCAAGATTTTTCTTCCATTGCATCTCCTATTGTGGCCCTGACTCGTAAAGGGGCTAATCCTAAGCAATGGTCTACTGAGGCTATTCAAGCCTTTCAAACATTAAAAGAGTCCTTCTCTTCGGCTCCAATCCTTCGTCAGCCTGATGTGACACTCCCTTTTTTCCTAGAAGTAGATGCCTCTAATGTGGGCTTAGGAGCTATTCTCTCCCAACGCTCGGAACAGCAAAAATTCCACCCTTGTGCCTTCTATTCTCGGGGTCTCCTACCCGCAGAGAAGAATTATACCATCGGAGACAAGGAATTACTGGCTATCAAAGCCGCATTAGAGGAATGGAGATACTTGTTGGAGGGAGCTCGCCATCCGGTGACGATCTTCACGGATCATAAGAACTTGTCATATCTCCAGTCTGCCCAATGCTTGAACCCTCGTCAAGCAAGATGGTCTCTTTTCTTTTCCCGTTTTGAATTAATAATTACCTTCAAACCAGCTGCCAAGAACAAAAAAGCTGATGCCTTATCTAGAGCCTTTGCTACGTCCTCTGATATAGAAGAGGTTCCTAACCATACCATTCTAGACCCCAAATGTATCTCACTGGCTGCTTCATCCACCAAAACGCTACCATTTGGGAAGACCCTCGTGCCTTCTACTCTAAGGAGGAAAATCCTTTCGTGGTTCCATGCCTCTCGTTTTTCTGGACACGCCGGTGAACACAAGACTTTTGAGATCCTCTCTCGAAGTTACTGGTGGCCTTCAATGAGGAGAGACGTCAAAGAGTTCATTGCTTCCTGTGAATTATGTTCGCAATTCAAATCCTCCCGCAGAACCCCAGCAGGGTTGCTGCGACCACTACCCATTCCGTCCAAACCATGGACCCATATTAGTATGGATTTCGTTACTGACTTACCACCTAGTAAGAACCATAACACTATTTGGGTGGTAGTGGACAGATTTTCGAAGATGGCTCATTTCATCCCTCTGTCTGGTTTGCCTTCCTCATCTATCCTGGCTGAACATTTCATTAAAGAGATCTTCCGTATCCATGGATGTCCATCTGAGATTGTGTCTGATAGAGGAGTACAATTCGTGTCCAGATTCTGGCGAGCCCTTTGTAAAACCTTGGGCATACGATTAGCACTCTCATCTTCTTACCATCCACAATCCAATGGTCAAACCGAACGTGTCAATCAAGATCTTGAGACTTTTATAAGGATATTTTCATCAGCCAATCAAGACAACTGGGTAGAGTTACTCCCTTGGGCTGAGTTCGCCCATAACAACATGTACCATGAGTCATCATCCAAAACTCCATTCTTTGTGGTCTACGGTCACCATCCGTCTTTTCCGGAATTTCCTGCCCTCCCGCCCACCCAAGTTCCTGCGGTGGAGACTGTTTGTCAGACCTTTAAAAATATCTGGTCTCAGGTTAGAACCTGTTTAAAGAAGACATCTGTCAAATATAAATCTTTCGCTGATAAGAAGAGGCGGGCTATCCCACCACTAAAAATTGGAGATCGTGTCTGGTTATCCACAAAAAATATTCGTTTGAAGGTTCCATCCATGAAATTCGCCCCTCGTTTTATTGGTCCATATAGGATCATTCAAGTTATCAATCCAGTATGTGTGAAACTCCTTCTTCCTAAGAGTCTTCGGATTTCTAATGCCTTCCATGTATCTTTGCTCAAACCTCTTATTATCAACCGTTTTTCAAGTCCTCCCTCAGCTCCGCAGCCAGTTCAAGTCCATCAGGAGGAGGATTTTGAGATTACCGAGGTACTAGATGCAAAAATTTCGCGAGGAGTCCTCCACTTCCTCGTTCATTGGAAGGGCTTTGGTCCTGAGGAGCGCTCTTGGATCAAAGCTGAAGATCTTAATGCTCCTGCCCTTTTGAAGAAGTTTTACTCCAAAAATCCGGACAAGCCCGGTTCCAGGCGTTCTGTGCCCACCTTTAAAAGGGGGGGTACTGTCACTCACCGGACCGTGAGTGCCTCTTCTCGGACATTTAGGAACCGTGGCCGTCCACCATCCTGAGGGTCTGCGCATGCGCAGCCCTTTTCTATACTTCAGTGTATACCCCTTTAACTTAATTGGCAGATCAGGCACCTCCCTATATTAAGCACCTGTGGTCACTACCACGTTGCCTGATCTTGGAGTCTCATTCCTCATGAGTCTCTGAAGGTGTTCCTGTATTACTTGTGTATTCAGTGCTGCTGATTCCTGTGGTTTCCTAACCACTACTACTACTGTGGTTCCATACCACTTCTACCATCAACTGTATCATCATGACTGTTTGCTGATTCCTATCCGCTGCCTCCGTGCACTACAGTCTTCTACACCACTTCATCGTTATTTTATATCTAAGTGACTGTTTACTCATTGCTATCCGCTGCCTCCGTGCACTCCAGCTTTTACCTCACTCACCTGCTTCTCATCAAGTCTGTGTGCTGATTTCTATCCGCTGCCTCCGTGCACTACAGTCTCCTGCTTGCAACTCGCCTGTGTTCAACATCGTGACTGCCAGCTGACTACTATCCGCTGCCTCTGTGCACTACAGTCTCCTGCTTGCAACTCGCCTGTGTTCAACATCGTGACTGCCAGCTGACTACTATCCGCTGCCTCTGTGCACTACAGTCTCCTGCTTGCAACTCGCCTGTGTTCAGCATCGTGACAGCCAGCTGACTACTATCCGCTGCCTCCGTGCACTACACTCTCATCTCATCTTTGCTGTGACTTCCTCGAGACTGCCGCTTTTCATTACCATCTGCTACACTTCGTGATCTACAGCTCCTGCCCTGCGCTGCACTCCTGTTTCCCATCGCTGTTGGTTCCTGTGGTTGCTACTGGTTACCTCCGTGTGCCGCTGAGTCCTGCCGCTGTGGTCAGCGCTATCGTCCATCTCCTGCTGATCCACTCTCCACGCCTTCACGTGTTCCACTGGCCTCTACCCTCCTGTCAGCATTGGATTTGTATCTCTTCTACTACCCTCTGCTGGATCATCTCCATTCTCCTGGGTTTCCTATGAGTCCAGTTCCACGTGTTGCTGACTCCTGTGGATTCGTGTCCCTGTCGGTCTACTCACCTGTGCGCTGCACCTGCTAGACCGCTGCTTCTCCTATCCAGGGACTTCCTATCCAGTCGGTCTCCAGCCGCTCAGGTACCGTTGCAATCCCATCTGACTGCTACTGCTGAACCACGGTATGCATACTTCTCATTGACTGTGCTGTGTATTGCATATCTTGCTGGACTGTGTTTGGTTCTCTCCGGAGTCTGCTATCCGCTGAGTCTATTGTCATCATTGACTGTGTTATCATTGTGCTGGACTACTTCAAGAGACTTTCTAGATTGCAGACCTGATCAGTCATTTACATATATATATACCTATATTGTGCATATTACTGTGGATCGTGTATAAGGTGCCTGTGTATATCCTGTGTTGCAGTCTTCCCCCGTGCACCTCCTCACATATATATGCAGTGGTACAACTTGCTGATGTCAGACCACTGATCCCTGTTTCCGGTATCACCTGTTCCATTATCCTCTCACATAGCAGTGGTACAACTTGCTACCGCAGACCACTGACTACCTGGATACCTCCACTTGGATTCCATTCCTTCACTCAGACAGCGGTACAACTTGCTACCCGCAGACCGCTGACTCTCATCACCTCCTTGTCTCTGTTGGACATTCCTCCCCACTATAGCAGTGGTACAACTTGCTATCGCAGACCACTGACTACCTACACGTGTCCTTGTCCATACAGTTCCTTGTGTATCATTACCTCATTATTACCAGTGTTGCTAGTCATAGACTTTCCTGAGCATCTCATCGGTCATCATTTCATGTTCCGTGATCACCCAGCTACCAGAGTACCCTATTACCATCTACATTGCTCTGGTAAGCCTACCATCTGGTGATCCCTGGGTAAAGACTCCTAGTGCCCGTGACAAGAGAGTTATGATGTCAAACATGAAGGAGACATTAGGATGGACAGCAACATTGGTGGGAGGAAAGATGATAAGCTCAGATTTGGAGATTGTGAGTTTGGGGAAGTGCTGTGACATCCAGGTAGTTACAGCCGAGAGACAGATAGATACTTGGGTTATGAAGGCCAAACTTTTCTTGTAGATACAGGGGCGGCCAGATCTGTGATAACCTCTCCTTTTAATCTACAGGTGACCAGTAAGACTATTCCAGCTATGGGGGTAATGGGAAGAGTGTTACATTATCCTATAACTAAACCCACAGAAGTTACTATCTGGCCCCTGCATACTAAGCATTCATTTCTCTTAGCTGCAGCAGCTCCTACTAACTTGCTAGGGAGAGACTTGTTATGTAAAATGGGATGTGTCATATACTGTACCCCAGATAGTGTGTTCTTAGATATACCAGAGAAGGTCGCGCATGAGGTACAGGATATATTGGACACCCCTCAAAGGTTAATGTTACACTCTACTGTTATAGAACACAGTCCATCGCAAGTAAAGGGGATGTTGCTGGAAATACCGGGTTCACTATGGACCAGAGATGGACAGGACACTGGATTGATGGCAAACGTAGCCCCTGTCATGGTAAATCTAAAAAGTGGTAGGATAGCTCCAAAAATCCCACAGTATCCATTAAAACCAGAGGTGGAACTAGGGGTATATCCTGTTATTGAGAGGCTGTTGCAACAAGGGATTTTAATTTGTGCCTCTAGCACAGCAAATAGTCCCATTTTCCCTGTGAAGAAGAGTGGGGGGAGGGGTTATAGATTAGTCCAGGACTTAAGGGGAATTAATAAAGTTGTTGAGAGCCATTTCCCCGTAGTGCCGAACCCAGCTGTCATCCACATGCAGATTCCACCGTCTGCCAGTCATTTTACTGTCATTGATCTATGTTCTGCTTTCTTCTCAGTCCCTGTTCACCCTTACTGCCAATACCTATTTGCATTCTCCTACCGGGGAGTACAATACACATGGACCAGACTTCCCCAGGGGTTCATTGACAGCCCCAGTATTTTCTCCCAAGCCTTACATGACTGTTTGCAATCCTTTCAACCATGCAATGGGTCTGTTCTAATTCAATATGTGGACGATTTGTTGCTGTGCTCTGATTCTTTTATGTCATGTTTACATGATACTAAATTGTTGTTGCTCCATCTCTCACAAACAGGGCACAAGGTGGCAAAGGATAAATTATAGCCATGTCAGACTAAGGTCAAATACTTAGGACACTGCCTCATCAAGGGGCTAAGACATCTGACGACTGACAGGATTGAGGCCATACAACACATGACTCTGCCGCAGAGCCAGAAACAGATTCGTACTTTCCTGGGGATGTGTGGATCAGGGCCATCTTTTCCATTGGGCACGATGGGCAGGTGCCCGGGGGCCCCACGGGCAAGGGGGCCCCATAGGCAGGGCTCTTAATTAGAACAAATAATCCTGCAAAAGAAAAAAACCTGCAAAAAAAACTTCAAGGGTCACTGAGCAAGTACATCTATCTCTATCTCTGTATCTCTATACACCTATATCTATATCTATATATATATATATACAGGGCCGCCATCAGGGGGGTACGAGGGGTACTGTTGTACCGGGCCCGGTACAACAGCTCAGCACAGACTTAACTCGGGGCCCGCCGCTGGTCTCCGCTATTCTATCTTCAGCCTGGCTGTCACCATGACAGCCAGGCACCAGGATCCGATCGCAGGGGTGGAGGATTCATTCCCCCTGCGATCATGTGCTCTGCCTGTGACAGATCACATGATCGCAGGGGGAATGATTCCTCCACCCCTGCGATCGGATCGTGGTGCCTGGCTGTCACGGTGACAGCCAGGCTGAAGACAGAATAGCGGAGACCAGTGGCGGGCACCAGGTAAGTATGAAAGTATGTGTTGGTCATGGGGGGGGCGCTCATGAGGGGGGGCCCGGGTGGCACAGGTGGCCCGTACTGGGCCCGATTTTTTCTGAAGGCGGCCCTGTATATATATATGTAGGGCATACTTACCAACTTTTTTCAGTTGGTGTCCGGGAGACTCTCTGTTGCAGGTGGGTGTGTGGGGGTGGGGCTCCAAAATAGCATCATTTTGGAGCCACCCCCCGCGACATAATGATGCAAAACGCATCATTTGACAGCGGGGGCGGGGCCAAATGCCGCGATTCCCAGAGAATCGCAGCATTTTGGCCCTAATGCGGGCAGAAGCATTGGCAAGTATGATGTAGAGGCCCCGGTGCACTGCTTTGCCCGGGGGCCCATAATGTTGTTAAGATGGCCCTGGTGTGGATACTGTAGATCCTGGATCCCAGGTTTTTCTAATCTGGCATTACCATTGCAGGAACTAGTCTCGTCCTCAAAACCAGAACGTGTCGTACACACAGAAGAGTCAGAGCAAGCGTTCTTTAATCTTAAAGATAGTCTGACTAGAGCACCTGCATTGGAAATACCTGATTATGAAAAGCCTTTTGAGCTATACTATATGGAAGCTGATGGTTGTGCAGCAGGTGTCTGCACACAGAAACATGGTGACGCTAGCAGACCGGTAGCATACTACAGTGCACAATTGGACACTATGGCTAGATCACTCCCAACATGTCTTAGAAGTGTAGCAGCAACTGCTCTTCTGGTAAGTAAGAGCGAGGATGTAGTATTAGGACATAATTTAACTGTCTATACACCCCATGCTGTATCAGCTGTGTTAAATTCAGCTCAAACCAGACATGTTTCTTCAGCTAGATTCACAAAGTGGGAACTAGCTCTGATGGCACCCTCAAACATCACCATCAAACGATGTAGCACCTTAAATCCAGCTACATACCTTCCATATGTGTCTCTAGAGACACAAAGGGTGGGAGGTGAGGAGACCCTGGTTGATGATGAATTAGGCAAGAGTACTGATACGCATGATTATATGGAACACCTGAACCAGACCTTTACTGCAAGGCCCGACATACGTGACACCCCCTTAGAAAATGTAGATTTTACGTTTTAAACAGACGGTAGATGTCATAGACAGACAGAGACGGGAGAGCTATGTACTGGTTACACTGTTGTAGACGATCAGGATGTGGTAGAAGCTGAACCCCTTGGCCCACCTCACTCAGCCCAAGTGGCGGAACTAGTAGCATTAAGGAGAGCGTGTGAGTTGGCAGAAGGTAAATCAGCTAATATATATACTGACTTTAGGTACGCCTTCGGTTTAGTGCATGATTTTGGGGCTCTTTGGCGTCTTAGAAACTTTACGACAGCAGCAGGTACGCCAGTGGCACACTCACAACACATAAAAGGACTTCTGACAGCGATACAATTACCCAGAACGATAGCCGTCATAAAGTGCAAATCCGATACCTTTGAAGAAGACCCAGTGTCATCGGGCAACAACAGGGCAGACGAAGCCGCTAAATGGGCAGCAGGGCAACCTATGACTGTATCGACTGAGACTATGATGGTTTTTCAGACATTAGACATGCAGAAATTAATTGAAATGCAAGATTTGTGTTCCCTGCAGGAAAAGGCGGTCTGGAAGGCGAAGGGATGTGGTCAAGAGTCCTCAGGACTCTGGAGGGATGGACAAGGTAAGCCTGTAGCTCTCCGAACATACTATCCAAGCCTGGCTGAAGCAGCACACGGTCTGACCCACCTGGGTAAAGAAGGTATGTGCACACTGGTGAGAGCACACTGGTGTGCTCCTTGATTTTCCTCTCAGGCTGGTAAGAAAGCAATGTCATATCTTACTTGTTTGAGGAAAAATGTCGGGAAAACTATTCCAACTGAGCCATCCCACATCCCTCCTACAGACGGACATTTTCAGGTAATACAAATTGACTATATCCAATTACCACCGTCCAGGAATCTAAAGTATGTGTTAGTATGTATTGATGTGTTTTCCGGTTGGGTAGAAGCATATCCAGCAGCCACTAATATTGCTGTGTTCACTGCAAAGAAAATTGTACAAGAACTTGTGTGTAGGTTTGGTATCCCTAGAATCATTGAAAGTGATAGGGGTACCCACTTTACCAGTGATATCTTCCAAAATATGTGTAAACTCATGGGAATCAGTAGCAGTCTTCACACCCCTTACCGACCTCAAGCCAGTGGTAAGGTGGAAAGAGTAAATGGTTCCATTAAGAACAAGCTTGGTAAGGTAATGGCTGAAACTGGGTTAGCGTGGCCTGAAGCTTTGCCACTAGTTCTCCATAGCATATGAACCACTCCTAGATCTCCTCTTAATCTGTCCCCCTTTGAGATACTGTTCGGCCGACAACCTCATTTGATCGTGAGTCCGCAAGATGATTTTAAGTGTAATAATGAAGTGACTGTGCAATATCTTATAAAAATGAGCAGACAGCTGAAACAACAACAGCAAAAACTAAAAATGCTGTCACCTGGTATGCCAGAAACAAACTGTCATGATGTTGAACCTGGGGACTATGTTATAATCCGCAATTTCTTATGTTCAGGTTGTTTAACAGACCGTTGGGAAGGCCTGTACTAAGTGCTGCTGACCAGTACTACATCACTGAAGGTTGCAGAGAGAGACACTTGGGTCCATTCCACCCTCTGCAGGAGAGTCAGTAACCCGGAGAAAGTGCGAGATAAAACTGAGACCGACGACACAGATCTGTCACTTGTAAATCTGTTCCGGGAGACATTCTATTTTTGTGAAGGAGGATGGAGGACAGATGAAGGTTCTGGCAGTGATACGGATGAAATGGAGATCAAGGAAAAGTTATTAGAATACCCAGAGCAGTCCATTATCAAGCTTGGTCCAGGGGTTATGAAAAGGTCTGCTAGCTCGGGAACTCAGAGACAGTGTGAGGGGCTATTGTCTGATGAGTATTGTATCTGCAAGTTCTGTGACTCCCTAGTTGAAGAGAGATGCATCCAGCGATGCCACTGGTAATCTGAATGTGGGCGGGCATTCTTTGGAGGATTATCACTCCTTGGTGGGTAAGGTCCTAAACCAAACCGAGTGCTGGGTGTGCTCTCACGTGCCGCAGGGGCAGCATAACATAGGACTAGTGCCATTCCCATTAAACATCTCCGAAGTACTCGAGTTGAGGGGTGGGAGGCCCATAGAGGGGAGGTACAATAACACTAGGTCCCCTAGTCTAACGCTTCGACAATACTCTGTAGACAGATTTTTGCTGTGCCTAAATATCTCTCATGCAAAGCGTCTGGAGAATTTGGAAGCTGACCTATCGGATCAGACAATGGCTCGCAATGTTCATTTTGGAGGGAGACTAAGGCTAGAGCGAATAACCAAACATAAGAAAGTATCCATTGGAAAAGTCTCTAAAGATAATTGTAAGAATGTCATCCATGCTGACACGTGTCTTGAGCAAATGGAGACACTAGGCATGGGCAGTTTTACCAAAACTCAGTGTGATATAATTAATGGACAAACTGTTACTTATGTTCTCCCTGATGATGTGTACTTTGTTTGTGGGAGGAAAGCTTATTCCTGGGTGACTCCGAATTCCAAGGGCTTGTGTTTCTTAGCTAAACTGGTTCCTGAAATGACTATTACTCATGAAGAAATGGTTGGTATTCACAAGACTACATCACCACCATACATACACACACAGTATGAACACCGAGACAAGAGAAATTTGATTCCTGGTGAGGAACCCATAGCTACAAAATTGATTAGTGAAACCGCGGGTTTTCTAGTTATGGTTGCTCTAGATCTCACCAGGACCGCTCGGGGAACGTTAAACTTTAAATATATCCAAGACCTAGCTAAATTAAAAGACAATATCAAGAGATGTATGATGACACTTTCAGGTATACTGGAAGGGAGCTACAAGCGTACAAGAAGGAGTTGGTGCAACATAGACTGGTACTAAATTATCTCACCTCTGTTACTGGTGGGTACTGTGTGACACTGGCCACCCAGTTCGGTGTCAAATGTTGCATGTACATCGCCAATAATATGGATGACCCTAAGGAGGTTATAGACCGGAAGATGGATGAAATTCTGCAACTGAAATGGGAATTTCGAAGGAACCATAATTCTTCGTTATATGAGGTCGGGGAAAAGTTGGCAGGTTTGTTCTCATGGTTGAACCCTGTGAAATGGTTCTCTGGTCTGGGGGAGTGGGTACAGGAAATGGTTGCTAATGTAGGTAAGCTCCTTCTCCTTATACTGGGTGTCATCTTAGCAATTGGTTTATGTGTCAAATGTGTTCCTACTGTGTTGAAGTGTGGAAAACAGTCTTCTAGGAGAAACACTGAGAACAAGACTGAAAAGGTGGTGCAAGATACCGAGATCATGGTATGTGAAGAAGTGTTGTATAAACCTGAACTTGAAACGGTGATTAGGTGAAGGTTTATTACACTATCAAAGGGTGGAGCTGTCGAAGTCAGCAAATTGGATAAAGTCGTTTCAATTAAAATCGAGCAAACTTGGTTGTCTTTGTTTGAAAAGATGCATATGGCACACTACGGCGTGAAAGGGCTTACGCAGCCGCATCACGTGGCACAAACAGTATTTACGCTTTTACATGCATTCGCACCAACACACACATATTTCAAATTGTACACAATAATGGTAGTTGCAGCACATAGTTATTTATGTCGAAATATAGTAGAGTTCATGTGTAATATTATAAGTTATATGCATATCAGTAAAACATATGGTACACATTGAAGGAATCATGTTATGTGTGGTATCATACTAATCCCCTTCACATTTGCGACTGTCCGGTTCACTCTGCGAAGGGATCGCAGAGTGCATACGCAAGTTATTAATGTTAAGGAATTATGGACTATTATGATTAGAAATCTTGGCGGGAAGATCAGAGCTCATCCCCTGGAGAGATGACCCCCTCCTTTGGATTCCTGAGCTTAAACTAGCCTATGATCTGCAACCCCCTGGACCGTCCTGATGCCTGGACCAATAGAAGCCAGCCACACCTTTGCATTGTTTAACTGTATCTCTGTTTGCATATAAGCAGCAGCTCCTCATCTAGTGTTCAGTCACCTAGACCACAGACTTCAGGACTGAATGACTGTACACTGGATCCAGCGCGCCTGCGATAAGTAACGGCTGTACTTATTATTTCACTTTACTATGTTCTGCTACTTTTTGAGAATAAATCTTTGTGCGTTGGAAACACAAATCGAGATTCGACAATCGTTATTGGATAGCGACAAAACGCTCATAACAAAGCTTAAAGGCCGGGAGGAAGGGATACAAAAAAAGGCATGGGGAGAAAAAGAATGAAAAAGGGGCACAGCTTGAAAGAAAGGGGAGACAAAAAGTGCAAGGGGAGAAAAAGAATGAGAAAGGGGCTCATAAAGGACAAAACAGCACGATATGCGCAGTGTGAATGTGGAGAGACATAAATGGCATAAAACAGCATGATGTGCACAGTGTGATGATGAGGGGGGCACAGTGTGGTAATAAAGGGGCACATTGTACTGAAGGAGGCGGCATATGTTTATGAAGGAGAAGAGTGTGATGAAGGGGGAGACTGTTACCTTTATTAAACCTATTATGATTTTATTACTGAGACTGTAAGGATGCCTCAGACTGAAAAAGTTTGGAACGTTTAGAGAGGGAGAGGGGAGACTTGCATCCAGGACACCTAAAAAGTAAGTAAGACAATAACTTCTTACCCACTCCTACAATTTCTATGATCTTATGAGTTTATGGAGAAATTATATTATTGTATCAGTGTCCTTAATAATATCGTATATAATAGTCATATTTACATCACTGTAATTTGCAGAAAATGTAAAATTGCATTACAAACAATACATATTCTTCACTTATATTACTCATATATCAATGTTTGCTGTTTCATGTATTACTATCTTAATTACGGTTTATTATATGATTTGTATTAAAAGGAGCTCTTTCCTCCAGTTTAACTTGAGTATAACTCTGAATTATGATATTTAAATCTTAATACACTTTTAACTACACACTTAGAACTACACACACTAGCTATGCAGCAATCCCTGGCTTGTAGCCATTCTACAGATCAGGGGTATTCCAGTACCAGTACTGGCAGTAGTAGCCCTTGTCAAAGTCGTGTAATTGGATAACCGAAAGTATATTGGTTAATATTGTTTTATCGTGCGATTGCACTCAGTATGCTGCGATCGCATGGTAAAATACACACACACACACTCGCACTACAACATTTAGTTATTTATATATTTCATATTTATATTGGTTCCGTTATACATTGATTTATGAGCAGATAGTATTTAGTTTATTATTAGTTTATATTTTATGATTATATATACACTTCAGTGTTATTTAAGGTTCAGGTTATAGGAAAGGTGTCATGTCTAGTATCATATTAATCCCCTATTCATCAGCAGTTGTCCGGTTCATTCGCCGAAGAGATCGCACATTGCATACTCTAGTTGGTGATGTTAGGGAATAAATATTTAAAGTAATGCTGACTATAAAATGCTAATAGACTAGTTGAATTTGGAGCCTTGGCGGGAAAAGTCAGAGCACAACCCCTGGAGAGATGACCCCCACCTTTGGATATTTTGGTTTGAACTGGCCTATGACCTGCAGCACTCTGGACCTTCCTGATACCTGCACCAATAGAAGCAAGCCACACCATCTCCATTGTTCTCACTGTAACACTGAGTGTATATAATAACAGCTCTCACTGGCACTCCTCAGTCTACTCTGACCACAGTATTCTGGAGTGAAATACTGTTCGCTGGTGGCAGTGGGAGCGCGGTATGTATTTATCTTTTGGTATTGGCTGTACTGTATTATAATCATGTATTTAACTGTTAAATTTTACATCTGCTAAAATAAATTACTTTGTGCTTCGAAAACACAATACAATCGCTTGGGCAATGCTTATTTGAAAACGATAGAATTACTTTAATACACTTTTACACTGTATAGTAGTAAAAAATATAATGCTGGAGAAAGTGTTAGAAAGTGTTACAATCAGCTTCCGTGACTTTGGGTGTTTGCTGTATAAGGTGACACACGATTCCAGCCCGCAGTCTCTCTCTACCTATCACACAAGTTATAGACCTGCTGAATTGCCCCCACAGAGCTCTCTCCCCCCCCCACGCACTTCAGGTTTGCCACCACCTATAGAAGGGTTGGATACGTGTTAATGGGGACGAGAACCCCGACCCGAGGACAGCTGCCTCATTGGATTGATTGGTTGTCTGCCTCCGCTGCCGCTGGAAAGCTGCATCTTCGGTTTTGAGGTAAGTCTGTTTAGATTGCCTTCATTTTATCATGCAATTGTAATTTTCGAGGGAGGTGTGAAGCGTGTCAATGTTCTCGTCCCTGTTAACAAGATTACCACCACTATTGAATACGGTAATAGGACCCCAATATACTGTCCCACACTGGCACACAAGGCTTCTGGCTACCCATAGGTTAGCAAGGCCCACACCAGCAATCAAATGGTTAACTCTTCACACATTCAGACTGTTACACAAATGTAAATGCAAGTATACACATTTATATATTTAATATAGAAAGGTACAGGGCATTCAGATATAAAAAAAAACAATTAATAAACAATTGACATAACATACACGAGCAAAACAATTTAAAATAGAAAGGGTTATATTCAGAGTATAACTTACATGAGTTGTTTAATCTGTGCCATAAGAAAATGGCTAGGAAGATGGACAGCTTATCTGTGTGGATTGTTTTTCCCAAAAGACTGAGAATTTGTTGTAACTGGTCTCAGCTTTTTAAAGACACTTCCACACCTGTCCCTACCCCCAGGGGTTGTGGTCGGTGACACTTTTTTCAATTACCATTTGAATGTTGCCTGATTTATTGCCCAAATCTACTATGTGACCTAACTTTTAAGTGGAGCGTCACACAGACTTTTTAGAATTTTATTATTAATAGATCCTTTATGAATTTACCTATCTATTGACATCAAACAAGCCTAGGTATAGGGTATCATTTGAGCTTATAATAATTTCCTCAACTTCTTTGTGTGGCAGAATTCTTAATTTCACACATGAGCTGCCCTTCCTCATGCTATTGAGGAATATGTGGTTGATCAGTACTTTTATTGATTTTGATTGGCATATTTTATAACTGAATTGGTTTTGTTGTATATAAATTATAGCCAAGTCAGCACATGGTCTCTTTGAGCCAGACACCATGGTGAGCGGTTCCAAAAAGTCTATTCAGGTGTCAAAGCTTCATCCTAGGCCAGGATATATCTTACCGCAGGGGCCTTTGAAGCTGCTACAGGTGACACTGCTATCTTCTAACACTGGGATGTGCAGAGGCACCGAATACACACACAGAAGATTTTCTGACTTCACATTTCAGACGTTAGTAGCTCAATTTATTGATGGATTCATTTGACATACTATAGTTACACTGCCGTTATGATTTAGGCCTTATTCCCCGCAATTATGTGTTAGGTCAACCCTGCTGAATTAGTGGCGCTATATAAATAAATAGATGATGATGATGATGATGGGTTAACCATTATAAATAACTGTAAGTTGTACATGACAGAAAGCATCTTAAAATTTAGAACACTGTCAATCTCAAAGAAAACATCAGCTCTTAATGTAAGAAGGGTTAAGAGAGAAGTTTCTGAAAAATGTGGTGATTTATCTAAAAAAATAAGAATAGCTAACATTCAATTAACCACCCGCAGTGGCAAGACAATGCTCAGACCAGGCCGATGTTTTGCTATTAGGGGTCCTGCTACTGCTAACACATGTACTAGAATGTCTATTACAAAAAAGAGTGCCCTTCCCAGTCCTGCATCTTTTTTAAATTCCCATGCACAACCTTCTTGCTCAAAGTGTAGGTCTGTCACCTCCAAAACAGCCATATCAGTGCTTGGAAAGAACACTGAAGCTTAAGAATAACTTTATTCTGACTCTGTAAGATTCTGACTCTGTAATTATACAGCAGCCTCCTTTAAAAATTTCTCAACCATTTCTCAATCATTTATAATTGTGAGGATGAGTAGTAGTAATGATGATGATTTACACATAGATATTGAAGATGCAACTTTGACACAAATGTGAAAGAGGATGAAAATGGTAATTGTGGATCTGAAACACGAACATGTTTTGCACTTGAACAAAATTTATGAGGAGGTACAATACCATGTCCAAGATAAACGCATTGTCATGCCAGGGCATAAGACCAAAAGAAGAACCTTGGGAAATATTTTTATCCAAACCCAGACATCATTTTTTCAAGGTATCTGTTGCATTTTTTGAAACCAAGATAAGCAAAGGTAGGGATGTTGATAATCTAGGCACCTCCTCCCTGTTACATCATTTGCAGTGAGTTCACACAAGTCATTTTTCTAACTGTGCAAAATTTTGTATAGTAGAAAGCAGCCCAGCATAAGTTAGCACCCTAAGGGATGCAATTCGTAACATCAACATCTTCTTCCACCTCCTCCTTATTAGTGTGTAGTCTAGCGTGCAATTTTCCAATTCCAACTGACTCTCTTAATGCAATCCATGATTCCTAAGAGACATCCTTGAGCGCTACAGTTGAAGCTGCTGGGGGTGATACATCTGTACAGAAGAGAACCAAAAAGAGCAAGCAGCATAATTTTACACAATTGTCTGTGAAGCAAGTGATTGAAAGATGAACCAAGTCTGACAGTCAGAATCCGAACTGAAGCAAAAGGTAGTAACAAGGTGGAATTCCACACCTTAAATGCTTCAGCGACTACAGCAACAGCAACAAGCCATCAAGACCTACACATTAAGTTATGAGATAGGGAGAGTGTGGACATGTTACCTTACTCCAGCACATTGGAGAATCTTTATTGTTTTATGCAAGCTTCTGAAACCATTTGAAATTGTAACAAATGAGTTGAGCTGAAACACTGCAAACACGAATCAAGCCATACCCCTAATCAAACTATTTGACAAGCAACTGGAGAAGCTGAAGGAGGAGATGAAACTTAGTGATTCTGCAAGGTATGTCAGCCTTGTAGATCAAGTTCTTTATTCACTTTGCCATGACCCAGGGGTTTGCAGCATCTGGGAATTGAATTACTACATTTTGGCAACCATACTTGATCTTAGGTTTAAGTCATATGTATTTTCTTTCTTTCCGACTGATACAAATCTTCACATATGCAAACAGCTCCTTGTGAACAAGCTGTCGGCTCAAGTTGCACACAACATGAACCCTGCTTCAGCTTCTCCTAAAAATGCTACTGCCAGAAAAAAACTTCACTTATCACACTGATGATGAATCAACACAGCACACCAATATGAAAGGTTATTATGACATCTGGTCATGCTTAAAAGAAATGCCCAAAGACATTGACAGCTCTACCTTGTCTCAATCTGATACACCATATGTTAGTAGAATGATGGAATATTACTTTAATGATAAGATAAAAATTGGCATCTCAGACAGTCCCTTTAAATTCTGCTAGGAAAAAAAGGCAATTTGGAGCCCCTTGTACAAACTGGTTATGGTGTACTTTCACTGCCCAGCTACCTCCACTGTGTACTTAGAGTACTTACTACAGGTGGGTACATTGTGAGTGATCGTCCAAAGAGACTACTTCCCAAAGAACAACAAATTGTATCAGAAATACCATTCTTGCAGTGAATTTCAAACAGAATCTGTAACACTAGATTCCAATGGGGATGAGCTAATATTGTGTGATGATGATCTTCACATTAGTGATGACGATGATAATGAGTGTGATGACATTGTCCACATAGAGAAAGATGACCACTGTTAGCCAAATGCTCATTAGTAATTTGTTAAAATCCCTATCTATTCTCCAGTTCATCAACCAACTACTAAAATGTTCTCTTTTGTGGGGGCTAAGCAATTTAACCACTAAAGTGGCTGTCCCTGTCATTGAAGTGTTTGGCTTGTTAAACTATGTGCATGTCCTTTTTAATATATGGGTGGGTCCAAGGACAATTCCATCTTGCACTATTTTACACTATGGCCTTATTCTACCATCATCTGTTAAATGTCTACTGATATTGCTGGTGTCTATTTAATTACCTCTTATTCTTACTGCCTCTTCACTTTCCATGATGCATATTGTCTAACATTAAAAAGATTGTGTGCAAGTTCTTTCTCAACTTTTTTCTTCTGGGTGCAGCCCACCTTTGTCTATTTACTTGTCTAAAATGACCAGCCTATCAGCCACGGCTCTGCTGCTATGTTAAATAGGTATTGTACAATGCTTTTCCCACAAAACCTGGTTGATCAGAATTGTGTATAATAACAAGCAGCCTAGCAGCAGCTAGCAGCCAAATGAATAGACACCTCATGAAATCTTCACCGTTAACACCTTCATCATCAACCTCCTCATTATTAGTATTTAGTCCAGCATCCAATTTTCAAATTCAAACTGACTCCCTTAATGCAATCCATGATACCCAAGAAGCATCCTTGCGCACTGCTGCTGCTAGGGGTGATAGTTCTGTAGAGAAAAGGACCAAGAAGAGTAAGCATAGTTTTAAACAACAATTGTGTCATGATTCTAGCCTATTCAGTGGCCTTCCAGTTTTCACCAACAACCTTTGCAAGGAGGTTGGGCTTTGCTGCAGGTAGGTTCACAGATCATGGCCCTCTGCTCTGCCTCCAGGTTCGATGAGCTGGTATCACACTAAAATAAAACACTGGTCAACATAGCTGGGACTGGTACACAAACGCTTCTAATACTGTATTAAGTTCAGGGTTAGATGTAAAGTAACTCAGAGCTTGCTCTCAGGCTGGCATCTTAACGGTAGGCCAGGTGTTTGATTTGAGTGAAGTCCACACCTTTCAGACAAAAATTCTCGCTAATTGATTCAGATTATTGGATTAATCATCAACTCAGACATTTTCTTGCCAGAGTGGGCTCAGATTCAACTCTAACTCTGCCTGGTTGATCACAGTAAAAAGTTCTAATTAATTTAATTACTGAAAGTCAGTGGCTAAAAATGTTTCAATTAACACACATAAGCTCATACAGTGTATCAGCTACAATTTAAGGATATGGCTAAGCAATATAGGTGTCCAATACAATTAAGGCTAGGTACACATTAGAGGAAAAAATAAATGATTATCAATTTACCAACAGCAAGGGAAAAAAAGTCCTGATTAGCATGCCGATTCATGTGTACACATTGTATACAATTACCTTCAGTTCTGTGTTCTTCATCGGTCATAACCCATGACTGAAAAGATCCCAACTCTGCCACTTCAGTGCATTTTTGCAATACTCTGGGAAGGAAATAGCCTGTCTCACCCAAGTATCAAAGTTCTGAAAAAAGAACTCAATGCAAGCAGCTGATTTGATTATTTTTTTCACTTCCCTGTGTTCTGTGCAATCAGTCGGCCTGCAGTTCTTAAGTTATATAAACAAGCAGTGTGTCATCTTCAGATATCATAGATCTTCACAACACGAGCTGGAGCAGGAATGCGATCTGGGATACTCAGATTGCACGCAGTGTGGAGTGACTCCTGGTAATTCTCCCATCTGGATGCTGCAATTAGGGAAATATCTTGTCCACATCTCTGACTGCTCCCTCCGTAACCCACCTCCTCCAGGAGTGAGCTTAGTATACGCTGACAGCTCAGTGTAGTGGTCAGTGTACTGACCATGCTGCTGCTATGTGTCACTAAGAAAACATACCATTTATCCCTTTCCTCGGACAATGGTGCTGCCCACATAGGTATGTGGCCAGCACGGTGGTTTAGTGGTTAGCAGTTCTGCCTCACATCACTGGGGTCATGAGTTTGATTTTCGACCATGGCCTTATCTTTGTGGTTTGTATGGTCTCCCCATGTTTGTGTGGGTTTCCTCTGGGCGCTCCAGTTTCCTCCTACACTCCAAAACATACTGGTAGGTTAATTGGCTGCTATCAAAAATTGACCCTAGTCTGTGTTTCTGTTTGTGTGTGTTAGGGAATTTAGACTGTAAGCTCACATGGGATTTGGACTGATCTTAGTGACAAATATTCTCTGTACAGTGCTGCGGAATTAGTGGCGCTACATAAATAGCTAATGATGATCATGATGGCAAGATCTATTAATATTGCTTTTATTCTGCGATCTATAATTGTATTGTGATGATTATGTAGTATATCTAATGACTGATTGTTATTTTCTGTTGAATTCATGTATGACCATGTGAATGTTTTTTGTAACCTCTCAAAGTATGCTTTGCTGACTGACCTAGGTGACCTGTGCAATTAGCAAAGGGTCTTTTGAAACTACCCAGATAGATAAGGATCTTGGAGAATTTTGAACCCCAAAGTTATAAACCATCTAGTCACTCAAGCAGAGGTGAGAGTTTCTCTGAGGTGCACAAGCATATATCTTAGTGATAGATAATTTACTTCGGAAAGCTCTGTGTAATTTTGGGAATCAATCTGACTTAATTGAAAGCATAATTCCTAAGGTGGGGTGAACAGTCTGTACGAAGGATTTACAATCTTCTGCTTTAGACATTACATCATGTATTTTCATGAGGGATTCTATCAAGATTGAAATGTCCCATATTCTTCCATTGTGTTCCCTCACACACATCAAGTCTACCTACTGAGTAGTATTCTGATTTTATTTCCTAGTTTATTTTCTGAAACTCATTTGTGCAACATATTGTATGTCTTATTCATTTTTGTAAATAAGCCGTGGAAACATTTTTCAGATTAAATACAATTTATCTAGCGTATTCTCCATGATTCTTTGAGAACTTACAAAGCCCAGGGAGGCTCATGCTACATGTGTATGTAATTTAAGCGTGAAAAATTAATAAGTGGTTTTGGTGAACATAGGGACACCATAATAACAATTGTGGTTAGCTGATGATCAATAGGTAAGTGAATTAGTGTAATGAATGCAATGTCTCCTTAATGTACGTTGTTTCAGCCTGAACCCCCAAAAGTGCAGTGTCTTCACCAATTAGTCAGTTCACCTGTGTCAGTTTAACAGTTTAAGTTTGAGCAAAATACAGCTGGAGATAAATAAACACACTGCAAGGTTTGAGTGTCCAAAATATTCTCTGCTTTATTGTTTACAAGTTCATATTTTTATAGTATTCTGGTTATACAGAATCAGAATCGCGCACTTCAGCAATCTACACCCCTAACTGTCGTATCTTTGTCTTAACCACTTATTGTGCATGTTTCCTTTACACAAACCTTGCTACATTCTCACAGGATTTCTCCTGGGGGGGGGGGGGGGGGTTGGTGGATTATGTCCTGTCAGCTATATTCAAGGCCGTGGGCGCAGCTCCTTGCAAGCAACAAGCTAATAATGAATAACTTCTACAAACTAGCTGTCTTTAAGCTGCAAAAGGACAAAATGGCTGACAGTAACAAGATGACGTCAGCTCAGCAGAATCACATTTCTCATTTCCCATCTTTTCATTCATTATTTGCCCTAATACTTCCTATCAGAGATCACATTCTTGCTGTAGCTTTTAATGGGTACTTACACACATACACCCTTCTAACAGGACATATGCATAGGGATGCCTAAAACTGGACATATTGAACAACCCATCCCCTACAAAATAGCAAGTCGATGATCCCTTTACTAGCTGGTATTAATAGATGGTCAGTAAGTCGACAATCATCTTGCACCTGCTGCATGTCCTTTTGTCTGTTGGTCTCAATAGTTTCTCACAGATGCAGGGCCGGATTAACCCAAGGTCTAACTGGGCTACAGCCCAGGGGCCTCGGGCATCCAGGGGGACCTTGATAGTGCTAAGCGGCACTATTGATTGGTGCGGAGCGGGGGCACCCCCGGCCCGATCAATGCTGCTGAGCACTGTCACTGTAATCCTTCCGCTGCGCTCAGTAATCTCCTTACTGAGGATATCTTGTGAGTCTCACTCTCACGAGATCTCCTCAGTAAGGAGCATACAGCGCGCCGCGTAAGGATTACAGTGACAGGGGGAGAACAGAAAAAGGTAAGTGCTTGGGAAGGGCGGCGGGCGGCTCACAGGTGTGGGGGGCTCACAAGGGGGCTGATCTCAGGGGAGGGTCCTCACAGGGGAATGGAGTCCCCCTTAGCCCAGAAAGGCTATGACTACTTGTTGGAAGGCAAGTATCTTCCCCTTCCTTACTGTTTTACTCTCCCTTCATGCCTTGTTTCTGCTACTGCTCTAGACACATTTGTGTTCTGTTAACTAGTTTTTTGAATCTTATAGCTGTGAGGCGATTGCTTTCCTCTCCCACTCTGGTGTATATCATTTTTTCTTTTCTGCCATCTGTGATACCTGCTGACGTGTTAGTCACAATTAGTGTAAAATTAATGGTGGGATCATTGTTTGCATTGGAAAACCAAAAGTTCATGTTAACCTTCCCCCTTCCAATGGCTCTTACTTGAAAACACACATCTGGGTGTTGGCATAATTGGCTTATTGGAATATAATGTGGTTCAGTAAGGTAATGACTTATCAGAGAGGCATTGTATACCCATTGATGTGGATGTCATAGCATCTCTTGGAAGGATAAAAGAATAAATATCCAAGAGTAAAATCGTGATGTAGGTGGGCTCAGAGTACATAGCATGAGCTATTGCTGATAATCTGACCAATAAGGTCATGTATGCGCAAAAAAACATTTTCAGACCTTCTCTATTTGCTATTGCATATGTTTACTCACCCTTCCAGTTTCTGCACCTAACAGGAGCACAGGCAGTTTTGTAAGTCATTGCCTGTTTCACAAGTCTCAAAAAGGGGAAGCATCATGAGTGCTCTGTGCAAAGTGTCTGAAACCCTTTGTTTGTTCCTGTGAGGATACCGGGTTTAACATAATGTTCTGGGCCGCACAGCTGGCCTACACGGTACCTATCCAAGGTTCAACATCACCCAGGCAAATATCCGAAAATAACACAAATAAGTTTATTTAACAAAATGGTAGCACAAAATAGCAACAACAGATGTAAATAATAATAACTTGCAACAAATATCGCTACACTACAGTCTGGCACAGACAACATACAGGGTATAATGAAAACACCTCACCCATATCCTTGCTACTTTCAGGGACTGCTGTCTCTCTCCTTTAAGACTACCAGCAAACGTAGTGGCCTTAAGTCACTGTCACTCCGCTTTCGGCGGACACACAGCTCCCCAAGACCTGGAGAGGTAGATCAGGGCACGGCAGTACTCAATGGAGCGATTCTCCCTTTCCTGTCGGGCAGAGCTTAATGCATCTCAGCGCCAGCCTGACCTCAGCTATCACTCTTAAGTGAATGCCAATTTGCTGTCTACTCTAGCCAACTTTTAAGCCCAGAAATGACCTCATCAGCAATTCCAGGATCAGCCTGATTGGTCCTTTTTCTTTGTTTACCTTTTCACAAGTAAACATACATGCAAGGCAATAACAGATGATTAACTCCTGACTTAATTAGGACAGGTATTGTTATGTGGCTATACAGGAATGTTTGTTGTAACAGAGATCAGTATCCAGACACCTTTACATTTAAATACACAATGCAGTCCTCTGCCATTAAACATAGAGCTCTGTCTCTGGGCCTTTTCTTATTCTAGCACACACAGACCCACAGCTAAATAAAGACAGTAAACCCCCTGGTGTGATATACATTCATACAGGACTGGTGGACAATAACCCTTTTGCTTAGACTGAAACAATGGCCTAGTCTGCATGCTAACTATACAGGCTGGCAGTTACTTCAAAACAGAATATACACAAACTTAAATATGACTGACAAATATTGGGAAACCAGAGGGCTAGAAAAGTATATGTTTGATAGTCCACAGTCACCTCATTACCTCACAGTTCCCATGCTAGAGATGCAGCATATATTGCAAGCACTATGCATTTTGTCATTAATGATAATCCTATCATTATTGCCCATGCAGTTTTATTACATCTTAAACCAATGTTTTTACACATCATTATACTTCTGAACCTGACTTCCCTTGTGCAAAAATCTTGCAGTGGGAGGCATTGATACAGGTGTCTTTCCCCTTGAGTTTCACTGAAGTGGGAGTTCTCAACAGGACCTGAAATGGACCCTAGTTTCTTGGTTCAAGGCTCCTTCTGACGTGTTTTCTGATGACTACCCAGCCTCCTAGTTGTAGTTTTTGGGTTCCTGTATCAATACTAGGGTCTGGAATCGAAGAAAACACTTGACCATGTATTTTAGCTACTTGTTTCTGCAATAAGGCAACATAGTTCAACAAAATTACCATGTGAATGCTGTAGTTGTTGTGGGAAATAACAGTCTGTTCTGTGTGCAGGGGCATGGTTAGGCATGAAATCCATGGTAATCCTGTTTCAGCCATTATTTTCTGCCTTTTCAATTTCAGAGTACCATTAACACTCTCCACACATCCCGAAACTTGGGGTCTGTAGGACGTGTAGAAGGCAGATATGAGTCCCATGTCTTTT